>NW_024104458.1:0-342210 GCF_003945595.2 Pipra filicauda | reverse complement strand
AACATGCCCCAGACACGGGGTGTCACAGCCACCTCGTGGGGAGGGGCAGCTCCCTGTGCCCCCAGGAATCCAGCATTGGGATGCTCTGTGTGTCCAACATGAGTGCTGGGGACAGGTCACATCCCTGCAGATCACAGTCACCTCAGCACCTTCCCAGGAGAGAACCTGGGAATCTCAATATGAAAGTACCTCTTTCTAAAGCTTGGCCTGAGTGATGTGTGTGAGTGGGAGTAAATGAGCAGCTTCCTCTCATGCTGGAGACATTCCTGTGCTGTGATGGAGCTCAGACACCAGCTCTGGTCTCCACATGGATGGGTGCTCTGAGGGGGTTTGGTGCCATTGTGCCACAGGTGTTCCCTGTCTCTGGCAGTGGAGGTGTTGAGCATCCCTGGTGTGTCCCCAGCAGGTTTGGTTTGTACCATTTTTGGTTTATAAATCATCAGTGCTTCCATCATCCTTGTCCCTGGCTTGGCAGGAGCTGCAGGTGCTTCTTTGCTGGGATCAGACTTGCTGCCTTTGTCTTCTGCTGACCTCGAGCAGCAAACCCTCCCCTGGGCTCATCTCTGAGGGTTCAAACCTCTCAGATTTGTTTTTTATCATCAGGTTTCCCCCCTCACTGCAGGAACAAGCTCTGACCTGAGCACTGACTTTTCCCACAGCAAGGCAGTAGCTGAGTACAGGGACGAGATTCCCTGGGACACTCACAAGGAATTTTGACACTGTTTTCTAAAGCTGCCTCCAGCCTCCCCTCCCTGGGCCTTGGTGGTGTTGCCCCAGGGTCAGGACAGGGGGTGTTTGCCGACCCCACGATGGATTTTGGGTGATGGGAAACCCTCACTCCCGGGGCTTGGCTTGGCCATGGAACCGGGAAGGTGCCTCGGGTAGAGCTTCCATTTCCTCCTTGCAGATATTTTTTTTTTATTGTTATTTTTGTTGTTTCTTGAGGGGAAGTTGCAGCTGAGGAAATAGGCAACACATTCCTCTGCCCAAGGCCTTGTTCCCCTGTGGAAAATTCATCCCTTTGGAGATGGCCCTTATGGATTGGCAAAGGCAAAGGATGGGGAGGGGACAAGGCACAGCAGCCTAAAGGGTCAGAGATCATTGCCCTTCATGCAGGGAATGTGCCAGGGGAGGTTCAGGTTGGGTAGGAGAGAACAGTTCTTTACAGAAAGGGTGGTCAGGCACTGGCACAGCTGCCCAGGGCACTGGTGGAGTCGCCATCCCTGCATCCACCCTGTTCAGGTGTGGATGTGGCCCTTGGGGACACGGGTTAGCGTGGCCTCGGCAGTGCTGGGGGAACAGTTAGATCAGTGATCTTGGAGGGCTTCTCCAACCTTAATGATTCCAGGATTCTGTGATTCTGAGCACCCAGGCACAGCTCCTGCTCATCTCACCCATCAGTGTTGCTTCCTCCTCTTTATGAACTTTGGGGGATGTCACTGGGTTGGGAGGGGTGAGAAGGAGAACACAGGGAACTGTGGTGCCAAACTGGGGTTTGGGGCTCCTCAGCATCTGCTCTGTTGGCAGGAGGAAGCAAAAATCCAAATTAAAAAGGGGCACGGGCATATTTATGGGTCCTTGTGCTTTGCAGATGTTTGGGTGAGATGCAGGGCTGCTTTTTTCCCCCTCCTATTTAATAAAAATTAAATAGGAAACTGCCAGTGTCTTGCCCTTTGTTTAAAGGGGAAAAAAAAGGCAAAATAAAAAAAGCACTTCCTGCATTTCTGTGGCTCTGAAGTTAATAACTCCAGACAAGGCAGGTAGCAGGCCTGCAGTTATTTTTATGGCACATTCCTGTGTCAGACCTGTTTTCAGTTGCTTTTCTCTTTATCAAATTTTAATTATTTGGGGTGAAATTTCCACGCTGGGCTCTGCTGGCTCCTGAAAAAACTGAGTGTTGTTTTGTGTTTCAACTAAAATTATTCAGCTGTCTCTGGGAAGGTGTTTTGGGGGAAGCAGAGTGTGGGTTTAGGGTTTTTTTCCCTTTTTTTCCCTCAGATAAAACAAACAACTCTGCCCTTTTTACCAAGTGGAGAGGGAAGGTGCTGTGGGAGAGGAGCTGGGGCGAGGGAGGTCTGCTCCTCCTGCCACCCCCAGGCAGAATCAGGGACATCTCCCCTCGGGATGGAGCTGGAGGCCAATCATGGGGGGTAACTGTGTATGAATGAAGAAATAAATGGATTTAAACCCATTTTCCCCCTGGGGAGGACTGGGGCAGTGGCAGTGGGGGGTCCCAGCAGCCCTGTCCCGTGGTGGTGGGAGCAGATTGGAGTGTGGTGTCTGTGGATGCAAATCCAAGCGATTTGAATGCTTGTTTTTAATCATAATTTAAGTGATCAGGCAGCAAGCCCTTGCTTAAATCAACTGAATTCTCATTTAACATTTTTATTGCTCTTACTCATTTTTTGTTTTGCTGTAACTGTTAAAACATCAGGGATCTTTTCCCAATACAGTGTAGCCCTCTTGATAAACACGGACTGCTCGGGTCACTTGTACATCTGCTTGGACCCCATTTTTGACACTTTATTCTACTAGGAGATGTTGACTGATACATTTCTTATTTATCACATGATTTGCTTCTCACTTGACTTGAGTCAGGAGCATATGGCCCGAAACCACATTCTGCTCTCGAGCATTTTAATTTAAAAGATATTTATTAGCATTAGTTAAACAAAACTACCTTAAATGTAGCCAGTATGTACCAAAGCAACTTCAGGAATCATATTTTAAATTGTAAATGATTTTATGGGGGAGATTATGTGACTGATTCTCCAACCTGTGTTTCAGTGCCCCCTGTCTGGCCTCCTCCCTCGCTGGCACATGCAAACTCTGCTCCTCTGCTTTTCCAACTAGGAATGAAGAATTTCTCTAAATAATTACTTGAGTAAATGGGAGCACAGGAGATTTCTGTTCCCCCTTCCCAAAGATGTTACTTTGTTGGAAGTTGCTCTGCCCCATTTCAGCACATCCTGGCTAAATGGTGATTTCAGCCATTCACCCCTTTGACTTGCTTATGCTTCAAGAGAGCTGGAGAGGGACTTGGGGCAAGGGATGGAGGGACAGGACAAGGGGGAATGGCTTCCCACTGCCAGAGGGCAGGGCTAGATGGGATATTGGGAAGGAATTCCTCCCTGTGAGGGTGGGGAGACCCTGGCACAGGTTGCCCAGAGAAGCTGTGGCTGCCCCTGGATCCCTGGAAGCGTCCAAGGCCAGGTTGGAGCAACCTGAGCTGGTGGAAGGGGGTGGAACGGAATGATCTTTAAGGTCCCTTCCAATCCAAACCAGTTTGGGATTCTGTGATAATTAGCATGGCCTGCAAAAGGCACCAGCAACCCTCAACACTGGAGTCACAGTGGACTTCCTGCAAAATAAATGGACAAAGCTTATTTCAGCCAGATTTTCAAAGACGTGTGCACATCTCCCAGTTTTTCCCTGTGCTGAAGGAAAGCCCAAGTGGAGCCTGGGGGATGTGGCCTTTCAGGTGGAGTGGTGGCCTAGAGGATGGGGTGGTGCCACCATGGCTTGGGGATGTTCTGCTGAACACTGAGGTGCCCCTTGCCCAGGCTGCACTGAGGAATTCCACCAGGGGTGATGGCTGGTCCTGCAGCAGCCCTGCACCAGTGTCACCGCCACCGACCCCAGGCTGGAGTCTTTGGTTTCAAGATTACTTCTGAGATTTGCTCTGTGACTGCTGAGGGTCAGAGACACCCAGTGGAGTCCAGGGCATTGCTGCCTGTTTGCACAGAGAGCTGAGGGACAGCAGATGGCTCACATGGATCAGCCCATACTCACTTGGCTGAAATATTTCCTAGGTATTAAACTTGTGATTGTGTTTATTTTGCAAAGTTTGAGGAGAATACCCTGACCCTTTCCTTCCTTATTGGGCTTTCCCACCTGCACATACCATGTACAATCAGAGGAAATGATCTTCCCATGCTTTGGATGGACATGTGCTCTCAAGCACCACAGGTGCTGGAGATCTGGGATTAAATCATCCTGCAGCCTTAGGATGGGCTGGGGTTTGCTGCACTGGGCACTGCACAGGTGCTGAACTAAACTGAGCTGTTTGTAAAAAAATTGGCAGACAATTGCATGTTTGGAAACTGGAAAGTGTGTGAAGGTGTCCTGGTGGCACTTTTGGTGAGAATGTCTTTCCACATCCATGGAGAACTTAAACCTTGAATACATAATCACATTCTAGAGCAGAAAACTCAAGTAAACCATATTTCCATGCAGAACTTGCCCCATCTGCTACTGGATCACTGACACTTTTTCCTGTGTTTTGTTTTTACACCTTAAATAGGCCACACCAAATCTTGACAAAAGCTCTGTCTGCTGCAGCAAAGGGTGAGAGGAGGGGAGATCCTGGGTTTGAGACTGATCCATGGCCTGTTTTACCAGGAGACCATTACAATGTACACGTGCAGGTTTGGTGCTGGACTGGTTAATCTTTTGAAGACTGTGCTGGGATAACATCCTGCAGAGGGTCAAAATTTAGTGGAGGCTGGGGCAGGGTGATCTGCAAGGTCCCTTCCAACCCAAACCAGTCTGGGATTCTATGGATGGGCTTATTTCAGCATCCAGAAACCTTTAAGACAGGTAGATCTGATCTCATCCAGACTTAGCTCAGTGTTCAGGTCTAATGGATCATCTTCAGGAGCATCCTGGATGTGGGAAACCATCTAGACTGAGTGCCTTTTTTCCCTCTTTTTCTTATAAAAAAGGTTTTCCTCAACTTTGCTGCTGAGGAAACTCCCCAGCACTGGGGGGGTCACTGTTGTACCTCCCTTGCTGTGCCCTTCCTGCAGGTCGTGTCCTTTGCACTGGTCTGTGCCGTGTCCTGAGAGAGCAGAGTCCATGAATTGCTGATGGAAAGAGGTCAAAAAGCAAAAAAATGGCATTGTAAATAATAATAAAAAAGGCAGAGAAAAGAAGTCAGGCAGGGCAGACTGGGGAAGGTAAGCAAAAATAGAAGTAAGTAATAAAATCGTGTGCTGGCCCCGGAAGGGGCCGTGCAGTGGGTGGGGGATGGTCGGGGTCCCCACGTCACTTATTTCCATCAATTCATTCTCTCAACCCCAAATGCAGATCTGAAAAGGAACATGAAATGGATGCCATGCACGGTGGGGTTGGGGTGGGAGGTGAATCCCACCCGAGGCACAGCCAACATGGGTGTGTGACCAGGAATGGAACACGGCGTCGAGAACAGCTGGGCTGGGCACGGGGACTGTGACCCCTGCAGGGGGGCACCCAACATCAATGTGTGTGGGGAGAAAGGCTTGCTTATGTGGAGGATGAATGACTTTGCAATCTCAGAGAGTTTTCCAAAGTTGAGGTTGGCTCTGTGCTTCCCAAACAGGAATATTTTCATTTTTGGGAATATTTAGTGGCGAGGTGCCGTGGGGTGTTCAGGCAGGGCCCAGGCTGTGCCTTGGCTTTGTCCTCAGGATTTGGTGCCTTCCATGAGCACTGGGCCTGGTGACCCAGAGGGTGGTTGGGCACTGACCAGGCTCCCCAGGGCAGTGGGCACAGCACCAAGGCTGCCAGAGCTCCAGGAGGCTTTGGACAACGCTCTCAGGAATTATTGGGGTGTCTGTGCAGGGCCGGGAGCTGGACTGGATGGGATTCCAGCTCAAGATGTTCCATGCTTCTATGATTTGGCAGGTTGTTTTCCCATGGAATTTTAATGGCAGGAGCCTGGACAAGGTCCCTGTGATCGGGGATGTGGCTCTGGGTGACCTGCAAGGTTGGGTTGTGCACAAACTCTACACAGACAGGAATTGTAATGTGCTCCATCTCTGGGGATTCCGAGGCCCCAACACCCCACAAGGTTTCTGCCCTGGCTCTATAAAGTCTCCTTTCTCCCCTTTTTTTCCCCCCTTTTTTTGTACACACAGATCTAATCTTCTAGAAAATGCCCTGAAGGTTTGAGCAATCTACCAGTTGCAGGAACCCATAAAGCTTTTTTTTTTTCCATTGTGTAAGCATGACAAATCATTAATTTTTGATTGATTGCTTTGAATTATGGGTGCTCTGACATCCTTTCTGTAGCTGAACAGCTGTATAACAAATGAACATATCAGTGCTCACAAAAGATTGGAGATCTAACAGAAGCAATTACATTGTCAGCTCCTCCCTTCTGGCTTTTCCCAGGCAATGGAGGGAGGAAATTTTTTAACAGAAATTCCTCAAGTGGCTCAAAATAATAATAATAATCATCATAATAATAAAAAAATACCTTTTTGTAATTGAATTAGATTTTTATCTCTTCATTTCCAGTGGATTTCATATCCTTTCAGAAGCCAGGATGTGTTTCTGCTTTGTGTAACTCGGAAAATCCCTTTGAAGAAAATTTTACATGAAGAATTAAAAAAAATAAAATCAAATTGCAATTTTTTGGTTGCTATTCCTTTAAGATTTCAGAATTGCACCAGTGCACTAAATGTGACCTCCATAACTTTTAAATTAAGAATTTATGCTGGCTTGAAATTTATGAAATATTTCAGCATGAAAGAAAGCCTTTTTCCCTCAGGAAAATTGAGCAATAAATCACAGCACTCTCGATTTACTGCCCTACAGCCAGCCAAAGATAGGATTTTTTTCCTTCCCCCCTTCGTTCTGAAAAAAAAAAAAAATAAAAAAAATGTAATCATATAAGACAGCTTAGCTGCTATCCTCCCACTCTCTAGAATTTTTAATTTCAGCTGTTTCTGCTTGGATTTATTTCCAATATTCCTGCTCGGCTTTTCAATTTCCTCAGTTATTAAATTTTAATTCAGTGCATTAGCATTTAAATTAAAAAAGGGTTTATTTTATCGAAATCGTTGGCTGGCCCCCATCCTGCTGCACATGAATTGCCTGTTTCTGCCATTTGCACAAAATGTGAAATGCAGCTAATATCTTTTAACTTGTATTTGCACAAATTCAGAAATAAAATTTCTGGGTTTGGAATAATATTGTCTTTCCAAGGAAGGCTCATCAGTGAGCCGGGGAAGGAGGCAGGAGGAGACCCCGAGCCCTCCCTGCTCAGCCCTTGTGGCCTGGAGAGGCTCATTAGGACATCATTAGGACATGGGTTCCTAACGAAGGGAGGTGGCCGGGCTGCCCCTCCAGCCCAGGACTTGGACACAGCCTGGAATTTGGCTGTTTCTGCCTTATTTCCCACCTGACAATGGCATGTTTTAAATAGGAGGGATCGTTCCTTAGACTTTGGTTGCACAAGAGCGACCGGAGGGAACTGACCCAGGGGGTGCCTCCGTGGTGGGGCTGGGGCTGAAATCCTGCCCCAGTCTCCCACATTCCAGGGTAAGGGCCCAATGGGTCCCACCAGTGCCAAGGTGTGTGTAACTCAGCAGGAAAACCTCCAGTGCTTGGGTGCAGCCTGGAGCTGGAAGCTTCTGCAGAGCAGCCTTGTCCTTCTCAACTTAAACAACCTTTTTTTTTGATGTCTTAGGCCGACGAGAGCAACAGCAGTGGGCAGAGGAGCTCCTCCAGCAGGTAGGGATGGTTTTCTCTGCTGGGCTTTGCTTGGATGTGGTTGTCCATCTCGGAGCTGGGGGTGGTGAAGGGTGACTGCAGGACAGGCATGAGTGGGAGCTGTCAGAGCTCAGCATCCATACAGCCATTTTTGGGTTTCACTAAACATGAGTGTAGGAGGGATTGTTCTGGCCTGGGGGCTGCAAGAAGAGGTGGTTTGTGTATGGTGTGAGGTGGCACAGCTGAGTGCACAGGCCATGGCACGATGAGGCTCTTGGATGGAGACCTTGGGCTGTGTGTGGTTGGGTGTGGACCCTCCTGCTCCCATGTAGGGGGAGAAGGAGGGGCTGTCCCACCACCCCAGCCCCCTCTGATCCTGCTAAGGGGCATCTCTGCTGCTCCCAGTCCTGGAGAGGGACATGCTAAGCTGAGTCTGCCCTGTACTGTGGCTTTTCCATCTCCCACTGATGCTGTGGGATGTCTTACCTTGCTGGGATACTCTGGAGATGGTGCTGCTTTGTCCCTCTCCATCTCTTACTCGATGGAGTCAGTCCCAAGCTGTGAAAGGGTGGAAGAAGGGGCACCTTTCCTTCCTTGGCCAGGCACAAATTCCTTCTGGTTGAGTTTCCACTGGGGCAGTGGTGGGAGCTGAGAGCAAAGTGTGGCTTTGGTGGCAGTGGGATTTACCTGGTCTCATGAGTGCTCGAAGCCAATCCAGAGTTATCTGCCATCCACAAGCCAAGTGGCAAACTGAGCTCACAGGTTTAACAGGTTTTGTGGTAAAAACACTTAGGACATGAGAGATGCTGGAACAACGCTGAGGAAGCATCAGGGAGGGGAGTGTGTCACCTGGGAAGGAGAATGGCTGCAAGGAAGCATGGGAATGTAAGAGCTGGAGAAGGTGGTGGGACAATCAGAGGTGCCATCCCGTGGTGGGGTGGGCACAGCTGTGGGGGGTGCTGAGCACTCGGGGTGTGTTTGTGGGTCACATCAGAGTGGAAGGGGGACAATGGACAACAGCAAACCAGAGCCACTCAGGCTGCTGTGTGTGGTGGGGGGGGGGCTGCACCCCATCCTGGCATCATCTCCAGAACATCTCCTGCCCTTCTCTCACGAGGGGCACGGGCAGCCCTCGGGGACACAGGAGGTGGCACCAGGACGGGGTGGCAGGAGCCCTGTGTGTGCATCAGTGTGAGCTGTGAGGAGCAGGACCAACCCTGGGCCACCCAGACCAGGTTTGCCAGTCACCACTGCTGGGCTTAGCACTGCTCCCCTACCCAGGGCAGGGCACCAGTGTTTGTGGAGCTGCCCCTGGGGGGACACGAGGCTTCTCCCTGGGGGCCCACTGCCCTTGGGAGCACAGCAGGAGCACCAGTGAGCTCCAGTGAGTACCACTGATCACCAGTGAGCACCACTGGGCACCACTGAGCACCAGTGAGCACCATTGAGTACCACTGAGCACCAGTGAGTACCACTGAGCACCAGTGAGCACCAGTGAGCCCCAGTGCTCCTCTCAGCTCTCCCAACCTCCTTCAGCTCAAGTGCATCTTGTGTCCTCCCCTTTGTATCTCCAGTGACACCACCTCTCCAGTGACCACATGCTGGACCACCCTCCTGTTCGCTCCAGGGACTTGAAAGCCCTGCAGAAATTTTATTCCTCAGGTGAAACAGGTCCTCCCACGTTAAAAGCCTGCTCTGTTCTGATCTCCAGACTCTGGGGTGTGGATCCTCTCCCTGCCTCCTGCTGCTGAACGTGCTCAGTCCCTGCCTGGTTCGAGTGTTCCCACCATGGTGGCTGGTCCCTGCCCACTGCCCTGGCTCTGCCAGTGGTGTGTCAGGATGAAACACCCTCATTCCTGGCACTGTTCTGCTCCGGTGGCACTGCCTGGCATTGAACACCTCTGGGGAGCACTGGATGTCTGTCACAGAGGAAAAGTTCCCTTCCCCAGTTTGGGGGGGACTCCTCAGGGTGGTCCAGCAGTGCTGGCTCTTAGGATGCTGGGAATTAGCCTGAACAAAGTGCTGGAAGGAAAGCACAGGCTGAGGAGCCAGGCATCGCTGCCTTCCCCTGCATTCTTTGTTCCCACTCTAACTCAGTTTTGCAGCTCTCACCAGAGGGTCTTGCAGAGCAGGGGGCGAGTTCATCCCCCCTGTGGCAGCTGATCCCTCAGGGTGCCCTGTGGGTGTCCTCCCTGCCCAGGGGTGCCCTTGGGGCCGAGCACCTGAGCCCCCTCCTGGTGGGAGCAATGCCCTTCCCAAGGGCAGGGATGGAGCTCCCAGCAGCGTGGGATAAATTCCTGCCCTTATCCCTGTTCCTGTGTATGCACAGAGGAGTGTGGGGCTGGTCACTGCTTTTCGCTTGGAGAAAAGTGGAAGCAAAACCCACTTTGTCATCTCTCTGACTGAACAAAAGGTGGTCAAAGAAAGGAAAGTGACCAATTCTGTTTAAAAATAATAGAACAGCATCAAAATGTAATATTTCAAGAAAGCTCTATCAGTGGTTGAAGGTTGAAATGTGGCTTTGACTAAATTTGTGAGGTTGTCAGTGGATGGAGATGTTTTCCAGAGTTGTTGTTGCTTGAAACCCTCTCTAATTGCTAACTATTGAGGAAACTTTTAACAATTAATATCAGTAAAAATATAAAAATAGAATAGAGTAGAATAGAATAGAATAGAATAGAATAGAACAGAATCAAAATAAAGTTGCCAGGACTTTTATCAATTATTATCAGTAAAAATATAATATAATACTATAATCAAAATAAAGTTGCCAGGACTATCTTTTTGCAACTAGTTTTTTTTTACTATACCATGCTTGATCTTAAGTGGTGACCATAGTACTGAGTCGATCCTATTTTTATTTTTTTGTTGTACTGAATTGATTTTATTCTGTTTCAAGTAAATGCTGATGGCTCTGGAGGCACAGGGGTTTATGATCTCACCACCCCCAGCTCTGCTGGGCCTGGTTTTGCCTTTGGAAGGACACGGGTCACTGTGTGCAGCTGAGAGTTCGTGGTGGCTGTTCTCCTCCCTGATTAACTTTGTGTGGTTCCTCCACCTCACTGAATGCTCAGTAATGGGAAATTTTAAAAGTGAAGAGAATTCTTAGGAGCATAGAAAAAAGCCCTTCCTTTAAGGGAGCAGGAAGAGCTGTTTGCCTTGGAGAAGATGACAACTAAGAGACAACATGACAAAGCTGTGCATGTTTTTGAACACTCCAGAAAAGGTAGATCAGAGGCTTCTTTCTTCCTTTTGCAAGGAAAAAAGAGACAGTCAACAATATTAAAAGGCAGCAAATTAAAAGCCAATAAAAGGCAGGATTTTTCCTTGCATGATGGGCACTGATCTGTTGGAGTGTGATGCCAAGAACCGGGTGCTCAGGGGGGCTCGGAGGGGACTCAGCTGGAAGATGGATCAGTTGGTGACATGGGCTCTGGAGGAATGGAATCACAGGAGGGTTTGGGTGGGAAGAGACCTTAAAGATTGTCTCATTCCACCCCCCTGCCATGGGCAGGGACACCTTCCACTAGCCCAGGGTGCTCCAAGCCCTGTCCAACCTGGCCTTGGACACTTCCAGGGATGGGGCAGCCACAGCTTCTCTGGGCAACCTGTGCCAGGGCCTCACCACCCTCACAGGGATTTCTTCCCAGTATCCCATCTGGGATGGGCAGTAACCCTGCCCTCTGGCAGTGTGTGCTGGTTTAAAGGTAAACCAGCAGGGGAAAATGAACTCAACCCAAAAGAGAGATTATAAGTCAGAATAACAATTTAATAAAATAACACAATAAGTACAATTATACAGACAAACAATTGGTTTTAACCCACAAAACCCAAATGTATAACCCAGCACCCTGGGGCATGAACAGAGTGGTGTTCTTTGGGCCCCGAGTCCAAAGTAAAGGGAGAGGGGGAAAACCTGTTGGTGAGAGTGCTGGTGCAGTCTGGTCAAAAGTGGTGATTGCAGTCTGGTCGAGGGTGGTGGTTGCAGTTTGGTTGAGAGTGGTGATCTGCAGTCTTCCTCTGGATCCCACGAGTGGTTAAAAAGGTCCCAAAACTCCAAGATTATATATCCTCCAGTTCAGGCAGGAATGCTCAGTACCTCCCTCAGGGAGGAGGGTTCCTTAATGGGTGTGAGGACAAGAGCAACTCCTGTCTCACAGGCCTGTCACACAGTTTATAGCCTGAGGAGTCAGGCTCTATGTGCAGATGGTCTAAATGGTTCATTGATAACAGTTTCTGAGAAATGGCATGGAAGGCTATAGAATACACAGTTTTGGGTTACACCCATCCAGTGATGAACTGGTCTCAGCTGTCCTAACTAGGACACAGTGGGAAGCCATTCCCCCTTGTCCTGTCCCTCCATCCCTTGTCCCAAGTCCCTCTCCAGCTCTCCTGGAGCTGCTTTAGGCACTGGAAGAAGCTCTCAGGTCTCCCTGGAGCCTTCTCTTCTCCAAGTGAACTCCCCAGCTCTCCCAGCCTGACTCCAGAGCAGAGGGGCTCCAGGCTTGTGATCAGCTTAGTGGCCTCCTCTGGACTCGTTCCAACAGCTCCATGTCATTCCTGTGTTGAGGGCCCAGCATGGACACGGCTGGGGATCACTTCCCTTGCTCATGTTCATTGGAGAGTTTCTTGAAGCTTCTTCAGAAGCCCCTTCTGCACATGGTGGACCAGACTGGGTGTCCTCCAGTGGTGTGAGTGTGTGTGACAGTCCTGGAGGGGTTGGTGGGATGGCAGGGCAGTGTGGGAACAGCACTGGGAGCCTCAGGCTCGGGGTGAGTGTTGGGAGCCTCCATAATGCCATTGTAAAACTAACTACTTCCCAATAATTAATGTCAGCGTTCAGATGGTGGGCTCTGGATCTTGACAAGAAATAATTGAAAAACCAAATGTGCAATTATGTCTGACAAGCAGCGTGTGCTTTTCTTGGTCACCAGAGCCTTGTGTAGTCATGTGTTAGACACGGTTTTATATAATTATTATTGTTTATATGGCGGGTGTCAGAGGAAGGAGGAATTTTAGTTTCAAGTCCTCTGTTGGCTATTTATTTTAAAGTCATTAGATTTGTTTTCAGACTTAACTACACTTAATGTGCGAGACTCCTGCTGAATAAATCAGACCCTGACACAGGAGCTGCATCTGTTTGCGGAGGGAACAGAGCCAGCTGGAAGCTGAGCCCCGTCTGCACCAGGGCTGTCACAGCCGGGGAACCCGCTCGCAGCACAGATGTAGCTGTGGAAAAGTGTGCTCTGCTCCCGCAACAGGGGTGAAATCGCAGACCTTCAGGGCTCTGAGCTGCCTGTGAGGGCACGGGGGGCTCTCATTTATTGCAGTGTTAACAGCTCTGTGATGCAGGTCCCGAGAAGGATCTTGGAGATGGAGGTGCAGCAGAAGGGCTCTGGGTGCTGCCCTCGAGCAAGACAGTGCTGTGCAGGCAGAGGCATTTCCAAGAGGTGCTTTGGGACGGGGCCTGGAGGTCCCCCAGCATTGACATGGTGCAGTTTTCCCTGATACTCTGGACCAAGCCACAGGGCCTGGGTAGTTTGGGGGTTTCAGTCTCTGTCTTAGAAGATGTGACCTTCAAGAATCACAGAATGTCCTGAGTTGGAAGGGACATACAGGGATCATCCAGTCCAGCTCCTGGCCCTGCACAGACACCCCAGCAATCCCACCCTGTCCCTGAGAGCATTGTCCAAACACTCCTGGAGCTCTGGCAGCCTTGGGGCTGTGCCCACTGCCCTGGGGAACTTGGGAGGAGAAGGTCTTGAGAAGTGGTTGCACCTATGTTGCTTCTTCTCAGTTCACCTTTCTCCAGCCTCCCTGGCTGCATCTTCCCCTCTCCTCCCCACATTCCTTGCTCTGTCCTTTGCAGACACATCCTTTCCAGCAGCTCCTGTCACTCAACAGAGGGTCTGCCCTGGAGTGGCACCAGCTCTTCTTCAGGCTCCTCTTCCAGTCCTCCCCAGGTCCCCAGCACTGGGGGAGGACAACCTCCGTGGGTGTCCAAGCTGGAGACTGTGATCCTCCAAACCTCAGGAGAAGGCTGTACACCCTGTGGAGGGACAGGCCTAGGGCTGAGTGTGTCCAGGAAGTAAAATGATCTGAATTGTTTCTCTTTTCTTTAAAAGACAACCTGTGGGATTTTCAGTCCCAGAGCGTGAAGAGCTTCCGACTCATCGTGCGTCAGAAAGAGAGAAAATTATTGATAATTAGTCAAGGAATTTAATAAGCTGTGGTGCTTGCTGAGGGGATCTCACCAGCCACCTCCAAAAAGAAACAAACCAACCAACCGGCACAAAACCCCCCAAAACTCCCCTCTGACCAGTAAGAGCAGTGGATAGTTCAGTTGTTTACCATGACCAGCACAAAACTCTGGGAAACCCAGACAGATTTCCTTGAAACCCAAAAGAAGGTCAAATGTCCACATACAAGGAGATGACAGCACTCAGGCACATCCTGTGCTGAGTTGGAAGGGACCCACAAGGATCATCGAGTCCAACTCTCAGCCCTGCACAGGCCCAGCCCCAAGGGTCACACCCTGTGCCCCAGAGGATCATCCAAACCCTCCTGGAGCTCTGGCAGCCTTGGGGCTGTGCCCACTGCCCTGGGGAGCCTGGGCAGTGCCAACCACCCTCTGGGGGAAGAACCTTTGGCTGAGATCCAACCTGACCCTGCCCTGACACAGCTCCAGCCGTTCCCTGGGTGCTGTCCCTGGTCCCTCCAGAGCAGAGCTCAGTCCCTGCCCCTGCTCTGCCCCTCCCCAGGACGTTGGAACTACAAGTTGTAACTGAGGTCCCTCAGTCTCCTCCAGGCTGAACAGACCACATCCCAAGGTCCTGTCTCCTTTTCTGTCCATCTTTTCCCATGCTCTCTCCATCCCATCATCCCTGGCCATGCCGTGGTGCCATCACCAGTTTGGTGGCCCAGCCCAGCCCAGGCTCCTCATGGCCTTGTTGGGGATTTGTGGCCATTTCAGGCCGTTCTCAATCCCTCAGTCATTTCCTAGTCAAGCGACATAGAGCTCTTTCACCGATATAAATAAACCCTTAATCTATTCTCTTTGTTTTTCCCTGAATTTCTTTGTCTCTGTTGACATTTCCACGCTTGAAAATTTAAAGACGCTGGCAGCTATTCCATTATCATCTTAAATTCAGTTTTTAACCTGCATCGTTTGTGTGTCGCGTTTTTTATCTGACTGAATTCTTTTGCTTTTGGCAAAGAGAGAGTGGCTGTTTTTTGTTGGATAAGCCAAATTTTTTTTATATTTGGTTAGACTTTCCTCTTCAAACCATCCTCAAGATATTCCTAATAAGGACTGAGGGGAATTTGTTTTGCTAATACCTTAGGAATTCTTTGTGGTTCTTGACTATTGTTCTGGTTTATATTTTAATGTTTAATTTCTAGAGGAGAGGCAGCATGGTTTGGTCCTGGAGTTTACCTTCTCTGAAGGATTCGGAGCTGCTGAGCGTCCCTTGAGGAATGAACACACAATTAAATTCCTCTTAGACTTCCCGAGGCAGAGTTTGCTGTCAGGAAAGGTTGTGTGTTTTCCTAGACCCAGATAGCTGAAAAATTAAGTATTCTGCTTTGTTTGTTTTCCCTGGATTTTAGCACTGACAGCACACGTACCAGCGAGTGTTGCATTAGGACAAAACAAGCACAGAGACCAGGAGGAACTCCTGCAATGGAACAGAGACCTTCAAGTCCTTAAATCATGAGGTTCTCAAGAACATGTTGCATGTGGAAGATGCCCAGGAGCTCTGAGCAGCTCTTTCTTTTTTTCTATTCTTCAGCAAGTCTTCATTCCACTACTGCTGATGGAGGAACAAGTTCCCATTCCCTAAAATAATGTCAGAATATGAGTGAGCAGGATTTTCCTATAATTTTGCTTTCAGAGATTAAGTCCATACTTTGGGAATTCACGTTAACATCTTGGAAAATCGTGAAGAGAACTGAAACCTCCTGGTGGAACATGAGGGACCATGAACTTGTTCCACTGTGTGACCAAGTGAAAATCTGGGGTTCAGACACAGCTCCAGCATGTGCTGCCACTGCCAGCGTTACCAGGAGTGCTGGTGGCACACTTGGGCCTGCTTGGGTGTCTGTCCTGTGAATTGTGGATGGGCTCCCAAATGTTCATGGAAAGAGTCAAGGATTAGAAGGAATATTTTAGCGTGCACACAGTTGCATTAAGTAAGTGTTTGCTTTGATTCATTCAAGAGGCAGCAGAAGGGGGTGTTTTCTCCTATGGAGGGGAGATTCCCAGTTAGAGAATCTCTTTTCCATCAAACCAATGACCAGAGGCAGCAATTCCACACTGGAAGTACAGTTTCAGAGAATGATCACTCAGAGGAGGGACCCAGCAATGTGATGGTTATTCCAGCACTTTACAGCTCAAAAATCAATGCAGCCCTTCTCAAAGAGGCACCAGCTCAGGCTGCAGGTGGAGTTCTGACAGAGAAACATCTCTGTGAGCTGTGACATGGGAGGGTGAGTTGATCTCTTTGCCTTTCAAGCTGTGACGGAACATCTGAAGCTGGACCAGAGACCTGGAGACGGGAAGCAAAGTGCTCAACTGTAACACTGGGAAAATAGCTCCTGTCTTTTCTCTCTTTTAACCCTGAACTTGAAAATCTTTTTGCCTAGCGATGTCTGCAGAAGAGATCTCCCCGATGGAGGACACCAGGCAGTTCCTCTGCTTCCTGACCCACTCCACTTCCCTCCTCCTGGTGTAAGGCACAGGGCCCATCCCCTGGGCTGCCTCAGGGAGTCGATGAGAGCTGTGGGGATGGGGTGGGAAGGCCACCACAACTCATTTATCAGACAAGCAGATTTTCAATTTCCATCTCTCTTTTTCTGTCCTGCTTTCATCATCTCCATGTAAAACAAGAGTTTATTTACACTTGCTCTGTCTGTTCTACTTCCCATAGCCCCAGTCGGGACAGGAACCTTCTGCTTCTTCTAAAACCATGGCAGATGTCTGTAAATTGAGCCCAGTTTCAGCCTCCCCCATTTTTTGCTTCCTTTGCTTTCTGGCAGCTGAGGCCTTTTGATCTGGCATGTGATGAGCCAACTTTCCAGGAGACAAGTTGGAACCTCCCCCTGGTGATGGTGTCTGGGTGGGCTCTGAGGAGCACGTGCCTCCAGGTGCCTGTTGCACGGCCCTCGTGGCTGCGTTTGAGTCCTCACTGAACCTCCTTGGTGCTGCAGCAGAAGAGCTTTCCAAGGACAGCACAAAAGGGTGTTTCAATACTTGAACTGGGCACACACCATCCTCTGCTGAGGGGGAGGTGGGTGTCACCACAGAATCACAGAATGCTTTGGGCTGGAAGGACCTCGAAGACCATCTCATTCCACCTCCTGCCATGGCAGGGACACCTTCCATTAGACAAGGCCTGTCCAGCCTGGCCATCATTGATATCATCAAGGCAATAGTGATTTGGTTTTCCAGCTTGAGTGGTGTCCAGGAAAAACCCAAAGATGCTCCACAATTACTGCTGGGGGGAAGAGCCTTCGTTGTTTGTAGGTGCTGGTTCAGAGCAGTGTGTCCTCCTCCACATTTGTTTCCTTTTCCTCTCCTTTTGAGGAGTTGACGTTGAGGACTGATATTTCACTGATCTCACTTTGCCCCTCCCCAAAAGCTCAGCAGGATGTGTGCTGTAAAAATAGCCTCATTAGAAGCCATCTGAGTACACATGCAATCACAGATCACTCAAAGGGAGCACAGAGCAGGCATGTTTCTGTTGCTGTCTTCAGAGAATTACATGACAAATTATTCCTAGCTGGAAGAAATGTCCTTTTATAATTGGGTTTTTTTCTCATTCTTTCATAAGGGAGGAGTGTGTGTTTTTAAAGTAGCTTTTAGTCACTTTCATTATTTATGAGGATGCTACTCCAGATCAGAAAAAGCAAACTGCAAACGCGAGTTTCTTGTGGCTGCAGCAGCTGACGGGCCCTGTTTGCTTTCACTCATTGCTGGTTTTGCTCATCACAGCCAGAGAGAAATGCTCTCCAGAGATGGGAACAGCACCACACTGCAGCCCTTCAGCCTTCACCCCTTCTCCTCTCCTCCTTCCACAGGAGACCAGCTGGAAGGAGCTTTCTGTCCTTCCCTCTGGAAGAGCTCCTGGCATTGCCCTCGGATTGCTGCTGGTGAGGCATCACCCAGACTGCTCAGCTTCACAGCCAGAACTGTACTTCAGGCCAGTCCTGTTGTGCTGCATCATTGATCTCTGCTAAAGCCTGAGGCCTTCACAAACTTCCTTGGGTGTAGGGCCAAGGAAGCTGGACCTAAATGGGTCCAGGAACCCATTTTTACCCCTACCTTTCCAGTTCCCCACGATGAGTCTTCACTAAGGCCTCCTTAAATCTCTTCTGCCTTCACACACTTGTGTTTGACATGAAAGTGGCCGTAACGTCATCGGAAGATGAAAGTCTGCTGATCAAAGGAGGCAGCAATGTTGAAATGAGCATTGTGAGATGGCAGAGCTGGTAATACAGTAATTGGCTGTGTGGCCTACTTAGTCAGAGCAGTGATACATGTGAGTGCAATGTTTGTTTGCCTCTTTCATGTTCAGAATCCATAGAGTCTGTTCTGGAAAGTGAAACAGGACTTCACCTGTCAGAGCAACCAGGCACAGCTCTGAGTGAGAATGTGAGCTGTTTGTGATCCCAAGGCTTCTGCTTCCTCTCCTCAGCAAGGAAGAACCTCCTGGATTGCCAAGGTCCACAATTCAGTAAAGACAAGACATGAAACAGTGAAGGAGGTTGGTATTCCCAGGAAGGGTCAAGGCATGGAGAAGGTGCACCCTGTGGAAGGAGGTAGGGTTTAAGCACTCTGCTCCTCTCTGGTCTCATTTCTCTGAGCAGTTTTTGTCCTGTGCAAGCAGTGCCTTGGTTGAAGAATGTCCTCTTCCCAGGAACATTGTGCCATGGATGTTAAATGCAGGTTGGCCCTGCAGAGGGAATTGCAGCTCATCCCTGGGAGGCCACACTTGAACACGAAAACTGCATTGTTTCATGCAGAAATGTGGTGCCATGAGGCTGGGGACTGTGCTCAGAGCCCCCAGGAGAGGGATGGCTGAGGGGCCCAGCAGTGGGAGATCCTGTGGCAGGTTCTCCCTTGGCTCCTGTGCGCTGCTGTCTCCACCAAGTGGAGGCTCTGACCATCACTGGTCCCAGAGTGTTCCCCAGCAGTGCTCTGCAGGGCTTCAGAAGATGGGGCTGGTCTCTGTGCTGGCACAGTGTGAGCTCTGAGCCTTGTGGGCACCTCCTGGTTCATGCTGGGCAGTCCTTCAGCTTCCAGGACTTAAGCTGATGTCCTGAAAACTACAAGTCCTTTTCTCCCTATGTGCCCTCACCCAACCCAGTAAGACCTGCTTCCAGCCTTAGGATCTGCAGATCTGAAAATTCCCTGCTTTTCTTCCTCATCCTCTCTCTGACCCTTTCCAGCAGTTGTGCCTCAGCTCTGGTGGTGCTGCAATGGGACAGGAATGAACCACATGTGGACACGGCGGTGCCAGAGCCTGATTTCTTCCCTCCCCCAGGCAGGATGTTCTCTGTCACTGTGTCTCAGGGGCAATTTCTGGAGAAGTATATTCCACATATCCTGCTGCTTCATCTCTAACTGTGCTGCTCAGAAGCAGGGGAGGCAAAATTCAGCACAACACTGAGCAAGTGCAGCCTCATGGGTTTGCAAGGGATACAACATCCATGGACCAACGGGCTGGGGAGGAAATGATGCTTCCCTGGTCACCTCCCGTGGGTCAGCATGTGTGTGCCATGCGTGGTGGAGGCTGGGGTGACCCTGGCTCTGCTGTGGCTGTGTGTGTACCCCTCTCCATCCTGCCTGAATTTTTCAGTGTCACTCATTTCCTTTTCTTTCCCATTTAGCCTCAGGATGTTGGTACTCTTTCCCCAGCCAACCCAGGAGGTTTCAAACTCTGCTGTCCCATGAGGATTGTTCCCTCAGCCCAGCTGCCCCTGCTCCCTGGGGACAGTTACACCCCATTCAGCAACTGAGCTCCAGAAGTCTGGACTGACCCTGGTTCTGCTCCAGCCACAGAGGCATTGCCTGGATTTCATCTGAGACCACGGGAAAGTGATGCTCGTTCCTGCTGGGAGAGTTGTCCTCCCCCATCACTGTCTCCTTCTCCTCTCCAAAGCTGTGCAGCCCCAGCAGGGGCACTGAGTATCTTTTGGAGAGCTCAGACCTTCTCCCAGGAGTGTAAGAGCTGCTCCATTGGGTCCTGCCATCTGCACAGCAGCTCTCTGGCCCCCTGTGTCACCTGGCCTGGAAAGGGGCCCACCTTCATGCTTGGGGAGCTTTTTGGTGTCAGTGTCCAAGAGGAATGAGAGGTTGATCTGTCACTGGGTGATCACTGTGCTGTGAGACCCTTGGCTGTGTCAGTGCTGGCAGAGCCCTGGGAGAGTCGATCCCGTTGCCTGTCAGGGGCTCATTTGTAGTGTTCAGACAAGTTCTCCTGCCTGGTCTGCCCACCAGTCCTTTGGAGGCTGTAAGGATCGAGGTGAGGGAGATGTTCTCCACATGCAGGGAAGGTAGGAGAATCCATCACCTTCTCCTGCTGTTGTCAGCAGCTGGTGATGCCCCTCTTGTGCATCACTTGAAGCAATCAGAGCCTTCTGGCTCTTCTGTCCCCTGCATAGCACATCTAGAGGAGGAGGAAGGAGGACTTGGGACTGTGCTGCTGTTTGATTACATTTATTTTAAGGTATTCTGCAAAGCCATAATGTTCCTCTGGACATTGAGCTGGAGAAAGTCTACAGCTGAAGTTTGGCTGAAGCTTGACATCAGCCAGTGGCTAGAAAATCTCCGTGAGATATGAAATAATAAGAGCAATGTGAGAACACAGATCTGCCTTGTGAAAGGAAACAGCAACAGCTATGAAAAGGGAGCACAGACTGTGCTGGTGGAGTGGGACTGGTGCCAGCCTGGTGCTGGTCAGCAGCAAAGTTTGCATTTGGGAGTGTGTTCCTGCAGTTTGGCTCCCAGAGCCCTCAGGGCTGTGAAGCAGGACCTGGCCCGTGCAATAAAACACCAGCACCTCGGGGTGTCAGCAGAGGATGCACATCCTGGGGCTGTGTGGGAGAAGGGGCAGGAGCTGGGTGGGACCAGGGGACGTGCCAGAGACACAACTATCAGCCCTTCTTAGATGTGCACACACGTGTCTGTGTGGGTGTACAGACAAATGCATTGACACCTGTATATTTTTATAGGTACAAGTAATCGGGACAAAAAATCTTACTGCTTGTAATTTATTCCCTTTTCACCACCTTAGAGCTCTTCCCCTGGGGTCTGAGCTGCCGTGGCTCCGTGCAGATCTCGGTGGGCCCTGGCAGTGCCCGGCCGTGCGCGGTGCCGGCGGCTCCACGGGGATGGGGGTTCACCTCCCGCACACGGCACAGGTACAGCCACACCCAGCTGTGACCCAGGTACATCTGCTGCCTTCATCCCTCCTAGAAAGTGTCAGAAGACAGAGAAGGACTCTGTTTGTTGTAAAATTGGTGTAGAAATCCAGTGGTGCTATATTTTTACCGTTTTAATTTGATGGGATCAGCAGGGCTTGTGAACCATGAAGTCGTGCAGACGACTTGGTGCATTTGGGGCTGGTTTCCTTCTGCACATCAGGTACCTGCTCAGGGTTAGAACATATGGGGCAATGAATTGCTTTCAGTTCCTGTTTGAGGTTTAGGTCCCACCCAAGGGCAGACAGCCCAGCTGGGAAATCACTTCCTTGGCAGAGATGGATCCAGAAAGTCAATGGGTGTGAAGGGCAAAGGTTTTGAGAGTCCATTGGCCTGGTCTAATAATTTATGTATTCCTGCAGCTTCAGGCCACCAAGTGTGGCCAGTGCACATCTGTACTGAGCCCAGTAACCTGGGGCCAGCCAGATACACATCTCTGGGTTTGAGAACTTGGGGAGATTTGTTGTCCCTGAGCATATCCTTTGGAAAGCAGTTGTTCCAGTGGATCACCATCCGTGCTAATATTTTTATGCCTCATTTCAACTGGTTCCAGCTTCCAGGATGAGCTTGTAGTCTACTCTTCCCTGCTAAATTAAGGAAAGACAGTATTTTCTCCCCACAAAGATTGATAATATGCTGCAATCAAATCATCTCTCAGTCTCCCTTTTGGCATGAGAAATGGATTGAAGTGGTTTGGTCTCACAAAGTCATAAAGTATCTTTTCCCAGACTTGAACCATTTCAGTGCTGCTTTTTTGAACCATCTCCAGCTTTTCTGATCACCTTTGAAACACGGTGGGTGAAACAGGGGAGGGTGCTGGGTCTGTCTGCAGCACTGGGGACTGGCTTCACCACGGCTTCCTACAGGGAGAAAATCCCCTCCTTGTTCAGTCCTGGGTGCCTGTATCTGCACATTGGGTTAGTCCTTCAGGGCTGTGTGGCTGCAGCAGGACCTGCCCCTGGCATCACAGCTGAGCACTGTGGGAGCTCTTTGTGGGTACACCCATGTTCCTGCACTTGTTTGACTGTTCTACAACCTCTCATCTGGGGCAGAGCCAGCTACAGAGAGAGGGGTCCACTGGTGTGGATGCAAAGCTGGGCACCATCAGAAAGTCTTTATATTCTTACCCCACATATAATCTCAGAAAGCTGCAGCCTCTGCTTCGCTGCTACTTGTGTTAGTTTTTAATTCCATGTCCCTTGGCTCCTGCATGGATTTCCATGTGGTTTTGTCCAGGATTGGCAAGTCCACGTTGCTGTACCGTCAACAACCAAGGTGTTTTCCTTCACTTCAGAGCAGAGCTGGCTCTCACTGCCTGCTCCCACCTTCCAGCCTCCCAGTGGGAATTGTACTGGTTGACTTTATTTTTCCTCCACAGTCCTCATCAGAGAGTTTTTCCTATCCACCCTATTGCTGCCTTTATCAGTGTTTTGCATTTCACACCTCCTTGATTTGATTGATTTGCAATTAATCCCACCCTTTTCTGATCCCTGAGTGTTTTGTACTTACTGCCTTCCCCTTGGGACAGGTGATGAGCCACTCCATATAGGGTGACATTGATGGGCCTTTGGGACATCCCATAATATTTCCATAAAGATAGTCCAGTTTTCAACCACATTTTCTCTGTCTTAATTTATCTCTCCCTTGTAAAAGCCCTGTATGATTTTGGGAGCGGGGGGAGTATGTGTGAGGAGGCAGGAAATGAGTGGGAAGGCAGGGCAAGGCAGGGCAAGGCTAATTCTCTCTGTTTAGGGGCTATTAATTGTACATTTCTTTCCATAATGAGATTGAAGGGATGAATAATAAAATATCTGGTGATGGGATGGGACTGACCCGTTTTGAAATAGCAGCTCCATGTCTGTGTTGGAGACTGGGCAGTAATTACTCTTGGTTCCTCTGCTCCCTCATCCCTGTCCTCCCAGGATTACCCACTGGGCTCTTTCACCTCCAGATGCAGTCTCTTGCTTTCTCTGTCAGCTCCATAACCAGTGTCAGAACCCATTGCAGGTGTTGGTTTTCTGACATTTTAATTCATACTTTATTCTGACTTTACGATGTTCCAAGCAATGGGATTTCCTTCTCTGTCGCTGTTGCATGAACTAACAATCATCCATAAGTTCAGCCTATTTTTCATTTTATTTTGCCTGTTACTTCTGCCTAAACCATTTTCAAACACCTTTGGCTGTTCCCAGTGTTTACATGACTCTAAATATGTCACAGTCTTTTCTGTTTCTGGTAGTCTAAGCCATTATATATTTAGTTCTTCTGATAGCTCCACAAACTGAAGCAGCAATTATTTTATCTTTGTATTGCATACTGGAGTTTATTATTAACCAGTATTAAAAACCAGGACTCCCTAAGGACTGGTGGGATGGTGCATTTGGGAAAGGAGCTCCACTGGCTTATTACCAGGCCTTTGTCTCTTGTGCTCAAGCCCCCTTTGCCTTTTGCCACCACGGCACTTGTTGAAGTTGTTTTGCAGCTTTGAGGTGCCCAGTTTCCTTTTCTAAGGAGTTTTGAATGTTTTTATAGATTAATTTCTCCCATGAATTTTCAGCTTTCTCTTTCCAAGATGAAAACACATGTTATTTCCCTAATCTGTTTTTGCACACTGTGGATCTCCTCTGCCTCTCCCCATCCATCACACTTTCTGTCATCCCTGATAGTTGTATCTGTCCATAATGGCATAGTCTCCCTAAATATCCTCATACTATAGATGATCCCCTTTGATCAGCACCATATATGTTAAATAAAGCCATGGGAATACCACAGGATGTCAGGCTGCTTGGAAGGATAAAAGAGAGGATGTGATGGAGAAGTGCACAAGTGCTCCAAATTAAAAATGCCAGAGAATCAGAGACTCATTTAGGGGCTGGAAAAGACCTTTAAGATCATCCAGTCGAATCATTAATCCAGCACTGCCAAGTCCCCCACTGACCCACGTCCCCACTGCCACAGAAGAGCAGGGCTTTGCTTTTGCATGTGTGGACTAGTCTTGGTGCAGGACCTGCTGTCAGAACTGCTGGAGCTGTGCTCTTGGCCTGCTGGCAACCATGTGAAGTTCTGTGCTCTTGTTTAGGTCCTGCTGCTGTTGCTTGTGATGATTGAGGTTTTTTTCATTATTAGCAAATGGTTTTGTTGTTTTTGTCTGGTTACATTTTAATTACTTCCCGTGTGTGACAGACACACACACACCCATGCTAACTTTAAATAACCTGCATAAACCAAGGTACCTTGCATTAGGTCCTGGTACGAGAAAGTGAGCACTTGACAATGAGGATTCATGTTGTCTCCTCTTTTCCCCCATTCAGGGAGTGTTTGAAGAGGAGCCCACAGAGCCCGAAAGCAGAGGGCTCCGACTCGATGACATCTCAGTCCTCACCCAGTGAAGAGGCTGGAATGATGACTGAGGTGAAAGTGAAAACAGAGGTACCAGATGACTACATTGAAGAGGTGATCTGGCAGGACGACACCAAAGATTCCAAGAACAACATCAAAGATGGGCCGGGAGATGTGCCCGCGGAGATCTGCGTGGTCATAGGTGGGGTCCGCAACCAGCAGACGCTCGGTAAGACACGGGATCAGGAACCCCCCGTTCCCTGGCTGTGTGTGGGGACAGGAGAGCTGTCCCTGGACACTTGGCTCTGCTGGAGGGCCCAGAGCCAAGGTGCACATCCATCTCAGGGTCCTGGCTCAGGATTACTGACCTCCTGTAACTTCTGCTTTGTGCTCATATCTGGTCACCCCGAAAGGCTCAGCCAAGATCAGAAAGAAAGAACTGATTATCTTCTTTTGGCTTGTTCAGTGATTTGCCCATCAGTCACCTGGCCCATGCTGGGCCCAGGGCTGGTGCTGTGTTTGACAGAGATGAAGCAACTGGGAGGAAAGCCTGAGAAACTGCTGAAATGTTTTCAGGAAAGTCGCCTTGCAGAATGTAGGTGCTTTGTGTAAATACTTGGATTTAACTCTAAAGAAGGTTTTGCAGGTTGCTGTTTGTTTGTTTTTGTGATCACTAGTCACATTATGGGAATAATTTTGGCTTTGGGCTGGCTGTGGTGTGCCCCTTCCAAAACAGTGCTTCCTGTCCCCACCCCACCTCCAGCTGTGATGAAGCAGCTTTTTCTTTTTTTCTGTGAACATCAGACTGTCCTCTCCTCCTGCCCCAGGGAAAGGGGCTTCCTGCAAGAACCTGGCAAGGCACGTCTCTTACACTTGCCTCTGTTGTCTCTGACCTGGAGCAGCTCCCTGCAGTGTCTCTGAGATCCAAAGGCAGTTGCTGATATAAAGAGGGAAAAGCAGTTGGACCATGTTTCCTTCGAGGGACTCAGAAGGAAGCTAATTAGAGTTCCCCTGTGTTGTTGTTGGGGTTGGCTTGTCTTGCAGAGGGAGAGAAAAGAGGTACTGATGTTTGATTTTCTCCTGGGTTTTGCTTGATCATTGTCCACACTACTGGAAAGAAACCTGGGAGGTGTCCTCAGCTGGTGGTTGTCTCAGAAGCATCACTGTTCTTCCTGTCCTCCTTTCCCTGCCAGGACAGCCACCAAGAACAGCAGGGTGGGAGGTCACTGCTGTCTCTGCAGATTCAGAATGTCTAGGGAAAGCCTAGAAGTCCATAACTATTTCTGACTTAAAGATCTTACAGTTTGGAGGAAATGTTCAGTGTATTTTCAGAGTTTTTGTGCCTCTACAGTTCTTGAGAGATTGATCAATACATGGGCAGCCCTGAAAAGCATCCCTGGTGCCCTGGGAGAGAGTGGAGATATGACCACTGATGGGAAGCAGTGGGAGCTTCTCCTTCAGCCATGGTCACAAGCCACTGGTGAAAAGCATCTGCAGGTTGGGTGTTTGCTGTGTAGGATCCCTTCTCCCCATGGCTTCTGGCTGGGCAGCAGCAGCTGCTCTGCAGGTGGTGTCCCCTGGGAATGGTTTCTGGGTGAGGTTGGGTTTATTGCTGTGCAGGGGGATGGGGGCTTTTGCTGTTGGCTGACTTGGGTGGACTAGAGGGGAAGCCAGCAAGGGGCAGCTGAGGTCACTGGGTTTGTTCAGCTGGAGAAGAGACTGAGGGGAGACTCACTGGGGTCTGCAGGTTCCTCATGAGGGGCAGCTCCGATCTCTGCGCCCTGTGAGCAGTGACAGGACCCAGGGAACGGCTGGAGCTGTGTCAGGGCAGGGTCAGGTTGGATCTCAGCAAAAGGTTCTTCCCCCAGAGGGTGGTTGGGCACTGCCCAGGCTCCCCAGGGCAGTGGGCACAGCCCCAAGGCTGCCAGAGCTCCAGGAGGGTTTGGACAAGGCTCTGAGGGACAGGGTGGGATTGTTGGGGTGTCTGTGCAGGGCTGAGGGGTTGGACTTGGATGATCCTTGCGGGTCCCTTCTCCCCTCCCAACTCAGGATATTCTCTGATTCTATACTGTCCCTATGGAGAGCACTGGGGACAGGCTGGTTCAATGTATAGGCACCATGGGGAGAGGGACACATTGATGTACCAGTCAACAAGTGGTGGTTGAAAGCTGTATAACTGAAGAACTTGTGTCTGGAAGAGCCTTTTCAAATGAAACACATATCATACTGGTTATTTTATTGACTGGTGCTGGGTTTCTTTAAAGGCCACTTGGTCCTGAGGCCATGGCAGTTGGTGGCCAATTCCTCTGTGAAGAGCCCTGTAAGTGCCTCTGTTTATCTGCTGCTCACATAACTCTCGTTTGTTGGGGAGGTGGCTCTAAAGAACTTTTTTGTTTGGCCACCAAATCCTGTGCTCTGTGTGCCCAGATAGCAGTTCCTTCTGGTTCCTTGCACTGGCTCCCAGGTCTGATCCCCTCCATTCCCCTGCAGAAACCACACACAGGCACCATTTCCATCACTGCAGACACTGAGGTAATTCACCCAAGAAACATCACAGAATCTCAGAATATGTTGAGTTGGAAGGGACTCACAAGGATCAGTGAGTTCAGCTCCTGGCCCTGCAAAGGCCCATCCCCAAGGGTCACACCCTGTGCCCCAGAGGATCATCCAAACCCTCCTGGAGCTCTGGCAGCCTTGGGGCTGTGCCCACTGCCCTGGGGAGCCTGGTCAGTGCCAACCACCCTCTGGGGGAAGAACCTTTTCGTGAGATCCAACCTGACCCTGCCCTGACACAGCTCCAGTCCATTCCCTGGGTGCTGTCCCTGGTCCCCCCAGAGCAGAGCTCAGTCCCTGCCCCTGCTCTGCCCCTCCCCAGGGAGCTGGAACTGCCATGAGCTCTGCCCTCAGTCTCCTCTTCTCCAGCTGAACACCCCAAGTGCCCTCAGTGTCCTCCCCCGGCTTCAAATCAAGGCCCTTCCCCATCCTCGTTGCCTCCTTTGGACACTCTCTAATGGCTTCAGCTCTTCCTTCCATTGTGTCCCCCCAGACTGCCCCAATATTGCAGGGGAGGCCGCCCCAGGGCAGAGCAGAGCGGGACAAGCCCCTCCCTGGATCCTGCCCCCTCTGCCCCACGGGCCATTTCAGCTGCTGTGCTGGAGCAGCCCGAAGGTGTGAACTGCTGATGCCACTGGTGCCTCCTGACTCTGGAGCAAAGCCTTTGTGCTCTCTATTGCTGCACTTGCAGGAGTTTTTCTCCCTGAAGCCTCTCTCGTGGTGTGATCTGGAGCCCTGGGTGTGAATCATTTCTGCTGTGCAGACAGGCAGGGCTTTGGGAGGATTTTATTCGCCTTCACTGGGGAAGCCAAGATTGGAGGTGTCGAAAGTGGTTATTTTTTATAGTAATTCCTGCTGAAGTGGTGAACTGTGTGTGAATGAATTCCTCTGTGTGGAATTGCTGCCCCTCTGTCTCCTCTCAGGGGGTGCTGGGGACAGTTGGTTCAAGGGGGAATGCATTGTCTGAGCTGGGCCCATGGTGCTGGAGGCTCAGGGCACACATGGCTCCCAGTGACAGCTTTCCTGGGGGCTCAGCCTCAGAAGTTGGCTGAAATACACATTGCAAGATTTATGTCTCTTTTCTGAGTCACATCTCCTCAGGAGCCTGCTATATTTATATTTTTAGTTGTTACTTGGAGCAATTTATAACAGGGATTCCCAGCTCAGTTGCTGCTATTCCCTTGCAGTATTTTCATCACATTAGGCCTTGTGTCTGCTGCCTCCTGTTTGTTTACATATTCACATGTCTCTCCTGGCACTTTGGACTACTCCAGACTCTGTTTCCATCCATCTGGGGCAGCCCAAACCCTGTGGTGGCTGGAAGTGGCTGCAGTGGAGGGGGATGGGTGGTGACAGTGGCCACAGTCCCCCAGCTGAAGAGCCAGTGCTCTATGTGGGTTTGGACCATTTCCCTTTCAGCTGCTTTTCCACAGTTCTTGCAATCCCTTGGGATCCCCCTTTGGCATCCCAAGCAGAGAAATCCATCGGAGAGGTTGTCCTAACCTGGGCCCAGTCTGCAGCAGATGCTGCTGCTGTGAATCCCCCGTTCCTCCCCTGCACCCACCTGTACCCCCACGGTCCCCCTGGCTCTCCCTGTCTCAGGGGGTGTTCCTGCCCTGCACAGATCAGAGATGCCATATTTCCTGTTCTTTTCTTCTTTCTTCTTGCAAGCCTCACGCCCTGGCCCCGAGCCAGGGTCATTTGAAGAACCCCAACACATGGACATTTCTCAGGGCAGGAGTGTCAGGGCAGAGAGGCAGAGAAGTCCCACCATGGGGCTGCTTGGAGAGGAGAGGAAGAGCAAAAGGCACTTGTGCTGTAAATCAGGAGAAAGGGAGGAGAGTGTTTGTCAGATGTGGACCATTTCCTAATGCTGGGAATACCATCAGGTCAGTCTGTGTGTTCTGGAGGAGTGCGTTATCAGGAGAAATTTCATACAAGACTGCTTAAGCTCTCAGTCTGGGCTGTGCTTTACAAGAAACATTTTGGAGAGGACTTTTCAAGTAATGCTTTCAATCAGAAATGTTTCTGACACAGTGAAGAGAGAATCCTTCTGCTTTGAGACTTTCTCTCAAGTGTCACACGCACGGGCTGGGTTCCTGCCGTGGTGCTGATTCTCAGTGCTGAGCTGTTCAGCATACAGAATTCAGGAGCACTTTCGATGCTCCCTAGTGAAGTAAAATAGTGCTGCAGAAGCCTTAAGAAATTCTGCGTGACCCCTGACATCTTGTTAGTGAGCCACAGGGACAGATGGGGCTTGGAAATTTTTAATAGGCTTCAGCCATCATTATTCTTTGGAAATGCATCCACTTTAAGGGCTTTTTTCTGATTTCTTTTTGCACAATTTAGATGGAAAAGCAGTGGAACGTGGCTCTCCTGTTGGATATACACGAAATCGATATTCAGGGACGTGGATTTTTGACCATGCATTGAGATACACAGCCGGTATGTGATGGAAGGGTGTGAAAGTCTAACCAGGGATCAGGGAGCAAGGGAAAGCTCTGGATGCAACAGGTGTGTTGCCCAAATTCCAGCTGTGAGGCTCGGGAAAAGCCTGGCACCAACTAACCGAAAAGCTTCCCCATCTCCCCTCCTACTACAACC
Organism: Pipra filicauda; assembly: GCF_003945595.2. Lineage (NCBI taxonomy): Eukaryota > Metazoa > Chordata > Aves > Passeriformes > Pipridae > Pipra > Pipra filicauda. Next base: position 312,756 of record NW_024104458.1, on the reverse strand, counting down.
AGCTTTAACCTGCATGACACATCCTGATGTGGACAAAGTCTGAGACAGACCCCGGCCATGGTGGTGCCCGAGGCCACACGGGCGTGTTCTTTGCAAGGCCTTAACACACAGCAGTGTCTTATTTCCTTCACTTCATCCTTCCTCCACTCTAATAACATCTTTTTTGTGGTAAGTCACCCTTCCTTTCTCTACTGTGACGATCTGTGTGCTGAGCACACAGTTGTGGCTGTTGAGTTGTCTCTCAGAGCCTGCAGGACTTCAGGTCTGTAACACACCTCCCTCACACCCTCCACACACTCAGTGTCCTCCTGGGGCACTGCTCTACCATCCACAGGTAGGAGGGGGGTAGAGATGTCCCCCTTTGAGGATGACTCCAGCCTTCCCTGAGTTGCACGTGAGACCTGGGTGCTTCAGTGCATCTGCATAAAAGCCAAGGGACACGTGGTCCCTCTCCTGCCCTTGTTTTCCAGCACAGCCCCTGCCTGAGGGCTGCAGCACCATTTGGGTTTGCATTGGAGAGGGAAAGCACTGCACAGTTACCTGTACAGGTGATACTCGTGGAGAACTTCTGCAAGACCAAACACATTTATGTGCCATAGGCTATATCCAGAGGAAGGGGGAAATATAAGAAAAACAGAGAAAAAAATTCAGCCTAGAGCCCCTCACTCTGTTTGACCTGTTTTCATAGACTCATAGAACCATAGAATGCTTTGGGATGGAAGGGACCTGAGCATGGGCAGGGACACCTTCCACTAGACCAGGTTGCTCTAAGTCCCATCCAACCTGGCCTTGGACACTTCCAGGGATGGGGCAGCCACAGCTTCTCTGCCCAACCTGTGCTGGGGCCTCCCCACCCTCACAGAGAACAATTCCTTCCCAATATCCCATCTAGCCCTGCCCTCTGGCAGTGGGAAGCCATTCCCCTTTGTCCTGTCCCTCCATCCCTTGTCCCAGGTCCCTCTCCAGCTCTCTTGGAGCCCCTTTAGGCACTGGAAGGAGCTCTCAGCTCTCCCTGGAGCCTTCTCTTCTCCAGGTGAACCCCCCCAGCTCTCCCAGCCTGGCTCCAGAGCAGAGGGGCTCCAGCCCTCTGATCAACTTAGTGGCCTCCTTGGACTTGTTTGAGCTTTTCCCAGTGCTCCATGTGCAGCCAGCTCTGTGTTGGGATGTGGGTGGGCATCACTCATGTTCCTCTGTTGGTTCATCTGACCCTCAGCTTTGCCCAGGGCTCCTGGTTTTAGGGCCAAGTGAGGGTGAGTGCACTCGTCTGCTGGCTGTGCTGCTTCAGGGCTCCAGCTGGAATAGCTTTCAGGAAAGAATTTTGGAGGTTGGTGATGAAAATAATCAGTCCTTGAGCGTGGAAAATGAGGGCTGGCAGGTGCTGCCAATTCACTGATAGCCAGGATTTCATGTGGGAAAGACTGTGTGGAGTGACCACAGGTGATGACTGTCCCATATATGTGTATCTGGATATAAACCACAGTGAGCTATGATAATAAAAATGCTCTGGAGCAGATCAGACACAGTGAACTGCCTGTGCTATCAGTGGATCTGAGTATTTTCTCAGATGTGTGCTCTGGTGTATCCGACTGTGGCAAATGGCCTCTTCCAGCATCAGGGACAAAGCAGCCTCCAAAGCTCACAAGATATTCCTGAGTGATGCCAGCAATGAAGGACAGGGAATTCAGGGCTGTTACAGACTGAAAGAAGGGTTGTTTTCTTCCCAAGCTGTAGAATAGGACGTGGGAAGGGGAAAAGGGACCGTGGGTATAACATGTTCAAACAACATGTTGATTTTGTTCCTGGCAAGAGCTCACTTTGAGTAGCATCAGGTAAGTTCTGCTGTGAGATGCTGGTTGGGAATGTTTATTTGGATATGTGTGTGAATGTTCTTGTTTATGGCTCATCCCTGAGTTTGACTGTCTGGCATGGTCAGGAAAAGACTGTTTCAAGGTTGTGTGAGGAAGCATCCATGGAAATGAAACACTGTGTTCACAAACCACGTTCAGCCCTTTTTTCTCCCACCTCCTCTTCAGTAAGTGCTGCTCTTGCCCTCCTGAAGAGCACTGAGGGGATCCCAGTTCAGTAGCTGCTGGGGGACAGCTAAGAAAAGCAATGCATTGTGCAAATGAGAGCTTGGGAGGTGAATTTATAGCCTGTCCACTGAAGTGGAGTGGGAAAAAAAGAGGTTGAATCAACTGAAATAACAAATCTGAGGAAATTTCTGTCTGCCTGTTCAATAAACAGAAGAGCCTAAATCCATGGCATAATTTCATCATTACAAATGGTTCTCCCAGCTCTGCTCCTCTGGGTTCATTTCAAATGACTGTTTGCAGATGTGTGTTTTCTGGAATTAGAGACACAAATTGAGAAGAGAGACTACTGTGGTCATGTGCTTTTCCTTAAAAAGGGCAAAAGTTCTATTTGTATCTATTTGGTTTCCTCTGGGTGGATATTTACCAAATCTCTGTGGGTTTCTTGGGAAATTTGTAAGTTGTGCATTTCTTGAGAAATTTTGTAAACTCCTTGCCTCAAGATAACATATTGCCTTCTTTTTTCAGTTGAAAAGCTTTTTTTCCCAGCTAGCAGGAACTTACTGAAAAGTAATTCAAGGTTATTTCTGTCCATAGGAAACATTAGTCATTATTATAAAATTATAAGTCAGGCTATTTTGAGAGTGGCACTTTCACGTTAGCAAAGTTGAAAAGATACTCTAAAAATGTAAGTTCAGGGTAATATGCTAAGGAATCTTAAATAAGGCTGAAAAAAGAATAGAGTCTGGGATAGTGATTTCCTGCATTTATCTCCATGAACCTTCCAAGAATGACTTTGCTGCAAACTGCATTCTTTTGCCCACAGTGTATGGATTAGTGTGTGGGGAGGCTGTTTTTCCTGATCTAATGTGGTGATGTATTTCTTCTCTTTCTTGTTTTTCAGGGTCTTATGAGTGTGGAATATGTGGGAAGAAATACAAGTATTACAACTGTTTCCAGACCCACGTGCGAGCACACAGAGGTATCTCACTGCTGCTCAGATCTCTGGGAATCCTGGGGTAACACGCAGGTTCAGGGACTATGAAGCTGTGCCAGGGCAGGGTCAGGTTGGATCTCAGGCAAAGGTTCTTCCCCCAGAGGGTGGTTGGGCACTGACCAGGCTCCCCAGGGCAGTGGGCACAGCCCCAAGGCTGCCAGAGCTGCAGGAGGGTTTGGACAAAGCTCTGAGGGACAGGGTGGGATTGTTGGGGTGTCTGTGCAGGGCCAGGAGCTGGACTGGATGATCCTGGTGGGTTCCTTCCAGCTCAGGAGATTCTGTGATTTTATGTCTAATTTCAGGAAGATCTTGAAGGTTTCTCTGCACCTTCCCTGGTCACCAGTAAAGCTTTAGGTGGCCCATTGAGAGGATAAACTTTGGGGTTGTCTCAGCTTTGTGTCTCTCTACTCCAGTGACATTTCTTCCAAGGTCAGGGGCAGCTGCTGTGTGTGGTGCAGTGTTTCCTGCACAGGGCTCTCGGGGACATCGCTGTGTGCTGGGGGAGCTGCAGATCAGGAAGGTTGTCCTGGCAGGTTCCACACACTGAGTGTGGTGGCATCTCCCCGAGGTGCTCCGTGCTCCTGCCCTGCTGGGTGTTTCAGCCATCCCCGATAAGTCAGGATGGGAGGATAAAAGTCAGATATGCTGCTGTATTTTTATGTTGAAACCAAAATGCTCCTTGAGTTCCCCCCATGCTCCTGCTGTCAGCTGAGGTCACTTCCCCAGTGCACTGTGTAGCTGAAATGTCTCGTGCTTAGTCAGGAATGGCTTTATTTGAATTTTCTGTAAGACTGGACAATCCGATGTTGCTTAATTGCAGAAATGTGAAAGTTTGTGGTGGTTTGTACAAGTTTGCAGGATTTGGAGAACTGCATATCTGAAATACCAGAACAACAGGGACTGAAAAGCAGCTCCTGAGCTTTCCAGTGGGTTTATTTTCTGTCCCCTGAGGTGAGCACTGAAGTCTGTGTGTCAGCCTGGCAGGAGCATCTGCTTTAGCTCCTCTGTTTTAACCAGCAATGTTAGTACTGCTGGAATGTCTAAAGGAGCATAAAGAGAACTCCCAGTGAAAAGTTTGAAAATCCAGGGATAATCAAGGCTAATGCAATATTAGATTTTAAATGCATAAACTCTCAGAAGTCAGCACATGCCCAGCTGAGAAGGGAACGTGTGTCCTTAATTGCTCAGAGTTTGTCACAATCTCTCACATGTCCCTTAACTGCATGTTCCTCGTGTGCTGTTTAATATCACAGAGCTGCCTCAGTACCCTTAGATACACACTGAATTGTTTTCCAGTGCTGGTATTTCTTTTCTAAATACCAACAAAATTCCTGAAAGTCCTTTAAATGTAACTAAGTAGCTTCACTCTGCAGATTAAGGAAAAAAATCCCTAAAATAATAGGGATATGCTTTCGCATTACATCACAGCATTGCAATAATTTTGCAGTAATAATTGCAGTATTTAAATTTGGGACAAGGATGGCTTTTATTTTACTTCTCTTCCCCACGCACTATGGGATCTTTAATTTGGGTGGAATTTTAGGAGCTCTGTTAGTATGAGATCACCTCCTAGTGTGTGATCCAATTGATTTGTATTTATTTATATTTGATAATGAAATTAAGCTATATATTAAATTATCTGTATGCATCAACCTGTACAATTGATATCCATGGTTTTGACATGAACTCAGTGGAGACATGACTTTACTTTTGCTCCCAAAGCTTTTGTCATGTGTAGCTGTAGAAGAGGGAAATTTTCAAAATTTTGAAAGTGGAAATCTATCAGTAATTTTCACATCAGTGGTGGAGAAACAGAATTTAGATATACTTATGATACTTAGAAAATATTTTATGTTGGTGTAAATGGATGCATGTAGTGTAACATTTAAAGTGCATTTGCATTGCCTTAAGACAATAAAAATCCAAGCGAGGTATTTATTCATATACACTCTGCAGCAAGAACTCAAACTGCAAACATGCTGCAGCTCTGGAAGTGGGATTTTCCCAGGATCAGATCCTGAGCTGCAAGTAAAGTGGTGGGACAGTGTGTGACCTGTCTGCAGACGAATAACCTGCCAGAGAAAGGGCATGTAAAGGAAGGGCAGGAAAAAGAAGGAAGAGTTCTCTGGAGGAAAGCCCTTTGTGATATTACCCAGTGAGACCTGTACATGGACTGTACCAGGAACAGTGCTGGAATAGCACAGGACTGCAGGAGTGACAGGAACTTTTGTGAAAGACGCTTTTATTGCCCCACTTCATGGAGGAGAAGAGGCCTGTGCTGCCCCGTCGTGACACAGGTGGGATAACGTGGCGGTGACACTGCACTGGGGGTGTCACTGGGGGTGTCACTCTGCACGCTGCAGGTTTTCACAGCCTTGGATAAAGCACTGGCAGTCCAGCTCTCCCAGGGCTGCTTTCCTCGAAGCACTGGAATGTGAGCTCCCTTGGCCCATTAAGTGCAGTTAATCAGCTGCCAGAAACTCCAATCCTGAATCCTGCAGTCTTTTCTTTTTCCTGGGCAAGGGAGGAGTTGTGCTGCACTGGCAGGACCTGGCATTCCCTCTTTGCAGGATGGATTTTCTGAGTGTCATCCGTGGCTTCCCTGAGGTCTGAGCCACCCATCAGTCCCCGAACATCTGCCTTTCCCGAAGGTTGGACTGATCCTGGGAAACTCACCAGCTCAGCATCAGAGAGGGAGAGCAAACATAGGCCCCTCTTTCTTCTCTTTAGGTGCTTCCTTCCAGGGCTTTTTGGGCATTCCAGCAGAAATCCCTGCTGTTTGGGATTTGCTGTAGGATACAGCTCTTCCCCTTGAAGAGTCCTCTACTCTCTGCTTCCTTCTGGGGCTCCCATGTCACTAAGGGGCCTTGACCAAGCCCTGGGTTGATCCTGCAGATGGACAGAGTGGGTGATACAAAAGGTTCAGCCCACGGGGGAACAGATACACTGGAGCTGATCTGGTTTGGACCTTTGGGGCAGAACAAAACATCTGTCTTTCCAGCACCACTGTCACCACTCAGTGACACAACAGCTGGGCCCAGGATGGGAGGTTTGGTGGTCTCCAGTTGTTCTTGCTCTGAACTGAGCTGGTTTTTGAGTGCAGTGCCCAGTGTGGAGCTGTGGCAGGGCAGCCTGGGGCTCACAGCTTGTGGCCAGCATGGGGGGATGGTCTGTTGCCCTCTGCTCATGCAGTTTATCTGTCCTTGTCCACCCTGTGCAGAACTTATGTGTCTTCTCATCCTTTGAGCTGTTTGGTTCCACATGAAGAGTCTTGCACTGGCAACATCTTTTTTTTCTTTGTAATGAGCGTTTTTTTGAGGAATTTTCTATATTTTTTTTTATAACTGCTCCTGCCTCTTCTCTAGCTCTCCGTGGCAGACAGGCTGGTTGGACGTCACCTGTGTTCTTTAGGCTGATTTCTTCCTTGTCTGCCTTCAGGAACAAGGGAGTTTATATTGGAAAACTGGGTATTTTCTTAGTTTACTGAGCTTTCCCTGTGGTGCTCACCATTGGCTGGAGAATTTCGGGCAGCAGTTGATCTCCTGGCAGTTTGCAAGTGCAAACTTTGGGACATTAGGATGGTTTAGTTCCTGTTCTGCTTTCCTCTGAAAGCTGAGATGCAGGCACAGAAATCCCCATGTCAGGGCTCTGCACAGGGCCAGAAACGTAGGTAAGAAATTTCCTCACTACATTTTATCAAGGAAGAAAGTTCCTTCCCCTTTTGCCTCCCCAAAACACACCAATAAAATAAAAAAGAAACCTAACAACAAAAGTTATGTTGTGGAGCTGAAAGGCTCCTTTGTGAGCTGATGCCTGCAGGATCACGGCTCCTTCCTCCTGCCGAGCTGCTGGAGTTCAGCTGGAGCAGAGGGGCTGCACATTCCTGGTGCTGATGGAAGGCTCTGTCCCAAATGTTACCGCTTCGCCTACACGCAACCCAGGGCTTAAAAATGTTTTGCTTACAGTGCTTTTATTTTAGCTGTGTGGGGTTTTTCAAGTCATTAAAAGGTTTGGATTGCCTTCAGGAGTTAGTCAGCTAGAAAGTTCTGCTTTGTACGGTTGGGTCGTGTTTGAGCAACATGAGCAGCAAAACATCCGCATGTTTTGAGTCAGGAAAATTATTTCACTTTTAGATAACTCAAAAAAAAAGGCTGAAATTGCTTTATTAGACTTTCAAACAGTAAATTTATAAACTTCTGGGCTGAGGCCAAGCAAGGGAGATTTTTACCCAAAGAAGAATTCTTCAGAAAGCAAAGAAAGAAAATAGCAAGGCTCGAGTTTAACCCTCGCAGGATATCTCACCTCTGGCCCAAGAATTGGTGGAAGTTCTCTGCTTCCAGATAAGCCTTTCTGGGCTGAATGATGATTTTGCTCAAGTTGTTTTCCATTATTATTTATTTACATTATTTAGTTGTTGCACTACCCCCCTCCAAACCCATCAGCTCCCAGTGTCCTCCCCGCGTGGCTGTGCCAGCCGACAGCTGAGCTGCCCTCACCAGAACAGACGCCGAACACACCACACTGGGACTGAGTTCTTCAGGCCAAGCTTCTAGTTTCACCAGTTGTTAAAAAGCTTCTCAAAGCTTTGAAAGTTTCAGATTAATGTTTTCCAAGAATGGGTTCTGCTCAATGCAAAAAAATATGAAAAGGAAGATGACTCATTCAGATGGTGAATATGGAAAAACGCTTTTTTCCAAAGCGGACATTTTTGGAGTCTGAGTTAGAGCAGTTCTGTCACTGAGTGGATTTTGAGGTGAGAAGTAGAAAATTCATAGCGAAATAACCATCCCTGAGTAGAAAGGTTGTTCCTGAGCTGTAGGCAGTTGGGGTTCACTTGTTTGCTTATCTACTACTGAAAAATCAGAGGATTTTGAGGAGGTCCTTTGCCCTCTGCTCTGCATCCCAAGATCCATTTTTTCCTGTGCACATTTCCCAGTCTGCAGCAGATATTCATATGAGACTGAGAAATTTTCTTGGGACATAGGAGTTAACTTGCCTATTTTGCAGCTCCCCTGCCCACCTCCCTACTCTTACTGACTTTTACAACTTCTCAGAAATTGGTCTTTTGTCTCAGAGCTGTAATTACTTGGTCTCAGCCCAAAGGTGATGCAGAGCAGGCATTAGGGGATTTTTAGTTCGGCATTTTTTAATTCAGGAAGACTTTGTTCTGTCTTATGACTAACAACATTTCTTAGCACAGTTCAGAAACAGCTGCTTCTTAAACCTTTGTGTGTTGCCTGATTCTTGTTAAATTTGACTAAAGTACTTTTTAAAGCTATTTAAATAGTGCATATTTTTGTGGTGTATTTATGCCATTGCTTGTGAATGCCAGGACAGCATTTTGCAGAAATCCATTGTGTCATAGCTGCTTTTCCTTGAGTGATAGGTGGGAATTCATACAAGTAGCAGCTGTGAAAAAATCCAGGGCTTTGCTGTCAAGGTTCTGCATCTGATACTGAGGATTTCTGATCTGGCCCCTCAGTTTATGAAATTATGCCAAATTAATATCGTTGCCTAGAAAAATGATCTAATCAGGCAGGTTAATCAAGTAGAAATGTACAAATTCACAAACCCACAATCATTTGTTTTTATTAATTTTAAGAAATAGGGAAAATAAATGCAAACAGTGTTCATTACTTAAGGTTGCGAATTTTAAATTCAAAAATGCTGTGCCATTCCGCAGCTGTGGTTTCCAGAGGAGCACAAGCATGATTCCAAGAGACATATGGAATATTTTGCAACGTAGTTATGTTATTAGATAATGTGACATACAGTATATGCAATTTAGGATGAATATGAAACACTTCAAAATGGCTTGGAAATCCTAATTGTTTATGATCCTTGACTTGTAACTTTGGGTTTTGTTTTCCAGCTTATAGCTTTGCCCATTGCATTCATTTAAGGCTTGAACATGATCTGTGGTCTGTGCTTCTTGCAGTCTCAGCCACAGCAAAGGGAGCTTTTTCTCCCATCTTTCCACATCTGTCTTCAGTAAGACCAGGACAGAATCGCCCTGGGGGGAATCTCATGGCCTGTATCCTGTAGTGGCTTTGCCATGGCTGGGGAGGGGAGGCTGAGCTGGCTGCACTGTTCACTGCTGGCTTTCCTTGTTGACAGCTCTTGCCCAGAAATTGCCTGTTGAAACAAGTCCAGAGGAGGCCACAGAGATGCTCTGATGGCTGGAGCCTCTCTGCTCTGGAGCCAGGCTGGAAAAGCGGGGGGGGGGGGGTTCACCTGGAGAAGAGAAGGCTTCAGAGAGACCTTAGAGTCCCTTCCAGGGCCTAAAGGGGCTCCAGGAGAGCTGGAGAGGGACTGGGGACAGGGGATGGAGGGACAGGACAAGGGGGAATGGCTTCCCACTGCCAGAGGGCAGGGCTTGATGGGATATTGGGAAGAAATTGTTCCCTCTGAGGGTGGTGAGGCCCCAGCACAGGTTGGGCAGAGAAGCTGTGGCTGCCCCATCCCTGGAAGTGTCCAAGGCCAGGTTGGACGGGGATTGGAGTAACCTGGGCTGGTGGAAGGTGTCCCTGCCCATGGCAGGGGGTGGAATGAAATCATCTCTAAGGTCCTTTCCAACCCAAGCCAGCCTGTGACTAATTGCACATGAGGTATTTCAATAACCCTTCAGTAGAAATTAGGAAGCTGATCCTCATGAACTCCTTTAATGACAGTGGGGCTGTTGAGATGTGTCTGTCCAGGCCCTACACTCCCCATCCAGGGCCCCTCAGCCAGGGCACAGCAGGAGCTGGGCTGGGCCAGGAGGGAGGGCAGGGGGAGCAGGCAGCCCTCTCACCCCACACCTCCCCACAGCCCTCTCAGGGCTCCCTGAAGCCCTTCAGAGCAGGGCCAGGGTAGGGATGTCCCTTCAGCCATCCCATGTTGACCCCAGGTCCCAGTGACAGCCTGGGGAATCAGAGCCCCGGGTTATGAGGCTCCTCCAAAGGACCAGGTTGGACGGGGCTTGGAGCAGCTGGTCTAGTGGAAGGTGTCACTGCCATGGCAGGGGGTGGACCGAGACGGTCTTCAAGGTCCCCTTCCAGCCCAAACCAGTGTGTGATTCTCTGGCCGCGGGCAGCTGCGGTTTAACACCGAGCCCTTGTTGGCGGGGTCGGGCCCCGCAGCCCCGGTGAGCCCTCACCGCCCGCTCCGTGCCGTCAGGGCCGCCATGTGGGGCAGAGCCGCGGCCGGAGCAGAGCGAGGGAGCGAGCGAGGCAGTGCTCGGGCCCGGGGAAGCGCGGCCGCGGATCTAAGCGCAGCTCTTTCTCTTTGCAGACACCGAAGCTGCCTCAGGGGAAGGAGCCTCACAAGGCAGTAAGTACAGCGGGGCGTGAGGGGGCCGCGGGCTGGCGGGGCCGAGACCCCGCGGGGCCGGGGCGGTGGCGGGGCCGTCCCGCAGGCGGCCGGCAGGGGGCGGCCCCGCCGCGGAGATGGCGGCGGCGGGAGGCGGCGGGGCAGGGCGGGCACGGCGGGTCCCGGGCACGGCAGCCCCTCGCGGCTCGGAGCCCCTCAGGGCACGGCGGGTCCCGGGCACGGCAGCCCCTCGCGGCTCGGAGCCCCTCAGGGCACGGCGGGTCCCGGGCACGGCAGCCCCTCGCGGCTCAGCAGCCCAGGCGGTTGTCGTCGTCCCCCCGCCGTGAGGGCAGCGCGGTGCCTCGGCAGCCGCCCGGTGGGTGCTGTGAGGGGACCGTGAGCAGAGCTCCTCTGCCTCGGCCCCCGGGGCAGGGCACTGCCAGCCTCTCCAGTGGCGTCAAGCCTTGTAGGATTTTTAAACCCTATAGCTGCAGTTCTGGGGGGCTGTGCCAGCCCCGGGGAAGGACAACCAGAGCTGGCCCAGTGCTGAGCGGACCGAGGCAGCGGGGAAGAGGTGGCAGCGAGGGGAGCTGGGGTCATGGTCCCTGTGAGGGGTGATGGGGAGGATGGAGCTGGGCAGTTCCCAGCGACAGGAGAACTGAGAGATAATGGGCATGAAGTGAAAAGAAGAGAGGTTGAGGCTGTGTTGAAGGAGAAGCTGTCCCCCATGTTGTGGAACAGGCTGTCCAGAGGGGCTGTGTCCTGCATCCTTGGGGTTTCAACATGACCAGCCTGGATAAAATCCCAAGTAACCAGGACTGAGCTCGGAGCAGACCCAGCTTTGAGCAGGAGGTTAGACCAGAGACCTGCTGAGGTCTCTGCCCACCCTGGGTTTTGCTATGGTCATGTTAGCTGGGAGCCACAATTCCCGTTAGAAAGGTAAGTTATCAACCTTGGTGGTTACAGAGGGCAGCTTGGTAGCACCAAGCTTACCCTGGGTGGGTACCAAAATATTAGATTAATAGTAACGAAAAATAATAATTAAAAAGTACAACCGGGCCACCTTTTCTGAACTTTTTCTTCAGCCCATTCTGTGATAGGTGAAGAGCTGAAGTTAGTTTTGGGGGGGTCTTGGCTTTCTGTCTGCAAAAGGAAGCAGGACTGACTTCACTGCAGGTGGGGGATGAAGATCCTCAGCCCTGAGCCAAAACATCTCAGTAGCAACCAGCCATTAACACCGTGTGTACACACAGTGTGCCTGCTCACTGGGGGGAGCTGGGCTGTGCCCCTGAGCCTTTCGCTTGGCAGTGTCCAACTCCATGCAGGGGTTGGAGACTACTTCCCAGGCCCCTCCCTTGGTGTCTCTTTTTCAGTCAGTGCTCTGCTGCCCATTGGTGTTTTACTTATCCCAAGACTTTCCAGGCTCATCTCCTGGCTCCCTTACTCTGAATTTTGGCCGTGGGCAATGCTGTGTTCTGGGCCAGGCTTTGTGCATCCTGGGCTTGCACTTTTTTGTCCTTTTTTTTTTTTTGTACTTTTAGCCAGAGCTTGGGTAGAAGTCTCAGCTTCTGAGGAGCTGCTCTTGGGAGCAGTGGGGATGAAGCAGGGAACAGTAAGAGGGGCAGGGACTGCTTCTGTCTTCATGCAGGGCTGTCCAACGCAGAACCCCTCTCCAGTGCAGGAATTACTGCCCCCCCTTTTTACCTGCTGCACTCACTGCTATCCCAGAATAGTCTCATCTAGATAATAGAGCTGGGGGCACGACCAGGCCACCAGAGCAGGGAGACAGTGAGTGGTGGGCTGTGGGATGGAGAAGGAGGATCCACCACAGCCATGCCCCTCTGCAGGGACAGCCCAGACACATCACCTGTGTCACAGGGTGGACATGAGACTGCTCTACCAGTGCTGCTGTGTCTCACTGCAGATGGTTGTGATTTCCTGACCAGGTCATCTTCCTCTTCCCTCCTTGCTGCTGCAGTGAAACAGCTCAGCTGTCCTTTTTCCTCCTTCCCCTCTGGGGCTGGATTAAATCCCTGGCCTACCCTGGTTGTTTCTGCACATCTCTTTTTTCCAATCAATGGCTCTCTTGTTTCCTTGTCAGTCTGTTTGCTCCTCATATATTTTAGGAATTTTTTATTTATCTTTCCTTTTCTGCTATTTTTGTTTTGCCTGCTGCTCCACTGCTATTCCTCTGTGACCCGTTTGGCTGTTTACACCCTCCCTATTACAGATGTCTGTATTGTTCAGATCTTCCTCTGCTATTTCTATCTCATTGGAAACCTCTACATTCATGGTCTCTGCAGGCATGGTTTGCTGTCCTCTTCCAAAATTTCACAGTGTTTGAGGAATACAGCAAGATCTTGTTTTCTCTCATGTGCTTCTCTCTGGGGTCTGGATTGCATCCATCCTGAACTGCTGTGGGTGAGGAGTCCCATGACCAGCAGTGGTTCCCTAGCATTAGTTCACAAATCTAGAAGGGCAGGGTTTGCAAAGCTGTTCAGGTTTTCTCCATGGCGACTTTTTGGAGCCAGCTGTTACTCACAGCCACCAGTGCTCACCTAAAAAGTGTTGGTGAAGTGTTGGTGTTGTGTGTCAGGTGAGGAGACATCTCGGCAGCTGCCCGTGCAGAGCACCTGGGCTGGGTCCCAGCTTTGGTGACGGTTACCTGTGCTGTGCTCCCTGGACTTGCCCCAAGCACAACCAACTCTGGTTTTAGGAGGCAAAGTTTGAGTGTGAGAGTGAGCCGTGCCTGGGCTGTGGGGAGGATGAATGACTGACCTGGTGGGTGAGGCTGTGCTGTAACATGCCTTCAGGCTCAAAGAGCTGTGGGAAGAAGGGGCTGCTGCAGGAAGGTCTGTCCTGGCCTTCTTTTTTCCTGGGAAGAGGGGAGCCTTGGGGCAAGCTGGGATGTGGCTGAGGGCAGTTGTTTGTTTGCTGCCTGCTTAAAGAGGAGACAGTGGTGTTTAGACTTTCCAGCTGGAAAGCACTTTGAAGACTCCTTTGACAAAAAGCTGTTGCATTTAGCTGGTTATTTTCAGCCTCTGGGGTTTTTAGTCTTTAGATTGTGACTCTGGGACTCCCTTTATTTTTTTTGACCCATTCTTGAAGTAACACAGCTCTGTGGTATTGAGGAGAGAATGTGCTCATGGGGACATGGCTACATGGCTTTGGGAGGTACTTTTCTAGCCTTGGCTCAGGGTCCAAGACCAGAATTCCCACATGTAGAGAGAGGAAAACAATGCAGCCCACCATGCTAATGTGTTAATGAAGAGACTTTGACTGCTACCAACTTTGACTGGCAGAGAGGAGGAAGAGAGGAGAGTGATTTTGAAAAAAACCTGTCTATTTGATATTTCTTCCTAGGCAGGGGTGGTCAGTTTGACATCCAGGTCACTGGCTGTTCCTGTAAGAGAGTCTGGCTGTCTTTTCTGAGATGCTGAACCACCTCTGTGTTTTGCTCTGGACTTCACAAAGGGCTCAGGAAGGTGTTGGGGCCAGATCTGTGCCATCATTCTCCATGGAAATTCCAGTCATGTTTAGGAGAGTTACAAACTTTGCACAAACAGTCTCCCTGCTGCTGCTCACATACCGCAGGAAATTCTTGGCAACAGGACAGGTCACTGAATAAACTCAGGGGCAAGTGGGGGTCTGGGGCCCTGTGGCCACAGCGACACAGCTGAGGGCAGCAGCACCTGCCTGAGCAAGTGTTCGCTCAGTGCCGGGGCGTGGAGCAGGTTGTGGTCAGTGGGTTGCATTGGGTGAGTTGAGTTTGATGGATTGTATTTGGTGGGTTGTATTTGATGGGTTTTATTTGGGGGGTTGTCTGGGGTGGGTTGTATTTGGTGGGTTGTGTTTGATGGGTTGTGTTGGATGGGTTGAGTTTGATGGGTTTTATTGAGTGGGTTGTGTTTGGTGGGGTTTATTTGGTGGGTTGTGTTGGGTGGGTTGTATTTGGCGGGTTGTGTTGGGTGGGTTGAGTTTGATGGGTTTTATTGAATGGGTTGTGTTTGATGGGTTTTATTTGGTGGGTTGTGGTGGGTGGGTTGTGTTCAGTGCTCATGTCCCAGGCTGGGGACACAGTTCTAAGAGCTGGGCTGGCACCGGTGTTGGCTCAGCACTGCCCATGGAGGGCCTGTACCTGGGAGCTGCCGTTGGGTTAGGAAGAAAAGCCAGGATGGTCTCTGTGCTGACAGCCTGTTTCTGGGCACATCCCCAGCAGGTTGAGGGGAGAACGAGCTCCCACCAGCACAGCCCTGGTCTCCAGGGTGTGGTAGTCTTCACTGTTTGCAGATCTTTAACTCTGCTAGACAGGCTGGGAGAGCTGAGAGTGTTCACCTGGAGAAGAGAAGGCTTCAGAGAGACCTTAGAGTCCCTTCCAGTGTCTAAAGGGCTCCAAGAGAGCTGGAGAGGGACTTTGGACAAGAGCCTGGAGGGACAGGACAAGGGGGAATGGCTTCCCACTGCCAGAGGGCAGGGCTAGATGGGATATTGGGAAGAAATTGTTCCTTGTGAAGGTGGTGAGGCCCTGGCACAGGTTGCCCAGAGAAGCTGTGGCTGCCCCATCCCTGGAAGTGCCCAAGGCCAGGTTGGACGGGGCTTGGAGCAACCTGGGCTAGTGGAAGGTGTCCCTGCCCATGGCAGGGGGTGGGACTGGGTAGGCTTTAAGGTCCCTCCCAACCCAGACCATTCTGTAATTTTGATTCTGTGATTGTAATACTCAGGCTACTGGATTTTGGTATTATTCTTTTCTGTAGGAAAGAGGAACTTAAATACAAGAACATAACTGGCTTGCAGAGCTCAGAGGTAGACTGGGTTTTATGGTTGCCCACAAAATTAATCTGGGAGTTGTGTAAGCACCCAGGCTTTGCTCTGCATGCTCACTGCAGCTCGCTCTTACAGTGCTCTGCCTCTTGGTCCATCCTAGGGTGGAATTTGGGTTGCTCTGGCAGATGTTAATGTGACACTTCCCTAATTTCACTTTACCAGTGGCCTTTCAGCACCTGTTTGTGCAATATTAAATGTTAACAATTACAGCAGCTAGTGCTCCTTGTGCATAGTAGTTTTTTGCCTGGCTGAGCCTTGGATCACTTCACAGAGGAGTTCGGAATTCTTCAGGCAGGCAGGAAGCAGCAGGACGGAAAGAAAGGGACTTGCCAGAGGCAACCAGCGGGCGAGTGGCAAGGGAAGAAAATGCAAGTCTCTGGGCTTGCAGCCCAGTCCCTGAGTGCTACTGGGGGGATTGCAGCTCTGTGCCATGGGAAAGAAACCAGAAACAAATGCACAGAGAAATGGGAGGGGAAGGATTGCTGAAAGCTGAAGGTTTCTCAAAGTACAGCTGGTGCATTAAATTCAGGTATGTCTGGTTTAGTGATTTGGGACTTAGTGAGTGTTCCTCTTCCCAGGGGAGACATCCTGACCCTGGGGGAGCAATGCTGATTGATAGTGTGGGGGAGAGTCTTACCATTCCTGGGAACTTCAGATAAAATGCTGTTAAAAGTGAGAAGAATCAGAGCGAGGTGATTTTGGGAGCCTTGAATTCTCTCCAGGGTGTCAGTCAGGCTGGCTGTCAGAGCAGCTTCCTGACATGGGGTTTGCCCTGTTCTGTTTCCTTGGTGACACCTTTTTTGAGGAGCAGAAGAAGCAAGTTGCAGTTTAAAGCAGGCTGTGCTCACGGGCAGTGCTGGCCATGAGTGAGGTTTCTCTGTTAGACTGTTCACCTGCCACCAGCCAGTTATTCTGGGATGGGCAGGAAGACAATATGGGAAAACAGTTCCACTACAATAAACCAGTTCAACTGCTCTGCCTGCTTTCATTCCTGGGGGTGTTGCAGTTTGTTACTATGGCAATTCAGTGACATTTGCTGGAGGTCGGAAGATCACTGATGGTTGTTTTTGGGTAGATCCTGTCCTTTCTGTCTCTGTTTCCTGTGTTTCTGTACATGCAGTTCTGTTCAAAAGGCAAAGCTGGATTTTGTGCTGTTCCTCAAAAGCAGGTCCCAGTGCTCAGGCTGCCAGCAGGTCACTCCTACATGGCTCTCCAGTGACCTCCACCATTGGGAGATGCTTGAGGGCCCAGCGGACAGATCCTGTCTGGAAGCCCAGACCACCCCCACAGCCTCCTTTGCTCATGCCTTAAATTCTGGCATAAACAGGAGCAGCTGTCAGAGGACATTTATGCTCGTTGTGACCAGACCCACAGACTGACACCTCCTGGGCCAGATCCCACAAAATCCCTAGTAACATAACCTGTTTTTCCTTTGTGTCCCTTGGCCTCTGTTGTGTTGAGCCCCTTTTCCCTGCTTGCAAGTAACTTTTGAAAATCAAGATGATCATCTCACAGGTGATGATATATCCAGGTGTTTCAGACCTCCCTCAGGTTGCAGGAGGAGCAAAATGTGGTCATTGGAATCTGTCTGATGATGTTATGTCACCTCCACACAGCTCGATGAGCGGCTCTTCCCAGCCCATCGTGGTGGGAAGTTTTTCCAGAGTGGATGGGAAGTTTTGACAGTAAAGAGAGACTGTCCTGCTTGACTCTCTCTGGGGAGGAGACAGAAGTCTTTCCATATTGCCCATTGCAGGGGACAGACTGTATTTCCTGGAAAGAAAAGGATTTTCCAGAGCCCTTAGTGGTGCTGTGATGGGTCACTGGGGAGAAGGGTGTTGGGAACTGGCAGAATCAAGGGCGAGCAGCAGCCCCACGGTGCCCGAGGCAGCAGCACAGGGGGAGAGGGGCTGTGTCCGAGCCATGGCCAGCAGTGCTGTACCCCCCACTCAGGCTGGAGCTCCCTGTGGAGCAGGAGTGTCCTGTGGAGCAGGATCCAGTGGCAGCTGGCAGAGCACAGCCCCAGTGCTGAGCTGAGGAGCAGCCTCTCCCATGCCCTGCACAGCACAGCAAAAGGCCTGTGGGCTCCCTCTCCTCTCCCACAGAGAAGGTGGGTTTCAGCTGGGCTTTACTGAGGGCTGAAAAAGCGCTCCCCCATAGTCAGGGGAACATGGCACGTGCAGGGGTCAGTGAGGGTCTTCCTGGAGGAGCTGCCCAAGTTTGGGATCCCGCTGTGGGGGGTACTGGAAAGGCTCAGGGCCTGCTGCAAGGCACTGACCTGAGTTAACTGGGTCATGAGGCTGGATGTGAGGGCCTGCTCATTCACAGTAGCCACTGACTGCTTGTGAAACTAGAGTTCCTGACTCTGAGCTAGCATGGGAATGCACTTTTCCTTCTAGTCATCTCAGGAGGAGACTTCTTGCACAAAGGCAGGGGAAAAATGACTAGATTGAATTGTATCAGCAGTTGTACCAACCATGGTGGGGCTGCAGGCCCAGGGCAGTGCCCACCCTGCTGTGCTGGGCACTGCTGAGGCCCCACCTTGAAACCTGGGGTCAGTTTTGGGCCCCATCACGACAAAAAAGACATTGAGGGGCTGGAGCGTGTCCAGGGAAGGGAATGAGGCTGGGAAGGGTCTGGAGCACCAGGAGCAGCTGAGGGAGCTGGGGGGGGCTCAGCCTGGGGAAAAGGAGGCTCAAGGGGGACCTTCTGGCTCTGCAACTCCCTGACAGGAGGGGGGAGCTGGGAGTGGGGGAGGGCTGAGCTCTGCTTCCAAGGAACAAGGGACAGGACCAGAGGAAATGGCCTCAAGTTCCTCTGAGAGGTTTTAGGTTGGATATTAGGGAAATTTTCTTCATAGAAAAGGTGGTCAGGCACTGGCACAGCCTGCCCAGGGCAGTGGTGGAGTCGCCATCCCTGGAGGTGTTCAAGTGTAGATGTGGCACATGGGTTAATGGGTTAATTAACCCATGTGGTACATGGGTTAATGGTGAGCTTTGCAATGCTGGGTTAATGGTTGGACTCCAAGGTCTTTTCCAACATAAATGACTCGGTGATTCCTCAACCCCTCAGGCATGAGGCCTTTCCCAGTGCTTTCCCTTCTAGCCCCAGGGGGGCCTTTGCACCAGCAGCCCATCCTAGCTTCTCTTTCCTGCAATTAATCCAAAGTAATCTTTCCTTCTGTGGCCAGACTTGATCACCTTCCCAGTTTATAGCAACTTTTTTGTGTATTACGTGTTGCTCTCCTTGTTCTGGTTGTGTTTATACATTGGAGGTATGGTTTGTGTAATGGAAGGTTCATACAGGTACTGGATCCTACAGAGAGAAAAGCACAGATGTGTCTTCCAGGGGAGGGACACAAGGAGTCCTTGGGCCCTTTGGCTGCAGCACAGGCTGTGGAATCCTCTGCAACTCAGCCTGGCCCTCGTGGGGACACTGAGCCATGGCTGCACTCTCCTCTCCAGTGACACATTGCTGGAGTCAGACCAAACTCACACTGCAAGCTGCATTTAGAAAATGCTGAGAAGTATTTCAGCTCCAAGGCTGCCAGTTCTGCCTGTGCAATCTAGGCAAGGAAATGCCAGTCAGCAGGTTTTCCCTGAGCTGTGTCACACAGGAGCAATCCCAAGGAAGGCAGGGATGCACAGTACCTGCTGCAGTGTCACAGGGATAAAAATAACTGCTTTTAAGGGTAAATACCCTTATAATGCAAGAGGTGCCAAAATGATCTTCAGAGGAGGTACTTTTGAAAATGAAATATATATATTAGATATAAATACATCTTGAGCTTTATTTTTCTTCTTCCCCATTTGTAGTAGTCTCGTACACTGTTTGCTAAACGTTCCTCTGGGTCTGAGGGTGTTGTAGGCTGCGAACAGAACATTTTTCTTTGCAGTTTCTCAGCCAGATGCAGTCAAAGCATCACCTATGTACATATGTACATCCATGAGCAACGTGTGTCTCCACTGCAGCTACAGAGAGGAAAAAAAAGAAAATGGCATTATTTTTTTTTCCAAAATGGAATAACCAGTAAATATTTCACAACCCCATAAATAAAAAATGATTGATCTGATATTTTAAAAACATATTTCCCTTTGGGCTCTGACTAAGTGTGAGAAAGTTCAGGCTGAGAGGGAGTTTATTTGGAAAAGCAGTGAAAGGTTAGAAGCAGGGATGTGGGCTGGAATAGCCTTGCAAATGTTAACTGTGGAGGCACAGGACTAACACCTTGCATGTGCACAAATGTTTGGAGGGCTGTGAATTCAAACCATGAAATTAATATAGTCAAAATGGATGTTTTCTTGCCCACATGTTACTCATACAGGATATGGTGTTAGTAATGTTCTGACAGGGATGGGAAGATGGAGGTGCTTTGCTAGTGTTAATTTAAGGTTAAGGAAGAACCTTTAGCATCTCTGTTTCTTGATTAATTTAAATATTCAAATTTGCAATCCTCATGTTTTGATTTCCTTTTACTTTTTTTGGACGTACCAGTGCAAAAATGGGGAGTTCACTGTTGTGCTTACTAACACCTTACACAATGAAAAGCCTGATGTAAATGGTGTGTGTGCATACCCACGGTGAACCATTAGTCATTTACAACTCTGTGATTCATTTTTCCAATGTCCTTATTTAATAATTCTCCTGCTCCTTGGGAAGAGCTATAAAAATGGATTTTATTTTCCTAATGTGTTTGCATTTTAAGTAGGTGAAGTCTCTTTAGATTCCCATTTACCAAACATGGAGATGAATATGTTCATCTTCACATTTAGATGACCAATGGGCTGAGACCAAGAATGATAAATTTTGGTGCAGGAGGAGGAATTAAGAACATAATGAGGAACTTAGTTCTGGGATCTACAGCATAAAGAAATTTTGAGCTTAAGGCCCAGATATTTATCCCAAGTTATGGGAAGGTTTAGGTTGGATCTCAGGAAAAGGTTCTTCCCCCAGAGGGTGGTTGGCACTGACCAGGCTCCCCAGGGCAGTGGGCACAGCACCAAGGCTGCCAGAGCTCCAGGAGGGTTTGGACAAGGCTCTGAGGGACAGGGTGGGATTGTTGGGGTGTCTGTGCTGGGCCAGGGATTGGGCTGGATGGTCCTTGTGGGTCCCTCCCAGCTCAGGACATTGTGTGATCTGTCCCTCAGAGCTGGAGCTGTTGCCTGTCCCAGAGCCCAGTTCCTGTGCAGCTCCAGGGCCGGGTCACTCATTCCCCCTGGAGCAAGGCTGCTTTGGCCAGGTGCAGGGCTGTCCTTTGCCCCCTAACACAGCTTCCTGCTGTCTCGCTCTGGGTACACTGCAGGACTGGAATGGGAGAGTTCATCAGTGCAATTTCCCAGGTTTTCTGGAACATGAGAGTTCCATTTGCCTTTCTCTCTCTCTTAGTCCTGACCCAGCTTTCACGTAACAGCACCAACCTCTTGTCCGAGGGGGGTGAAATTGGGAATAGTTCCTGGACCTGTTGTAGGGTAAATTTGAAGTTGCTCTTCTGACATAACTGTTACACTGAGGGTTCTTTTGGGATGTTCTCACTTGGGTATCCTGCCCAGTGTCTCGCCTACGATGTGCTCAGAACATCACACACAATGGAGGGTTTAACGTTCCTGCAAGTCCTGCAGTTCCATAGCTCTGGAGAGAAGCAGTTTCTCTGTGTATAGTTTTAAACTGAGGTTTTAGAAGAGGAGGTTTTCAGGTTGGCTAGAATTCTGTGATCTTCCCATGATCTTATACAAAAAATTGCTAATGTACCCACGAAAATTAAATTCCTGCCCCTTTTCTAGGTACTGACCAAATAGACCATGTTTACAGAAATCTGGATGCAAACAAATCTCTTGCAGAGTTCCTAGGCAAGAAAATTGATGAAGAAATACATTTATTCCAATAAAAAGAAGTATCAGTTTATCCTGAAAATGCCAGGAGAGTTTTACTGAAGGCAGAAATAGATCCCCCCACTGTCCAGTGAGGGATACACTTTCCGTCTTCCAACGTGCGTTGAAATTTAGCAACAGAAAAGGTGTATTAACAGCAATGCCATTAATTATTCCAAATTCTTCTTTCAGCCTGACCCTTTTTCTGTTGAGCTGCTTGTTGACATCTCAGCAATGTTGAACCTGAGTAGCACACAACAAACCCAAACACTGCGAGTATTTTAAGAATTTAAGTTTTCAGTATTTTGATTTCTAAGGATCTTCGTAACCAGGAAAGGCAGAGGGATACAAGGTTCACCTTCCTGACACCATTTCCTTTCAGTGGAAAGGTTGGAGTTCTCAATTTCCTTGAGTGATTGCAGAGAGGAGGGTTCTGCATCCCCCCGGCCTTGTTTTAATCTCATTTTGTTCTGTAAGAAGTTCTATGGAGTCAGGATCTCTTCTCCAGCGCTGCTCAGTCATTTAACTAGCACTTTTCCTTTCCACTTGGGAAAACAGGCACTGATTCCCATCTGTAAATCACAGTTCTAGTCATGGACAAGTGAGTAAGAAAAAGGAGAGATGAGGTTTGCTTTTCTTTTCTGAAGTTCTCTGTGCTACATCATTTGATCTGACCAATTGTGGGGTACATAAGTATTGTGTTCCCATCCAAACCAGTTTGATTCCAGAAGGGGGTTATGGTGAAATGACCCTTACTGTGTGTTATGCAGAGCTCCACATGTGGGCTGGATGGAGTTTTTCACTTGAGATGGAGATTCAGATCCTTATGGAAATAACAAATCTCCCTTCATTGACAGGTTATGTAGGTACAGATACACCTATTTAATTATGCAAGGTGAGGTACTTCATTGTCAAACTGCTGGTAGTAGCACCTTATCATACCCATGTCACCATTCTTTATCTTATACTTAGTTACAAATAGAACAAAAAAGAATCCAGCCCTGCCCCAAAGGGAGACGAGAATGAGGAATTATGAAACAGGATCTGCTGGTGTCAGTTATATTGTCTGGTGTGTCTGAATTTTGTCATGGAGCCTGAATATCCTGGTTCATGGTCTGCTTTGGGGCATAATTGTAAAACACTATAATATTTTTGCTTTAAATTGCCGATGTTTGCTGTCTGTTTGGATTCAACTTGAGCATCCTTTTAACTGAGGGAGAAGGAAATTCATTGGTGTGTAGCATCCTGAGAACGCCCAGAAGTCCTTTCTCTCTCGACATCCAGTGAGTAGTGCCTAAAACACCTTTTCCCCAAAAAGTCTTTTTAAAAACATTCTCGAGTTTGTGACCATCACGCTGTTCTGAACAAGGGTTCTGTCTGTCAGAAATTAAATCAGGATATTCCCCTCCATAGGGAAGTTCCTGCTAGTCTGGCATTAAGTTTCCAAACCTGGTGGGATTACATTTAAATCTCCTTTGTGATACGTTCCGCTGACATGTGGTTTTGATAAAGTATCACAGAATTTATAGCATTCTCTGGCCACTGACTTGAAAGCAGCTTAAAAATCACTGTGAAGTGAAATCAGCCCCATAGCTGCTGATGCACCTGCAGCAGCTCTTCCCAGGAGCTGGGCCTGGCTCTAGAATGCTTCAGGGAGAACCCAAGCACCAGCCTGTGGCTCCAAGCCCTCTCACTGCCATTTAGCCCCTTGCCAGCTGGAAGGTGAGCTGACACCTTGCACCAGTTTTTTGGTAGTTTCAGGGGATGTGACCCCTCTGTGAGGGTTTGGGATTACCTTAATCTTGGCTTGGCAGTTTGGATCCTGGGGATCCCCCTATGGGAAGCACCATGTTAAGCCAGCATGTTCCTCAGTGTCTCCTGTGTTCTGAGCAAGGCCAAATGTTTGTGGGAAGGAAGTAAATGATTGTGAAATGAGTGATCTTGAATAGTTTGCCCACGGGGAAAATTTTTTCCCAACCCTCACTTAGGAGCTGGCTTGTGCCTTTGTGTGTGAGGGTTTCTGTCCTTTCCAGATTTCTGGATTTTATTACTATTTAATCCTTACTGACGTAATTCTGGATACTTTAATCCTCTTAAGAGGTTGCTGCTGACTTTGGGCTCGGTCCTGCTCCCTTTTCAAGGAATTTTGCCATGAGACACCTTTAAGCTGAGCTCTGATGTAAATTGCAACTGATTTTACTGGCAACTTCAGCCTTGGTTGTAAAATGCAGTTGTGAAGCTGTAACCTCTGTGCAAGGCACAGTTGGAGGGGGAGGAGGTGGAGGTCTGTGTCTGTCTGCAGACCTGCATTCTGCCCCTCCTCACTGCCAGTCCAGGGTCTAGAAAGAATCCCCCAAAGGTGCCAAAGGCTTAGGCCAAAGGAATTGTCCGTGAACCTGCGCGGGGAATGTCCTGCCAGCTTAGGAAGACATAAATGTGTTCCTTTCCATCTAGGTGCCCCTCTGGCTGCGGAAAGGGAGAAGAAGCCTCTCTCCAGAGCTGTCTTTGTGCTGCCCTGGGTGGAATCCACAGAAACAAGTGAGGGTCCCAGACGTTTTTTCTCCCTGATGTGTTGTAAGGAAGCAGTAGCTGCACTCTGAGTCTTCTGGGGAGGCTGCTCAGGTGGTGTGTTCTCTAGACACAACTTGGAAAGGTGTTTCCCAGTGGGAAACATGCAGTATGTTCCTCAGAAAATGCCAGCCTTTCCTGTTTCTTTGCATCAGGTGGATTAGTCATGGTCACTGGCTCTTCCTGAAGTGTTGGTGTTGCTTGTGGTTCCCTTCAGTGAGGCAGGAAACGTGGTGCTTTTTCCAGGTACTGCCACACAGCCATTCCCCCGCTCCAGCCCTCTGGGTTTGCCACCAGCAGGACTCCCAAGGGCTCCAGCATCTGCTAGCAGATTTTCAGGAAACAGTCAAGGAATGTGAAACTGAGTATCAGAGCATCTCATGGCCTGTCCTGTAATCCACGGGCTGAGGCTGGAGGGATGCTGCTGCTGCTTCGTGGTCACTTCAGCCTCACTCAGAAAGCCTTTTTGGGGGGAGAACCATCACAACCTCAAATAGAGAGATGACAGATAAAGGTATTGCAGCTGTAAGAAATCCAGCCCCTCCCCTTCCAGAGATGCTGCTGGGCTTTATGAACTGTTTGGGAAACCTTGTTTGCCAAGGTGAACCAGGAATGTGGAATTATCACGGAATCACAGAATATATATTTTAGAATAGATTTCCTGGTATTGGGTGCTTCCTTTGCCAGTCTCAAACCTCCTGGTGTAAAGGGGCCACCTTGACCATGGAGCAGGATGAGCAGTGCTGTCCAGAGTGCCCTCTTCTAATTTTCCTGCTTGTTTTTTTGACTGGGACCTGTAACCATTTTGGATTTGGGGAATAATTCAGCTGTCCCTACCCGACAGCTATTTCTGCAGTGCTCTGCAGGAGTAGGATCATTTAGGATTCAAGAGTATCTGCAGAGTACCAGTTGCCCTGAGAGCTCCTTTTGTAGCTTTTGTGAATTCTGCCATTTGAAAGGTCAGTGTGAGTTCTGAGTCAGGTGAAAATTGTTCTTCACCTTGGAGGAGTCCTTAAGGAGCTCCTGCAGCTTTGGACCCTTCTTGGGCTGTACTGTCAGCATTGCAGGGCTGTCAGCTGGATGGTGTATGGAACTGTTTCCAGTCTGGGTTTCTGGGATGCTGTGCAGAGCTCTTGGTTCCCAGTGGAAACCTGTTTGTACACAGCTTTTGTGGTATTGGATTCCTGCACTTAGGAGGGCAGGTTAAGTGATCTGTATTTGTAGTTTGTGATACAGAGGTCCTGACCTTTCAACACATTTCTGATTGCTCTTGTTTCCTTCCTGGGTTTCTAGAGCAAAATCCACTGAGACCAAGTGCCCAAGGAAAGAAGCCTGCCACTACTGGGCATGTGTTCTCCACCCTCCCTCTTTCTGCCAAAATGAGACATGTACTTCCTTCTCTGTGCAATATTTGAATCAAACCAGTAAAATATTCTCAAAATCTTTAATGCAGCATCTGGGAAGAGAGGAGAGCTGAGCTGGCTGCTCAGCCCCAGGGCAGGGGGTTCAGCAGCTGCAGGTCAGTGCTAACACAGACCACACGGCAGGAGCCAGCCAGCAGCAAACCTGGAGATGGGCAGAGGAGAGCAGCATGTTCCCTCAGACCCTGTGGAGTGATCTTGGGGTGCTTGGAAAACCTGCCTGTTTGCCACCTCAGTCCACCAGTCCTTCATAGCTGAGGAGCTGCCTTGGAACAAGGCTGTGCCTTGCCTTTTCTAACAGTAAGATGTGGTACTCTATTTCAATGTATATTAAGGATTAAATGTGGGCTGACTAAATAAAGAAGGCTGGTACTGCTTAGACCTCTCTCTGGAAGCACTGCTCTCCTTGGAAAGACTCCTGAGCATAAAGGGGAATGATACATTTTGGAGTTTGGTTTTTAACTGGATGTCTTTGAAGCCTTTTGAAGTTCTGGGTTTGCAGCAGGGTGGTGTTCTGTAGGCCAGTGGCCCAAATACCAGTGAGGGACAGCACTGAACCTCTGTGCTGGTGGGCTAAGGAGTGTTTTTCCCTGTCCTAGTAGTGCCTGTTGGTGCAGTTGTGCTTTTGGTGGGGCTGCACTGCGTTGGTGTCTCCCTGGTGACAGCAGAGAGCTTGAATCTGAGCAAACTTGCTCAAGTAGTGTTAGTTTGGCTCTGTCTGGTACTGTCTCTCCAGAGGTTTAGGGATGGAGTTTCAGTGTGGGCTTGCAGCCACATTTCCCACGGAAAGCTGTGTTGTTACATGTATTGGATATGGTGCCCCAGCTGGATACCTTGATGTAGTGGTTGTAACCCAGGGCAGGGAAAGTACACTGGAACAGGCTCCCCAGGGCCATGGAGGCCTGACAGAGCTTAAGGAGCATTTTGACAGTGCTCTCTGGATTACTGGGGCTGTCATTGGACTTCATGATCCTTGTGGGTCCCTTCCAACTCAGGATATTCTAGGATTCCAATTAGTAGTGCACAGCTAATTCTGCTCAGGGAGTTTCTTGCTAAGAAAGCAGTTGCTGCTGGGATCAGCACTGGAAGTGTTGGAAGGCTGTCAGCAAAGATGGCTTTATCGGGGACGAAGGAAGGAGTCTGACACATGGGGGCAACCCTGAAGAAGGGCCATTGTTCAGAGAGGTAAAGCTTGGCTGCACATGGGCAGCTCCTGGTGCTTTCTCAATTCTCCGTACAGCTCCTCGTCTGAGGCTTGGCACTGTGTACTGGGTGTTCTCTTGTGGAGTAGAGAAGATTAGTGCCAGTACCAGCTGGAACAAATTCCTGCTTCTGTGTAGTCTCTGGAGGTCATTCTGCCTGCAGGAAAACAGTCCCCTAACAAAACAAGCAAACCCTGTTTCTCTTGGGGTGTGCTGTTAGTGTTGTCACTGTGTTCCATTTCCCTGCACAGCCCAGGGAAGGAAGTGCTCATATCCAGCTGTGCCACTCAGGGCTCACTGCTGACAGGGAGATCCCCACTGTGTTACAGAGACCACAACTGGCTGTGTCCGAGTGTGAAATGGTGTGTTAGTTAGTTTTCCTCTGTTCTAACAAGTCTCCTTATTTACTGAGCACTTTTCTTCCAAACTAAGGCCATAATAGTTTTCTTCCTCTGAATGTGGAAGTGCTTGGTCTTTGGGACTCCTTTGAAGAATTAATCTTTAGTTCATCTCCTGCATGGCTCGTACTTCAAATAGGAGCTTGGTTCCTTCTTTTGAGGACACTAGCGAGGTGGGACTCATGACTGATGCCATGTTATGAGTTTTCTCTGCTACTAATTGACCGTGGAGTTTTTTGTGAAGCAGAATGAAGGGCAAAAAGTGATTCTTCATTTAGTGCTGAACATCATGTGCTACTGAACTGAGTGGTGAAACCAAGTGAGCAGTTAGACTGTACCAACACATCCTAGCTTAAAATATGGAGTTATTTTAAAAATTATGGAGAAGTAAAATAAAATGTGTACACTCCGGTGTGTTCAAATATGGTAAGGAAGAGGTGAAAACAAGGCTTTAACTTTGCAGATAATATGGATGTATGGGACACAAACAGCTGAGCTGCTGAATGGCAGCTCCTCTGTGGAGCTGTGGTAGCTGATGTCTGCACTCCTTGCTCTTGTTAGAGAGTAAAACATTAATTTCAAGCTCCTTTGTGGCTACACCAGCTGATGTGTTTCCCTGTGTTTGCCATGGGCTTGTAGCACCAACCCATCAGCTGCTGCAGTCAACTGATGAGTGCAGGGCTGCAGGGGGGTGACTGCTGAGGGATGGCAGGTGTACCCCAAGGTGTGTGTCAGGCTGCACCCTGGGGTGTTTGTCAGGCTGTACCCCAAGGTGTATGTCAGGCTGTACCCCAAGGTGTATGTCAGGCTGTATCCCAAGATGGATGTCAGGCTGTACCTCAAGGTGTGTGTCAGGCTGTACCCCAGGGTGGATGTCAGAATGTACCACAAGGTGTGTGTCAAGGTGTACCCCAGGGTGGATGTCAGGGTGTTCCTTGAGGTGGATGTCAGGCAGCAGAGGGTGGAAAAACCCCACCAAGCTGACAAGGAAAATCCTCTTCCCACAGTGATGTGAGAGCTGAGCCAAAGACACTCTTGTCTCCATTCAGATCAAGCCACATTCATAACCATCTTGAGCTGTTTTGCATCTGTCTGTCTGCCCCACACAGCTGTGCTGATGGGGGTCAGTTGTTGCTGGGATGAAGTGGGGGGACATAGGGTACAAACATGCCTGAAATCAAGCTTCACCAGTCCTCCTTCCACTGAGCACTGCACTGTCCTGTATGTCTTGGATTCCTGGTTCTCTTGGCTTTGTTGGTTCTCTTTGGTTTTGTGGCTCTAATAGGATCCTGGATGCAGTCAGGAATCAGTGAGAACTGAGTGTGCAGTCACACCCCGTCCATGTTGGAGTTGGCATATTGAGACTTTGATTTCTAAGGGCTCACACACTGACTCTGTGTTTAGTTCTGCCACTTTGTCCTCATCCTGAGCGGTACTTCCCTGCTGTAGCACTGAAAGGAGATGTCAGCAGGGCCTGCTGCTCTATGTCTCTTGTGTGAGGTCTGTGTAGGCTGCACTGCAGAGCAGAGCTGCCTGAATAGGAACTAAATCAGCATATGCCCCCAGCCACATAGCACAGGGCACGGGGGGACAGGACGAGCCCATGGCTGTCTGTGTGCCTTAGAGATCTGACAGAGCACGTGGGATGGGTGTCAGTGCATGGGGGTGTCTGATTGAGCAGTGTGGCTGCAGTGCTTGACTTTCACCTCAGAGTTTCTAAAGTGGCCTGTTTTCTTCTTCCTACAGACAATTTTAGGTATACATGTGACATTTGTGGGAAAAAATATAAATACTATAGCTGCTTCCAGGAGCACAGAGACCTGCACGCCGTGGATGGTGAGTAATGTTTTGACACTCAGACACCCAAACTAGGATGGGAAGTCTTTGGGGAAGCAAAATGTGGTTCTGCAGGACCATGTGGCCCGTGATGTGCAGGACATTTCACAGCCTGTCTTTGCCATGGAGACACAGCATCCAGGCTCTGCAGGAAGGAGTTTGCTGTGCTTGATTCTCTTGATGTGCATCAAAACAACGCCCTATGCTGGGACCTGGGGGCTCTGGTCCTATCTGCAGTGAAGTTCCTGGTTAGGGTGGATATCCTGGAGTGCCTCAGGGTAAATGGTCAGCCTGCCTACTCACTGGGAAAGACTTGGTTGCCTTTTGGTTTCTGACTTTACAGGTTTGTTCCCAACATACTCCTCTGAGAGAAACCACATTTCAGAGTTGGGAAATGTTGTTTTGTTGTTGTTAATCACTCTGGTAGTGAACTGATGGGCAGTGGCCCTTACAGGCTCATTTTTCCTCTCTCTGTGGCTGTAGATGTGGCCTAGGCTGGTGACACTTGGACAGAAGCAGACCTCCACTGCCTGATGCAGTGTTGCTTTCTCCTACATGGTGGGAAAGAGAAGCATCAACATACTGACTTTGGCTTGCCCCTTGCTTACTGGGCATCCAAAGGTCCTCAGCTCAGAGCCCGCAGACACTCCAAACCCTCACCGTGTGTACTGCAAGCCTCTAAGTACTGCCCCTCACTTGGCCAAGGATGGAGCCCTGCCAGAGTTCTAGAAAGAGGCTCCTTGGAAAGCAGCAGGTTTTGAGCAGCACTGTCTCAGAAAAGCAAGTGGTTTTTTACAATACATGGTGTCCAAAAGAATGGCTGTGTTTAACTGGAATGTGTGGACATCTAAAAGTGCTCTAAGGACAGGCAGTGTTCTCCTGCAGGGCACCACTGCCAGCTCCCTCCCTCCCGTGGGGAGCCAGCATGAGATTAGTGGGACTGGGGTCACTGTGAGGGGAACATCTCTCCTTCAGTCAGTGAAGTCTCATGGCTGTGGTTCAGGAGCTCTGTCGAGGGCACAATGGGGCTTGGAAATGGCCCCACGTGTGCCCACAAGGACACTGTGTCAGTCCCTGAAGGGCTGGGGGTGTTCTAGCACATGCAGGTGTGAGGCAGCTGTGCATCTGAACCTCTGTGGGGCCGTGGCAGTGTCAGAACAAAGGCCTTGAGGATCTGTGTGGATTAGGGCTGGGCATGCTCAACTACTTCCTGTGTGGATGCTGCTGGGAAGAGGAGGGACTGGGGCACAAAGCCTGGTTTATTCAGTGGGTCTGAACTATGCTGAGCAGTATGTGAAATGCAGGAGGAAAACAAGACCTTTTAAGAGGATTTAATTTCTGTTTTGTTTCTTCCCCTCCTTCTTCTATTCTGTGTTAGTTTTTAGTGTGGAAGGGGCCCCAGAAAACCGGGCAGGTAAGCCGAGCTCCTTTGTGTGCTTTATTTCACAAACCTTTTCAAGCATTCAGTAGCTCAGACACAGAAGGTCCGATTCTGAACTTGGAAGAGTCAAGGGAATTTTGTCATGGATTGCAGAGGGACAGGGAGTGTCCTCTCTCCCTCCCCCAGTGTCTATAGCCAGTAGGTTGATGCCCAGCCCTAGCAGATACCAGGCTTTTGTTGCACATACAATTGATCAGGCTTCAGAAAATCAAAGAAGCAGGTGTTTCATGTCTTTGGTGTTTTAGTGAATTGTTCAAGGTATAAATTAAATTCTTTATAAAATGGGTTGGGTTCTGATTTGTTGCTAGCTGTGCTGTTAGCTGGTAGAAGTCCCAGGTCAGTGTTTGGTAGGGACTTGCCTGCAGCCTGCATTGCCCTGCCCACTTTCAGGCAGTACAGCAGTTGCACTGGAAGAAAACCAGAAAATATGGATCAGACGTTGCAATGTGTTTGTTCAGTTTTTCCTCTGTATTTTTTAAACATTAATACCTACAAGGCATGTTCCTGGGCTGGAAGCAGGGATAATCCTGGGGCACCCGAGGAGGAGGAGGAGGAGGAGGAGAAGGGACAAGTCAGACAGAGGGGTCATTTGGTTTATAATTCTTGTCTTCACATCTTGTTGCAGATGGAAATGTCATACAGATGCAGGAGCATTCAGTGCCCGTGCAGCTGTAGGAGGCAGCCCTGAGGGTGTGTCAGCTGAGCTGCTGCTCTGTTCTCTTGCAGACCCCTATGACCAGGCCGTCATCGCCGCCGACGAGGTCAAGGAGGAGGAGCCGGAGCCGTTCCAGAAGATCGGGCCAAGTAAGAGTTATTGCACAGCTTCAAAGGAGAGGGGAAGCACAGGGGGTCACATCTGCCCTGAGCTGGAGTACCTCTAGGAAAACCAGGAAGCACTGTGGTACACAGAGCTCTTGGGACTTGATATGTTCAGGTTCAAATGAGCATCAAACACCAACAGCCCTGGCTGTGAGAACTGCAGCTTTGTGATGTTTCCTGCTCAAGAGCTCTGCAAAGGGAAGAGGTAGAGGGTTCAGGGGAAAAGCAATCTGGCAGCAATGAGGTGGCAGAGCTGGCAGGTGATCTGTTCACACTGCCTTTGTGGAGGGTCATCAGGGCAGAGGGAAGCAGAGAGAGCACCAGACAAAGCATTTCTCCGAATTGTTCACTTTGGAAACAATTGATTATCCCTGGGTTTTCCTTTGGCTTGCACCTTACTGTCAGTTGTGGACTGACACTGGCAGGAGCAGGAGGTGTCAGTGTGTGGTTACACTCCATTATTTCCAGTACCCCCAAAGCAGGAATGAGCACCGTTGCTCCTGAAAAACCCCATCTCCTGCAAGAGAACTCTACAATCCCAATATAAAAGTTCTCTAATACTGAAGTTTGACTACTTGTTTCCTAGTTTGACTCTTCCTGTTGTCCACACATCGCAGACTTTCTGTAACCAGAGGACAAAACTGTGCCATCTGTAATACAGACTTTAGAAATGGATTCTCTCCTTTGTTTTGCACTTACTTGCTGTAATTTTGGGGTAATCTCCTGCAGCTTGTTCAGTTCTACGGGGTTTTTTATGCACAGTCCATCCCTCTGGTCACTGCCTTGAGCTGTTTCCTTTCTTGGGGAAGGACGTGTGGATTACAGGGGAGGTGAGTTCCACATGGATGAGGAATGTGCTCAAGTTTGTGTCACCAGTTTATATGTAAAAAGACAAGAATTGGGGGTTATGTATGAGGGTTATGTAAGATCAGACCTTCCTGATCTTCGTATTTGTGTCACTTCACAGAAACTGGCAATTACACCTGTGAGTTCTGTGGGAAGCAGTACAAGTACTACACTCCCTACCAGGAGCACGTGGCCCTGCACGCTCCCATCAGTGAGTATCTGCTGTTCCACTGCAGGCTCTGATTTACAGGGTTGTGCTGAACATGAGGGTGGCAGGAGAGAGAGCATTCTTGTGGATCCTTCCACTGGAGCTGTGGGATTGCAGTGGGCAGGACATGGATCATGTGCTGCCCAGGGACTGTAAAGCTGAGCTGGGATCTCCTCTCACGGGGATGCTGTTAAGTCAGTCACCAACTTGTACCCCAGTCCATGCAATTCTACCCATGTTCCCTGGGGGTTTGAAGGTTTAGTTTGTTGTGTAACTGCAGTGATGCACAGAATTTGTAGGCTCCCCTAAATAATAACTGAATGTACATGTTAGGGAAGAAGCATCTTTCTTACGAGCTTCTAGGAGGATACTTCAGAGTTAATGAGTTAAAACTGGGTTTCAAAATCATGTACATGACCTCGTCAGCCTACTGCTACTAAATCACAGGCAAGAAACTATTTATTTCAGGGAGCTCCAGAAAAGGCAGTTCTTACTGCAGCCTGCACTATGGAGGGTGCCCTCCCCAGACAAAGGGGAGGTTTTAATGAACAATTCTGTAATTCAGTGCAAAATTTGAGTAAACTAGTTTAGAGAAATTCTTGCTACCTGCTGGCTTTGAATGCTCTAAAAGTATGCAGAGAAGTTCTTTACACCTGAACTTCCTGCTCCTTTCCCAGCATTGCCCTGGGCTTTGTTGTGAGCCGTCGTGGCTGTTCCTTGCCCGGGTGTGTCCTGCTCCAGCGTTTGGGATGATGGAGAGGAGGGATGGGCTGAGCTCATCCCTCAGGGGGTGCCTCCAGCTGCCGCCAGCAGGGGGGGCGCGCGCGCCTCCCTCCCCAAATTCACCTTCCATCGGGATTTTAAGGGATCCTAATAAGGCACCTTTGGGTTTGTGGGAACACAGTCCACCAGACTGTCACTTTTAAGGTTAGTGAAGGTTTGGTGTCTCTTGACAGCTCCCATGCAGGTTCTCTGAAGGTTGGAGATAGAGCAGGATCAGGGCAGAAGGTGCAGGGCACAAAATGCCTCTACCAGCAGCATTGCAAAGTTGATCTCGTTGTCTGCCATCTGCTGAAGGAACTACCCCAGTAATGTGATTGCACACATAACAGTTATTCCTGAGCTTCCCTGCACCCCCAGGCTGCACCTCTTCGTTCAGGTGTTCTCAGTGCTCAGCAGGCCGTGGGTGACCAGCAGTGGGTCAGTCCCTGCCACAGCTGTGCCCTTGGGCACCAGGCTCTGGGCTCACTGGTGCCCCTGCAGAGAGCTCAGGAGCAGTGAGCTCTGAGGACTGGGCACTGGAGCTCTGCTCAGCTGTAGCAGGTTCTTGCCTTCCCAGTACTTCCCATTTCAAGGGGATTTATTGCCATGGATATCTTTCCACCCTCCCAGCCATCTGAAGCAATAGCTAAGCTGCTGGTTCCAGTCCAGGAGCTCCAGCAGAAAAGAAACCCACAGCAGTTGTTCTCTGGGAGGTGTTTCCCTGGGGTGGGCCCTGCAAAGGCCTCCACAGGCCCTGCCCCTCCCCTGGGCAGCTCAGGGGCCTGGCCCAATCTCCAGTTTGTGGCTGCTGGGGGCCAGTTTTGGAGGAGGAGGAGGAGGAGGAGTGTTCTTTGGAACACTGGGGTTGAAACCATTCCTGCACCCTGGTTTCTGCTGTGAAAGAAAAGAAGCTGCCTCTAACTGCAGACTAAATCAGCAACCAGAGATGTGCAGATGAGTTTCCAGTGCTTTCAAATATCTCTATGAGGACACTTAAGATCAGATCAAGATAATATTTTCATAAGGTTTAACTCCTCCCCCATAAACTTTTCTTTTTCCTTTTTTTTTTTAACCATGTTTTTTCCTCTCCTAGTTCCCATGGCCAGTAAGATTTATGATTTACAATCTCATACAATCTCCCACAGGAGAGGGCACAGTGAGCTCCCAAAGCAGACTGGCCAGTACATTCCCCCACCTTTCAACTGCTCAGACTCTGCTCTTCCCAAAATCCAAGGTCTTGAAAGGCAGCTGACTTTTGGAAAGCACAACTGGCTTTTTTGGACCCTTGCAGTCAGAAGTAAAACTGAGACTGTCTTTACCCTAGTCTTGTTCTTCTGGGTATAAGGGCAAATGCTGAAAAATCAGTCATAGTAGGATTGGTTAAGGAAACCCCTTCAGCATTTCCAAACCAGCTTTCTGAAGCTTGAGTGCAAGCTTCCCTTCCAGAGCCTGTCCTTCTGGTTTTCTGTGATAATGAATAAAAAGTCATTGAAAGTGGGCTAAAACAAGGACTGAAATGCTGCAGGGTCAATAGGAACCTTGCAGGATAATTTTTGGTCAGTGCTGCTGTCTGGAGAAGAACTCTGCTGTGGGGTTCCCTGGAATTATTAATGCCAAATGTCTCCAAAGTTCACTTTTTTGAGTGTGGAGTAGTGGCTTTTTCATAAGCTTAGAACTGGGCTATGACTCTTTAAAAATACACATTTCTCTGCTGTTCCTGTCAACATATTCACTCTTTTGAAGAAGGGTGTCAGGGACTGTTTCCAGTACAAAAGTGGATTGTAGGCACAACCACTGTCCCAGTTTTAGAACTGTCTCTGAATGGAGGGGCATGGGGAGGGTTCAGAGATTTGTCTGTCCTCCCTCAGACTGACTGCTCTGTAAGGTGGGACTGATTGAACCACGTTTGCAGGTGGCTGGGCTGTTGGAATTGCTTGGAAAGATGGAGAGGGACTATTTGCCAAGGGTCTGGAGTGACAGGACAAGGAGGAATGGCTTCAAACTGCCACTGAGTAGGTTTAGATGGGATATTGAGAAGAAATCCTTCCCTGTGGGGGTGGTGAGGCCCTGGCACAGGTTGCCCAGCAAAGCTGTGGCTGCCCCATCCCTGGAAGTGTCCAAGGCCAGGTTGGACAGGGCTTGGAGCAACCTGGGCTAGTGGAAGGTGTCCCCCCATGGCAGGGGAATGGAATGAGTTGAACTTAAGGTCTTTTCCAACTCAAACCATTCTGGGATTCTGTGATGTGCTTGCAGTGCAGAGAAAACTTGGAGTGTTGGGGATGTGGACTAGCTGTAAATCCACCAGGAGTGGGATTTAGCTTTTAGTGGGATTTCCCAAATCCAGGCTTAGGAATGTGCACTCACCACATCCTTCTCTGGTACCTGCAGATAAGGCAACAGACTCCCAGGTCATGGAAGCATGCGTTGAGAGCACTAAACTCTCCACAGCTCTCCATGTCTTTTGCTTCCAGGATGAAAATCTAAAGTGATATTAGGGCCCTGAGAGCATTAGTAGGTCCTGAAGGCCCTGAGCAGCCTCACAGGGGGCCTGTGCCCAGTGTCACACTCCCTGTTCCAGCTCTGAGCCATCAGGCCCTGCCTGGGCTGCACTGTAGGATTTTGGTCTCCAGCTCTGTTGTAGACATGCCCATGCCTGGCTGTGCATCCCATGGGTCTGGACCCCAACCCACAGATTGACTTCCCAGCTTGATGTCAACCCTGTCCCATCATTCTGGACCTCCCTGAGGATCACTGGTGTGTGTCTGGCCCTGGGTAACCTCACTAGAGCTGATCCTGCTGCTGACCTGTGGATTGACTTCCCAACCTTACCACAGACTTGTGTCATTGCCATGAACTTCCTGAAGATCTGGTCCTGTTGTTGAAGCTGTCTGTCATCTCTGGTCCTTGCTCACCTCTCTCAGGGTCTGTGGGATGGGCCCTGGCTGTTGAAGACCCTTCCCTGCCAGCCCTGGGATCATTCTTGGCTCTGTAGGGGACAGACAGACCTACACCCACCCTGACACCTGAGATGCTCAAGGAAGTTCATCCAGCCTCTCTGCTCAATTCCTTTCCTTATTGTGAAGGACACTGGATATCATTTGTGTATCAAAAGTGCTTGAATGCAGTGTTTCAGGAGGGCAGCTGCTCTCATGGGTTTTCCCTTAGAGAAAGGGATCCTTTTTGGTAGCACATGTGGTTTCCACACAGCTCCTGTCTAACCAAGAAAGAAACAGCTCCAGATTCCATTTGCATGGTGCGTCTTTGCTTCCTCGGTGAGGGATATTATG
The DNA here is from genome assembly GCF_003945595.2 of Pipra filicauda. Taxonomy (NCBI): domain Eukaryota; kingdom Metazoa; phylum Chordata; class Aves; order Passeriformes; family Pipridae; genus Pipra; species Pipra filicauda. The sequence goes on along the minus strand of NW_024104458.1, from coordinate 276,960 downwards.
AGTTATTCCCACTCTCTAATCCCACAGTGCCTTGGCAACAGGCTCGACCTGTTTGTGTGTATAAAGGCACACGTTAAAAATTCTATAGGTTAGAGCAGAAGGGTTTTCCTGTGGAAAGACCTGTTTGCCATAGCAGAGGTGCCTGCTCAGAGTATTGAATTTCAGGCCATTGTTAAGGAATCACTTTCCATCATATTCAGTAGAGAGAGTTTTTTTCTCCACAGGTGATGGTATAATTTCATCTGAACCATCCAAATGGCTTCTTACCCATCCTGGCAAGATCTTTCTGAACAAATGCTATACACAAATTATTAGCCAGAATTTTTGCCTGGAAAAAGTGATGTTACTGAGATAATCTGATCTCTGATGTGGTGGTGCATTGTGGCAGTGAGTGGATTTATGTGTGCCACATTTTCTCCTTGCTGCCACAGCTTGCCATTCACAGGGCTTGAAGGTCTTCCCAAAACCAGGAAAGCCAGGAGGGACCACTGTGATCTCTGGACTGCCCAGAGAAACACATTCTGTAGGATTGCCTTGATTTAACTGCTCATAGATAAGTTTTAGAGAGAAATCTAATCTTGCTGTTGAGTGACAGAAAATACAGCAATCTCTTAAGGTAATTATTGTGATGCATTATTACCCTCACTAAATTGAGCCTGAAAATATCCAACTGTAGCTTTCAGACACCAGGTCCTATTTATAACTTTGTCTTCTTGGTGAAGGAGGACTAAGTTACCAAATTTCTGGCCTTTGCAGACCCTTGCACAGCCTGCTCTCAGGTCCCTAATCTCCCAGTTAAGCCAAAGGACTGACCTGTGTTTCTGTTGTAAGCTCTGCTGCTCTTGTCCTTCATTTATCCTCCTGTCTTCTGCCCTGACTGTTCTCCAGTGAGTTCCCCACCCTCGTGCAGGGCAGGGCCCAGCACTGGCTCCTGGAGGAGCCGAGAGCTCCCATTGTGTCCCCAATGCCCTTGGAAGGTGCCCCAGTTCCCACCCAAAGAGGACCTCTGTCATTTCAGCCCCAGCATCACCCTGGGAGCTCCTCTGCAGCCACCCTGACTGAGCACAGCAGTGAACAAGCTCCTTCCTGCTGCCAAGGTGGAGTCCCCCATCTTTTCAGCATCACCTGGATCATGTGGATCCTTGAGCACATCGTGTGCCACTCTCAGAGCTGCAGCACAGAGCCCTCAGTGACTGGAGATCATGCAGTGAGAATCACTCTCTACATCACTCTTCTCCTGCTCTCCCTTCTCCACCTTCCACTGGGACATGTCTCAGCTGCTTTCCAAGAAAGTTTAAAAAGCTCCAGAGCAGCAGTTATGGGATTGTCTGCCCACAATGTTCTCTCCAGTCTTGCTGTGTAGCTGCAGATTTTGAGGCAGGAGGTTTTTGTGGCCATTCAGCAACTCAATATTTTTATTTTTAGAAATATCTTGGCCTTTTTGTGAGCCTGAGGCAGATGACTTTTCAAGAGCAGAGCAGAGGAGCTGCATGATAGTCTCTACCTGTGTTGCTCAGTTTTCAGAGGGAATTTGTCATCTGATGAGCATTTTTTTCCCAATGAACTATTATCATCCTCCAGACTGCTAGAACTAATATTCCTTTGTCTGTCTTGCATTGCTGGCTCAAACTCTCTCTGCCTGGTGTCAGATGGAGAAGCCTTCTCCCTGGGGTCTCAGTTTGAAGACATACTATTTGTTTAAGTTGGGAAGAAAAAGAAGACATTTTGGAGGTCATCACAGCATTGAGACTTTTGTCTTCAGGTCTCAGAGAGCAGTGTCTGGGCTGCAGAGGATGTACAATGGTGCTCTTTGTTTCTGACACTGAAGAGTTGGCTGAGTGCTGTTTCCCTTGGTATGGATGGAGAATAAAGCAGCAATTGGTGGGAATGGTCCTCATGGGAAACCAGATGACACATAAGAAGGAAATTTTCATATCTGACTACATTTTTGCTGGCAGCAACTGGAGGAGGATTATCCATGGAAATCGAAAGGAAGCATAGGGAGCAAAACAAGCCTCCTACCTATTCAGCTGGCCAGAGAGCAAGCAGAGGAGAAGTATCCTGACCTAAACTATGAGAAAACCCAGTGCAGGATCTCCTGCAGAACAACAGAAATGTCAGCCTAGGTCTGTGTGTCAGAGCAAGTGAAATGAAATACCTGGAGTTACAAGCCCCTCTGGATGTACACACCCCCACTCCCCAGTGCTGCTGAAGGGAGGATGAGAGGGATCACATTTGAGGTCTGTAATGTCTCCCGGGATTTTTGAAGTGAGCATCCAGTCTCAGTCCGAGGATTTTTTCTCCTCCCCTGTTTCAGAGTCAGGCTGTTGTGCTGCCATGGCATTCCATGACAGCTGCTCCACGTGGATAAGTATTCCTCAGTTACACTCTGTAGGATGGGCAGGTGCTGGTGTGGTCCATCCGCCTTTAGGCATCCTACAGTGTCACTCTGTAGAGATTACTGAGTGAAATTAGGGAGATTGGGCTGTGGGTTAAAAAACTGTGGGTTAAAACCTTGTTTCTTAGTGATTCTTCATGACAGATGGTTGGAGTGAGACTTGGGCTCCAGGAGTTGTATCCAAATTTCCATAGAAGAAGCCACTGAGGAATGAAGGTGTTTCTTAGATAATTTCTCCATTTTTGTAATTGGTTTTTTAATTCATGTGGCCCAGGCAAAGGGCTGTTCTCCTGAAGGTTTTTTCACATGACTTTTGGCATTGAAAATTCCTGGTGATCCTCACTGTGTATTGCAGAGACCAAAATGGAGATGCATTCAAAGAACATATCCCAGTAATACTGAGAATTTCTCCACGTGTCACCAGTACTGATCTGGAGATGGGGACCAAAAAGCCTTTACTCACTCTGCCTCCTAATTCCATTTCATTCCCAACAGCCCCTTTTCCTTTGTATTTGGTTGAAGAGACAAGGAATGTAGCTGGAGATCGCTAGGATTTATGCAAGGCTCGAGGAATAAAGATGTAAACTTCTCTCTGCTCAGAGCCCTGAGTGTCACTTTAGAAACCTGCTCTCAAAATCAAATACCTAGAAATGGAGGCAGAGCTGCAGGTTCACCCCGCCAGGCCGTGGCAGTCCAGCAGTGCTCCTGGATGGACGGGGTGATTCCTGCTGGAGGAGGAATGGGTTGGTCACATGGCAGGTAAAGGTGTGGAAGGGAGTTAACAAGCTTCAATAATCACCCTGGGGTGAGTGGGGAAAGCAGTGCTGTTCCCTGGGATCAGTGCTGTTCCCTGGGATCAGTGCTGTTCCCTGGGATCGGTGCTGTTCCCTGGGATCGGTGCTGTTCCCTGGGATCGGTGCTGTTCCCTGGGATCAGTGCTGTTCCCTGGGATCGGTGCTGTTCCCTGGGATCAGTGCTGTTCCCTGGGATCGGTGCTGTTCCCTGGGATCGGTGCTGTTCCCTGGGATCAGTGCTGTTCCCTGGGATCAGTGCTGTTCCCTGGGATCAGTGCTGTTCCCTGGGATCAGTGCTGTTCCCTGGGATCGGTGCTGTTCCCTGGGATCGGTGCTGTTCCCTGGGATCGGTGCTGTTCCCTGGGATCAGTGCTGTTCCCTGGGATCGGTGCTGTTCCCTGGGATCAGTGCTGTTCCCTGGGATCAGTGCTATTCCATAGGATCGGTGCTGGTCCCTGGGATCAGTGCTGTTCCCTGGGATCAGTGCTGTTTCCTGGGATCAGTGCTGTTCCGTGGGATCAGTGCTGTTCCCTGGGATCAGGGCTGTTCCCTGGGATCAGTGCTGTTCCGTGGGATCAGTGCTGTTCCCTGGGATCAGTGCTATTCCATAGGATCGGTGCTGGTCCCTGGGATCGGTGCTGTTCTGTGGGATCGGTACTGTTCCATAGGATCAGTGCTGTTCCCTGGGATCAGAGCTGTTCCCTGGGATCGGTGCTGGTCCCTGGGATCAGTGCTGTTCTGTGGGATCAGTGCTGTTCCCTGGGATCAGTGCTGTTCCCTGGGATCAGTGCTGTTCTGTGGGATTAGAACTGTTCCCTGGGATCAGTGCTGTTCCGTGGGATCAGAGCTGTTCTGTGGCATCAGAGCTGTTCTGTGGGATCAGAGCTGTTCCCTGGGATCAGTGCTGTTCTGTGGGATCAGTGGTGTTCCCTGGGATCAGGGCTGTTCCCTGGGATCAGTGCTGTTCTGTGGGATCAGTGCTGTTCTGTGGGATCAGAGCTGTTCTGTGGGATCAGTGCTGTTCTGTGGGATCAGAGCTGTTCTGTGGGATCAGTGCTGTTCTGTGGGATCAGTGCTGTTCTGTGGGATCAGTGCTGTTCTGTGGGATCAGAGCTGTTCTGTGGGATCAGGGCTGTTCCCTGGGATCAGGGCTGTTCCCTGGGATCAGGGCTGTTCCGTGGATCCGCGGTGGCTCTAGTGCCCATGCAGGGATGGCTGAGCGTGGCTGTCGCGCAGCAGCTCCGGCAGGCCCAGCTCTGGGAGCTCACTGGCTGTGCAGGCACTAGTTCTGATGTTCATATCCAGAGTTCTCTCGATCTCCACTCTTCGTGGCAGTGAAGACCCAGACGAGCCAGTCCAGCAAAAAATCTCCGGCGTCCCTAAACCGCTGTTCCGGCCTCCTGCACCGCACCCCCTCCGGGGTCCCGCCCGCCTCCCAGTCCCAGATGTTCCGCACTCCAAATTCTGGATCCCCAGGAAGCAAGGCCATCACAGGTACCAATTGCCTTTCTACCGTCAACTTTCTTAACTGCTTAGTGTCCAGTCCTGCCCTGGGTTGGCTTTTGACCCTCGCTGGACTCAGTCTGCTCCATCCATGACTGTCCCAGAAAAGCTACTCCCAGAAGCCCTTGAATGGATTAGATCCTTTGGCACATTATAAATAAAAATTTACCTCAGCAGTAGATCTTTATAACCTCTTCCCAGTGAGAAGTTGGTTCTGTTAAGCATTGTGGTAATCACAAGGTTTTAAAAGTCCTTGTTTCAAATCCTGGCGTCACAAACTGAGGGGAGCTTCCTGACAAGGATTGGTGTGATGGCTTGTCAGGAATGGGGATTTTTGTTTGGTTTTCAGCACTGTTTGGCATTTAGTGTTTGTTTCCCTCAAGGTGATGTTTCCAGGGCCATGTCCATGCCTTTGGAAGTGAAATGGAGTACAGGTGTTTTCCCAGTGCTCCACTCCCCAGGAAACTCCGAGAGATAAACTGAGCTCCAGCAGAAAAGTCAATGTCACAGAACCGTTACAGAAGCATCAGAAAGCTCAGGTTGGGACTGATCCTCCCATTGTCTGTATCCTCCTTCTAAACAAGATCAAACCTTTTAAAAAAAACGTATTAAAAGAAAGCAAAGCATTAAAAGAAGCAACTGAAAAATAACAGTTAATAAATAGGGTGTGAGACATAATGTGACGTGCAGGCAGCTGGGAAGCACTCTCCTAAGTCTGTGGGATTGATGGATATGTATTCCAACTGCATGCAGCAGAAGGGCTGGTCAATTAGTTGGTGTTTAGATGCCCCTGAAATGTCTGGCAAGGGCAGATGCTGAGTACAGGGGTGGCTGTGCTGGGAGAGGATGCAATAGTGAACAAGGGGGGGTTGTTAGATACAACACACATCCACAGCTGCCGGAGCTTGCTGAGAGACCTGTCTTTTTACAGCTTGTGAATCCTGGGATTCCATATTGTTACTGCACCTCTTAGACATGGATATGATGTTTTTACTAATTTGAGGTCCGTCCAGTTCAACCAAGTCAGGAGTTAAAGCTGACAAACCTTTTTCATTATTTACTTAAACTTGCAACAACTTTTTCCAGTTTCATGTCTCACAAAAGTGGAAAAACAGGGAGCCCTCTTGGGCCAGAGGCCAGTCATCTGAGCAGAAACTGGGAGGTGTTTTTTGTAAGAGCACTCTTTTTCCCCCACTGCTCTAATGAAAAGTGGGTCAGAACATTGGGAATAAACTCAGAGCTGTTCTCTTCCTTTCCGGGGGAAGGAATCGCCGATGCTTGAGCCTGGTAGATGGATATTCACAAACTAATCCTAGTCTGGGGTCTCACCCCATCTGTCATTTCCATGGGGTCTTTCATGGCTGTGTCTTGTACAAATGCAGTCTGAGGGCTTCTGGAATTCCTGGTGCAAACATCTACCAGGAAGAATCTCCAGAAGTGGTGCCTTCTGAGTGCTGTGGTTAGAGACATTCCACATGGGCCTGGATAACTTCAGAGATAGGGAGGTACCACTCCCCTGCCAGGGCTTGCACAGACCCTTGGTAGAGTGGCACTGACTTGGTCTGTACAGATCAGTTTGCTTTGCACACAGAAGGTTCAGATACAGGAGAAAGAGAGAGCAGGTGGGAGCTGCCCTCTCCTGTGTGGGAAGGACACAGTAAGATCAGTAAGACCAAGCAGTTTTATTGCCAGACTTAGGGAAAAAAAAAAGGCCAGGGAATGAGGGCAAAACCACCATGCAAATTTTTTCCAAGCATTTTTGGAGACCTCCAACTCACTTCCAATTGTGACGTAAGCCAGGATTTGAACCTGGGTCTCTTGAGGGGATGGGTTGACCCAAACCATTTTGTCATGGTCTCTTTTTCCACTGTGCCATCTGATTTTAAGGCCTCTCATTTCTATTATTTATCTCTCAAGTAGGGTGCATAGATAATGTCTCCATTTCCTTTGCAGTCCTGTTTTGTGTGTTTCTGTTTTAATTCATTTGATTACCAGGTTTTTCTGTTCTCCTGAATTTTAGAAGGAGTTAGGAATGTAGTAGATTGAGAGTTTGAGAACCCTGCTCAGGACTTGGAAGGGTCCACTGGCGATTGGCTGGGCCAAAATCTGTGGGCTGGGACCTTCTTGCAGTTCAGGTTTTTGGTAACCTCACCAGCCCTACAGCCCGTGTGTATGAGCCACACTGCAGCACTGGGAGCCTGCAGGAGCTGGGGCCTCTGGGGAAGTCCTGGCAGCCGTTGTGACCACTCCATGGTCTGCAGAAATCCAGACTGAAATCATGGTCTGATACGAGTTTTCAACAGTGCCCATCACTCTGAATGAAGCACAGTCTGCAGGCTGAGAGCCCAGCAGAGCCAGGCTGTGTCCACGTGTCATTGGGTGACAGGGAAGGGTCAGTCCAGCACAGACCACACACAGTAGTTTGGCCAGCTAACATTTTTTTTTATTTCTAGTTTATCCTTTGAGTCACTACAGTAAATCCATTCGCCCAGATACTGCAAACCCTGTGAAGTGAGGCAAGACCTCACACTGTTTGTAGTGTTGAACTTGTGCTGAGGGACACCAGCTTGAGCAGGATGGGATCACTGAGCTGCGCTGTGCAGTGATGTGTCAGGACACTGTGGGCACTGCCAGGGTCAGGAGACACCTCTGCCCACGGGAAGAGGCCTCCCAGCACAGTTCCTGGGACGCTGCCCTGCGCTGTGGCTGCAGTGTGTGGAGCAGGTGCCCTGCCAGGGCCTGGCACCACACTCAGGGGAGCAGGGCCTGCCTGCTGGGCCCCGGGGAGACTGCAGGAGTCAGGGCAGTGTTGGGAAGCACAAAGGGTCAGAGGATGTTTCATAGCTTTTCCAGACATGGTGGGCAGGCTCTGAGACAGCCCTCCAGGCCTCCACTGGAATGTTTCCAGGAGGGTGTTTAGGAAGGGAATGCAGGTGACTGGGAAGCACAGGGAGAGCTGGCATCGTGCCTCTGTAGGTGACATTTTGGTGTTGTGGTGAGGTCCTCATTAGTGTGCAGACCTGATCACCTGTGCCAGAGGCTTTAAGAGCTGCTCATTGCCTTAAGGAAGAGTAAGATCAGGGTTGGGTTTTTTTGCAGGGGAGGAAACCATGACCTTTCTGGTTCAGTCAGGACTGGTGTTCATGGGCTCCCTAAGAGCCAATCCAGGCCACCTCAGCCAGAAGGCATTCAAGAAAAATACCTACCTGTTATGCCTTCACTGAATCTGTTCCATTTGCCTCCAAAACGAGGTATTTGGCCTTTCTGCTGTATTCAGGGTATGTGATTATGTGGCACAGGAGCATGTCGTCTTGCCTTCTGTCTGCATGGTTCTGCATCCACTGTTGACCAGTCACCATCCCTGCTTTGTTCTCCACACAGCAGAAAGTGCTTTCAGCAGAAGAGTGGAAGGCAAAGCGCAAAACAACTTTGAAGAAACAAACAGCAATTGCCAGAACTCCAGTGGTAAGTGAGTTCACCCCCTCCTGCTCTTGCTACCACGTTCCTCTCCAAGCAGGAATCAGCTGTGCTCAGTGATTGTTGATGTATTTGGGGCACTTTGGTTAAGCTCACAGGCAGCCAGCCCTCCTGGGGTAGTGCCCTTTTCTCCCTCCTCCCCAGGCTCCTGGCATTCCAAGCCTGTAAAAAAGGTGATATGGGAATCCTGCTCCCAAGGACCGGGTACTTTAGCATAGATTTTTCAGCGGGGAGCAAAGATGTGGAGGAAGGATGGATGGAGATGCAGCACTGCTCATGCTGTGTCCGTGTGTCAGTGCAGTCCTGGTGAAACAAAGCCAGCAACAAGCAAGAGAAGCTGAGCTGAGCACTGAGTGATGCTCAGTGCATGTTACAAGGGTGCTGAGTGTGGCAGTTTATTTACATGTCACTGTAACCAGCATCCAGCTGTTTGTGGGTTCACTGCATGGAGGTCACAGCGTACCAGATGTGGGACCAAAATACATCTGCTAGAAGGAATGAAAATTTACTCCACTTCTGGAGTTTCTTTTCATTTTAAGTCCAAGTGGTAGTAACGGAACATAACCACTGGCCTAGACAATTTTGTTTAGGTACACTGTTGACAGAGTTTTCTCTACAAGACTTTTATTCTTCCTGTGTATTGCCCTGCCTTCCAGTGGGCCACTGCAATTCTCTTGTGCTCCCTAATTGGAGCATGACAAACCAGATGAAATGTAATTTTGGCATCTTGGTGCAGAGATAAATAAGGTGCTGACAGAAAAGCCCGGTCTCCCTCCATTCCCCATCCAAGAGTACCAAAATGTGGTGTTTTCACTGCCTCTGGCTGGAATAGAGCTGGTTACAGGTCTGTTGGGGGGGTTGTATCTGCCTCTGAAGCAAATAAGACACTTTCTGGAGCATGCTGAAAAGGAAAGACATGGTGTTGGAAAACGCCCTTGTGGTAGCAGAGTGGATGATGGTGAATGGGGAAAAAAGTTGCTTGTTACTGAAATACTGCGTGTTATGTTTTGGGGAACAATCCTGTACTAATCCAAGCATTCACCACAATTACAGCTGGTCATTCGGGGACAGAAAAACCTAAAGAAAAGAGGTGTAAGCAGAACCCATCAGGTGAGCTCGTCTCTGTGTTTCAGGCCCTTGCACCCATTAGTCCTGTTCCACCTGGGGAGCTGCAGGGGCTGTTGTCAGGCAGCCCTGCCTGGCTGTCAGACACGGCTCAGAGCACTGTAGTTCACTGACTGCCAGAGCCAGCAGCCTAGTTTGCTGCCCTGAACGTGCCCCTGGGCTCTCAGCAGCTCTGCTCTGCTCCTCGTGTCTTGTCTTCTGTGGGTACTAGGAGTGGTTTGAAGGGTTTCAAAGCCTTGAAGTGCACACCTTAAAATGCCAGTATACCATTTGGGTCCCTGACTCCTCTGGGGCCCTTTGAAAGCAGCAGTCTGAGATTGTACCTTTTTTATTCCTGTAAATTTTACCTTTTTTATTCCTGTGAAGCCCTGTACAGCCTACAGGGCAAGGGCAAAAACATCTTCCTTCCTATCAAACAGCTCATCCCTAGAGCCAAGAAAGCTGCATTGTAAAACCTTCTGGCTGCAAACCTCTTTTTAAATTTGGGAGGAGATGAACGTGTAGCATGGGAGGGGGTCCAGGAACCACTGACAAGAAGCACACACGAGGAGTGACTGTATTTAGTCCAAAACTTGAGTTCTGTCTGAACTATTAAATACTGACCCACTGTTGCTGTGACACATCTCCCAGACTCTCCCTGGCATCTCCTTGTACCAGCTCACATCACACTCATCCTTCTCAATCTGTTTTTATCCAAGCTGCAACATTTAAAGCACAGGAGTAAAAGCTCACAGTAAAAACCCAAACAAAGCCAGAAATTCTTACAAACAGTAGAGTTTCATGGGATTTGCTGGTGTTCTTTCATTGTAAGGAGTGTTTCTGTTTGCACCACATGCAGTGTCAGTTTGTTTTAGTGGCTCAGTCTAGGGCCTGGCAGGCTGCAGGGGAGTTACAAGGTGCTCACCATATCTTTTGTTTGAGCCAGGAAACCTGAGGAACTCGAGTGAGCTGCTCAGGACTGGTTTGAGAGGAGTTGGGCTCTAGTTAGAAGCAGTTCCTTTCTGCATTAAGCAGCTGACACACTCCTCAAAGCCAGGCATGGGGATGCATAAACTTTTTCCCCTTTCCCCTTCCTTTATCCTGCATCCCCTTTTCTTCCCCAACCCTGTTTTCTCTTTGACTCCATTTTTGTGCTGCTTGCTGTGTGTCCCATTCAGTGCTCTTTTCCAGCTCTTGCTCCAAACCATTTCTCTTCTTTTATTCCTTCACATTGTCAGGAGTCAGTCCCAGTGGTTTCATTGACAGCAGCCTGGGTGAGCATGACCAGTTACTGAGAGTGTCACTGGTGATCAGAGAGGCCCTGGAAAGCTCTCAGGCATCCGTGTACTCAGGTGTCCAGGCAGGGCTCTCAGTAACTGCCTTTTGGAAGAGCTGGTGTGTCTTTGCCTCCCCATTTTCCTTCTTTCCATGGCTGTGTTTCAGTGGGGGCACAAACACCACATGGCTCAGTGTCATGTGTGGGACGTGAACTCTGGGGTAATTCTGGCTCTACTGGCCTGTCCTCCCTTGAGCCCCATCCAGCAGGGAAGCAGCTGGGGATAATGTGGTGGGGAATGACAGAAGGATGGACACTTCCGTCCTCCCACTCCCATCTGCTGCTTGTCACCACACTGCTGCTGCTGTAAGGAACAGTCACCAGGTTTGGGAGGTAAATGTAGGTCCCAGCTGAGCAGCCCAGGCTGTGTGAGTTGGCCTTGTTAAATGCATCATTGCACTCGCTCTCTGTGGATGTGAATTGTGCGTTGCAGGCTCAGGTAAAGAGATGTCAAAGGGAGCAGTAGGAGGTTTTTAGGCCACCCAGCTGGGGACATTCTGCTCTTTCCCCGTGTCATCATCCTGACTGCAGGGCCACAGACCCCTTCATGTCTGGCATGAGGGGGGAAGATGAGCAGAGCAGGAAGGTGAGCATCTAAAACCACCTAAAACAGACTTGGATGCAGTGCTGTTGGGAGTCCTGGGGGAGAATAAGACAACTAGAATGGAAAACGTTGGATTTCAGATGTCTCTCCCCTGTGCACAACCCTAGTCCTTGTCACAGTGAATGCAGGTACCTGATATCCTTGTCTGAGTGCCCTGGCATCCTACTGCCCATAAAACAGCAGTTGTGCTTGCATGGCAAACTCTGCTTTGTGGCTGGTTTGAGTCTCCTCCAGTAGCAGGTTTGTCTCCCAGCAGGGTGGGATGGAGCCATGGAATGGATGGAGAAGGACTCTTCAGCTGTCGTCCATGATATGATTGGGGAGTATCATTTGTATTCATGGAAAAGAGTCTCCACAGCCCCTTAAACTTCTTTTTGATGAAACCTGGAAGTTTCACAGTGCTTTAAAAATAGTATCCTGCTAAAATGTTCTAGTTACTCGCTTGTGCCGCCTCGAGAGCACAGGCAGCAAAGGTCCCAAGTCACGTGAAGCTTCTGTTTACCCATTGCTGAACTAAGGTCCAGAAAACAGTGCCATGACCTGATCCTGAAACACGGATGGGATGCAGATTCCATTGGGATGCAGAAGTTGTTATTCAGTGAGGTGCCATAAAACTGCTTTCAAGGAAACCCTCCCTGGTGGGGGTCATTTTGCTGAGTCTTGACACATGCTGGGGTTTTCTGGACTGAATTCTCAAGAGGCCAAACAATATTTCAAGGCCAACCTGTGTAATGCTCTTCTGCAAAAGCCAGTGATGATCAGCCTGAGCTTGGGAAGGGAAAACCGTGGAAAGGGGCAAAGCTGAGTGTTGTGTTCCACAGTGAAGATCCCTGCTGGGCCCTGCACTGGTGCACTCTGGAACCACACAGCTTCCAGGCTTTGGGATCTCCCTGTTGTCTCATCTTCTGTCTGGCTTCAGGAAACCTCAGGGGCAATGACCATCTCTACCTTTAGTGTTTACAGCCTAATCCATCTTAATCTGTTGGTTTGGACACTATGGATGACTCCATTGTCAAATAAAAGCCAAGAGGGATTAAGAAAATTGTGAGAATTCAAAAGGAAAAATAAAAGCAAAAGGGAGAAAAAAAGCTCTTTAGTTTCGACACCTTAAAATACAGCCATCAAAGGAAAAATCTAATTGAAATTGTCAGAGTTTGTTGAAGTCTAAACTTGCTCGATGTTATGAATGTGAAAGAGAACAGTTAAAATTATGTAGGGAATTGGGAAATATTTTGAACTTTTGAGGTTGATTTAAGCTGTATAAATATGTCTCAATTTCATCTGCTGCATTAGGGAACTATTACTGTCAGAACTTCCAGTGCAACAAATTTTAACATTTACAGTTTTTAAAATGTCAACACTTCTCATTCCTATTTGCACAGGGAAGCTTTGCTTTCCAGCACTGTTTATTCCAGACTGGAGAGAGGGTCAAGGGAAGTATCTTCTTTTTTTGAATCGGTTTGTGCCAAGCTGAGGTGAGATTGAGACCAAAAAAAAAATTTATTTCCTCCTTTCGATTTAGAGTAGAAATTCTTGGAAAAGCCTGAGAATTGCCAGTTCTCAGGATTTAAAGGACATTGAACTAAATTTTAAACATGCATTCAGTTGGATTTTCAGAAATGACAAACCTGTTGGTCTGTCATTACTCTACAACATATTCCTAATTCCCATCAGTTGCAGCATTGAACTATTTCAAGCAAAAGGATAATTAGAAATGTCTCATTCACCACTTGCCACATAAAACCAGTATGTTTAGCCTGTGTTAGGCAGGATGTGTAGTTCTTTCTTGCTTAGCAGCTGAGCAGAACTAACCTTTAGTTTTACGGGAAGCGGCAAAAAGACAGAGTGTGAATCAGCGTTAAACTCATGATTAAATCTCCTGAAGCTCAGTTTGGGGGTGCTGGGAGCAGACCTGAGTCCCCCCACAGCTCCTGGTGCAGCACCACGAGTTCAGGTCCTGCTCTTGCCCTGCAGTGCCGGGTCCCCCAGTGCCCCTGGGTGCATGGCCAGACTGAGACACTCAGCAGTGGTTCCTGCCAAATTCCTGTCCAAAAAAGCTGTTTTGCATTGGCAGTGAAGGTGGTCATGGGGCCCATGTGGGAGGAGCTGGCTTAGGAGTGTTACAAACACTGAGATCTTCCTCCTTCCCTGCTGTGGCCATACATCCCCTTCTGCTTGTTCTCTGCACTCCAGTGCTCGCACAGCCCATCCGGTGGGACTTCTGCTGGAGGACATGACTTTTAGGTTAGGATTTTTGGTGGGTAAGTGCAACTTTGGGGTTTGGCCTTAATAATTCTTGATTCTTGATCACAATGTGATGTTAGCACAGCCTGTTTCTCTGCCTCTGGGGCACACCCAGCTGCCTCACAGGGTCTGTCAGCTGGGCCTGAGCACAAATACAACTCACATTACAGTGGTTCATCTCCTGGTAAATCTCCTTCTCATCTAGTAGCTGGTTTGTGACTTCCATGGAGTTGGGAGGTCCAAAGACCAAGTCTGAGGAGTAAGGAAATGGGAGGGAGTTGTTCTGTGAGCTCCTACAGTTGTGCAGGGAAAAAGGGAATGCTGATGACAAGGGAAGGGGGAACACAATTGCACAAATACATAGAGCTGAATTTTCAAAGCAGCCTGAAAGGGCTGTGCCCAGAAGAAGGTGTTACGACCCGCCCCAGGAAAAGAGGGGGGGGGGGGTAACCCAGGTTTTATCAAAAATTCCTTTGGGGTGGATTAAAGCGAAACGACACTAAATAATCGGTGTATGAAAACATATATTGATAAGATTTATTTTAACAATTTTGAATCAATAGGTAAGCTAACATTTTTGGGTGCTGTCATAATCAATAGGTAAGTTAACATTTTTGGGTACTGTCATAATCAATAGGTAAGCTAACATTTTTGGGTGCTGTCATAATCAATAGGTAAGCTAACATTTTTGGGTGCTGTCATAACCTTTCTGGGGAGGAGAAAAATGCATAGGGGAGAGAAAGGCAGGATAAGAGCAAGGGAGAGTAAGGGAAAGAAAAGCTGAGAGTGGACAGATGTCCGTAGTCACCGCCCACGGGGTCCAGCGATGAAACTTGATAGCTGCAGCTTCCATGTCTGTCACTTGAAGTGGTGGTCTTGATCTGCTGGGGGTGAAGGAGGGAAGCCCCCACACTCCAAGAAGTTATGAATTATCATATCCATGGTCAGTGTCACGGGCCATGCCTCGAGCCTCCAACCTCTCCCTGGGCCCTGCGCAAGAGCTGCTGTGTCTGGCCTGGCTCCCGCCTTTCAAGTTTAGCAGAGGGAGGGCGGGTCCTGATTGCTCATCAGATGTATCAATAGTCAAAAGCCTGCAAGGTCAGTTCTTGTCTTTTCAGGACTTCACACCTCCAGCACTGGAGGGAGGGAGGGTCTTGATTGCCCATCAGATGCATCAATAGTCAAAAGCCTGCAAGCTCAGCTCTTGCCTTTTCAGGACTTCACACCTTCAGCACTGGAGGGAGGGAGGGGCCCGACTGCTTATCAGAGGTATCATGCAAGTCAAAAGCCTGCAAAAGTCTCATAGAATGCATAAATCATTAACAATTTCAGTCTCTGACAGAAGGGTCACCATCTGAGTGAGAATGAGAGTAACCCAGGGAGAGGCTTCAGTCGAGAAAGTGTCGCTTTGCTCAGTTGCATAAGTAAGTCATTGTGTCCACGGGGCATTTGTATGGAATGAGGTTCCCAGGAATGAACTGTTTATTTTTGGTGCCACATTCATTTAAGCTGTTCCAGACTTGTCATGTTGAGCAGGCAGCTTGTAGACAGGAAGAAAGATATGTGGGTTAAAATAACCACTCAGCAGCCAGTCTCTGCGGGTGATATCCTGCCAATTGCTCAAGAGCCCTGGACACCAGGAAAGACATGAGGCAATGCATATGAAAGCACTGAGGCAATGAGCAGTCAGCAGAACTGGGACAGCCAGGCATAGCAGCTGGATTGCAATCTGCAAGTACATATCCTGGGCTGGGCTGGGGCTGGGCAGGACGTGGCCAAAAGAATCGCTGAGAGAACAAAGTATGGGCAGAAAAATGTGCACTATCAATTTTGCCTGGAGAATCTATGGAGTGAAAGATTAGCAAATCCCCAGTGCAGGGTGATTTATCATTAATCATTCAAACTTTGTGACTGTTCCCTGGATAGGTGGCTTTAGTGGAAGTGACTGTGCTGTGGCAGGGACATGACTGTGCATGGAATAAAAAATGTTCCATAATAAATTTAAAGACCAGAAAAATCCCAACAGAGTTTCCTCACACACAATAGCATTGTATCAAGTGCCTGAACTCCTTTTTCAGACTGACAGTGGTTTTCCTGTGTGTAGAAAGCCAAGCATAACAAGGAGACTGCGTTAGCGCTTCTGACTGGAGAGCAGCCAGAGATGATGTTCAGAATTCCTTGTGGTGTTTTAAGTGGTGAATGCCAGTGCTGTGGGCTGTGTGCCTGCTCCAGATCAGGTTCACTTCTGGGGGGACAGTAAAGTGCTGTGGTTTGCCCCTCAAATGCTTTTGTGCAGCTGGGCTGCTGAAAGAGCCCTTTAGTGCCTGGGGCCAGGGGACAGTGCAGTGCAGAGAATCCATGTGGTCACTGAGTGAGGACAGCACTTCCCAGAGCAGACACCCAGAGCACAAACAGCGAGAACGGTGCCTAGAGGAGCCTGCCCTGTGCCCTGTGCTCAGCAGGACCAGATTAGGAACTTGTTTCAGTGAAGATCTTGTCCAGGTACAGACCTCCCCAGCTGCAGTGGCACTCGGTGCAGTACAGGTGACAGCACTGTGTGAAGTGATCAGCAGTGTTCCATATCCAGGTGGTGCCTTCCATGCATCCCCTTCCACAGCACTGTCTACTCATGTCCTTACCAAGCATCATCGATGCCTTCATCTTCATTCCTCACTGGCTGGCCCTGCCAGCTGGAGCCCCGTTCAGCAGCTCATGTCCTCAGCACAAGGGGTTATGTAGCATGAAGGCTCACTGTGTTTGACCCGTGCAGTTAATGAGGCCAGTTCTCCTTCCAAGCAAACGAGGCCGAGTCTGTCAGAGAGCCCCGAGAGCTCATGGATGTGTCAGTTCACAGCTTCAGACCTGAGGCCATTCTGTAAATGCTCTGAAGCAATGACAGAATAATGTTAAATACAGTAATGATTCCTTCCTTTCTGCAGTGGTCTGACACTAAAGGACCTCACTTGAGAACTGTAGGAAACTGGTCTGAGGTGCTGAGAACCACTGGTCCTGTTCCAGGGCACTGTGGAATGGATGTAAACAGCCCCTGATTGCCCAAGGGCTCATTAAGCATCCAGGTTTCCATTCCTTTCAGTCACACCTTGCAGAGAGGCAGCTTGCAAGGTGTGCATGGAAATGTGCATTCTCAGCCTGAAGTAATTGCACTGCTTAGGAACTCTCTGCTTTGGCATCCAGAGGGGCTGAAACACCCTGGTATTCCTTGCAAGCTTCAGTTTGAGGAAGCCACACAGTGAATCTGGGAATTTGCACCTGGAGCGCCAAAGAAAGCATTTGTAAAGGGTTTCTTGCCCCCTTGGCTTTTACTCTGTGGGCTTCCCCATATGACTGTTTCCATTACTGTAGCACAGTGTGTATGTTAAAATCTCTGGATGTTTGAAAGTGGGAAGGAAAGATGCAGAATCCTGGCCATGAAAAACTCAGCAAGACAGGGAGAGAAAATTCCCAACTGGACATGTCGGATTTTGTGATAAATGGAGCCACCCATCCTGCCCCAGTTAACTCTGGAAGTGCAGAGTGTGGATAAGGATCAGGGAGCAGATAGAGCTGTGCAGCTTGCAGTGAGGTCTCTGCCAGTCTCAATATTTAAATCTCTCTTTTTTGCAAAAACCAGAAGTCCCCTGATTTCAAATACTTTCTCACTTTTACAAAGTAAGTGTGATGGGTGTCTGTGGGGCACAAAGGCAGGACTGCCCTCCCCACAGCCCTGCTGCCCTGCCCTCTTGGCATTTTTCATCAAGAAATGGTTTTTTTATTATGAGTCCAGGTGTCAAAGAACAAAATGCTCTGTGGGTCTGGTTTGAGTTTAAATGCAGCAGAAATCCTTCAGGGTGTTTCTGTGCAGTATGGGGCTGTTAGACCACTTCTTTACAGCCATCAGGGTTTTTTGTGAAATATGCCAATAATACATGTTCTGAGAACAAGATTTGAAAATGAGCCCATATTTAAGTTACATATACACACAGAAAAACTAGTCATCATGGCCCAGCTCAATAAACACCTGTGCAGAGCCAATTCCCTTTGGCCTGGGAGCACGGATGAGGAACGGGAACCCAGTGGGGATCAGGCAGGAGGGGAAGGAGAGCAGATCTGGCATGGGCAGGCATAGGTGGTCTCTGCTGGAGATTCTGCCCTGTGTTCTTGATGTTTTCAGCAGGTGGAGCTTCTTCCTTTGCCTTCCATTGTGTTTAGTTCCTGCTTGATTTGTGTCGGGATTTTAGGGGTGATACCGTTTGCACCAACCTGGTAATCCAGGCCAGTCCTGAGTGCTGCACCCTGAGCATGGTCACAGTGAGAGAGGATGTGTGTTCTTCTTCCACTCACAAACCTGAGAGAGAATGGAGAGCTTTATTCAGAACAGGAGAGTTCATGTGGGAAGAGAAATCCAGTTAGTGCCAACACGTTTGATGAGGGTGGTGCATTCGGGACTCTCCTTTTTAGAGCTTCAGAGCACCCTGTTACCCAACACCTCTTACTGAGCTGGCTGGAAGTGACAGAAGTTCTGCTTTCAAGAAACTTCCACTGATTTTTGGGTGTGATGGCATTTTTAGGAGCCTGCTGCTGGTTCTACTGTCTTGTTTCATGGGTTTGTGTTGAAGGGCTGGGAAGATGCAGTTACAGTGTTGGCAGAGCTAAAGCCTGTGCAAACCTTGGGTGGGAATGCTGAGAATTTTCTCTCACAGTCCTTCTGCATTTGTTTTTCCTCAAGTTGTGGACAGAAGTGTTGAAATGTGGGTCTTTTCTGTTGAAGAAAGAGCTGCCTGGGGCTCTCCCTGAGCTGCTGTTGGGTGTCACTGGGTGTCACTCCAAGCACCTCAGGGCACTTTTTCTTCAAACTTTCTGTTAAAGCTCTCAACTTGTGTTCTCTCCTGGCCTCAGACCAGGCTCTGCTATTTTCCCTGGCTTAGATGTGGCAATGAGAGTTAACATGGGAATTAGAGTGATTTATTTAACCTAAGCACAAGTACTAGTTTCCCTCTGCCTTGGCTCACACAGCTGCTGCCTTGCTCTGGGGCCTTGCTCGCTGCGTGTACGTAAAGCACTAATAAAAGTGTCTAATAACAGCCCTGGGGAAAGAGGTTTTAAATTGTACAACCAAATGTGAGCATCAGTTCTGTGTGGCTCAGGAGACTGAAGAGGTTTCAGCAGCTGCTGGTGCTTTAGATTTCTGTGGAGGTGTTTTCAGAGAGGACCTGAGCAGCCAGTAAGGGTGACATGGTGGCACGTCTTGTCAGAGCAGAGAGGGACCTGCCTTGCAGAGGAGGTGGTTTTTTGGGAAGGATGCTTTGGGGGAGAAGCTTTGTGCTCAACAGCCAACACCCAGCCAAATGCCACTTTTAGGGGAGGAATCTCTGTGGTGCTTGACAGGAGACCGGATGCCATTGCTTGGGGCTGCTGCAATGCTGGAGTTCAGGCAGATTACCAGGGGCTGTTCCAGGTGCCCTGGGATGGGGGGTTGCAGTTCCAAAGGCACTGCTTGCTCACAGCAGATTTTCTTTGCTATCCACTGCACAATCCTTCTGCATTGTGGGAAAAGTCAGGAATAAGAGTCAGACTTCTCTGAAATCAGCTGCCTGTAGCTGCCATGTCGTTTCTGCTCAGACAGAGCATGTTCAGAGTGATTTCCTCCTCTCAGATTTTCAAATATTTTGCCACAGAAGCAGACAACATGTTTGGACAATACTCTCAGGCACATGAAGGGACTGTTGGGGTGTCCTGTGCAGGGCCAGGAGTTGGACTGGATGGTCCTTGTGGGTCCCTTCCAGCTCAGGATTTTCTGTGATTCTGTGGTTCTATAGGAGCTGTTCAGTCAGGGCCCAGGCTCAGCACGGTGCAGTCCTCAAGTTCCTGGAGAGAGGAGCAGTGCTTGAGAGACAACCAGGCAGGGAAGGAACAGGGAGCACGGGGACAGCACAGGAACAGAGAGCACAAGGACAGGGGACACAGTGACAGCACAGCTCAAGAAAAACCTGCTGGGTCTGCCATGGGCTGGGTCAACGGACAGGCAGCGAGGAAGGAGGGATTGAAGGAGGAAGAAGGGAGTGGAGGAGGAAGGAGATGGAAGAAGATGGTGGGTGGAGGTAGTGGGGGAGCAGCAGAGGTACTGTGCTATACTCAGTGTTGTACCCTATGCCACATGGAAGGCCTGGCCTTGCAACATTTGCCATTTCATACAGATTTTGCTGCCAAATTTAAGCTGCAGGGTTTGCAGAAGGCTTCTGAACATGCAGCAACAACACAGAGCCAGAGGGACAGCAGGGCCAATGGGCACCCTCAGGAGGGCCAGATGTTCATGATTTCTCTTCCTTTTTGGACATTTTGGGCTGTGAGGAGGAGTGCTCTGGAGGCGGTTCCATGAGCTCTCTGCCTGTCACCTCTCACCCAGCAGCGGTTGCTTGGGGTGAGCTGTGGAAAACAGGAGAGGAAGGGAAAGCTTCTCCTGCAGGCTGGTGAATCTCTCCCTTGAGATCCAAGTGTGAAGGAAGGTTGTGTGAGTGCAACAGCCCTACTGGGAATGGTGGGGTTTGGGGATGCTGTAGCCACTGTCCTGCACCAGCCTAGGAGGGCTCAGGGGACTGTGGTGGGAACTGGAGTCCCAACCCGCAGCACGAGCCAGCCAAGGACAGAGCAGGAGCCCAGCTGGCACCAGCAGCTGTTCAGCATCTGCAGACAGAGGAAGCTTGGAGAAAGCAGAGCTCCCTCCTCCCCAGCCCAAGGGAACAGGGCTGGAAGGGTCACAGCACCTGGCACTGCTCAGAGGCCCGTGGGCCCAAGGGAGAGCTGAGAACCTGGCTGAGCACATGGAGCTAAGGGCTGGGCTTTCTCATCAAAAGGATGTACTGCTGCTCCTGCCACAGCTCCCACCCCCTCAGATGTGGAACAGCAAGAGGAATTGGTTACTGAGGCACAGAGGGGCTTGGGAAGGTGAGGGAGAAGGTTTCAGCAGTGTGAGACAGGCTGGCTGGGCAGTCCTGCTGCAGGCTGGAAGACTCTTGAGCCGTGCCGTGAGCTGCCTCTGCTTTGCTCATCCATAAGGCCTGCCTTGGCCACCCAAAACTGTTGGGGCTGGGGGGAGCACAGGTGTTCCGGGGGTCTGTATGGGCACCACAGAGGGGCCTCAGCTTTCCTTGTACCTCTACCAGCAAAGCTGAGAAGAACAGGAGAGGTTTCTGGTTGAAGCACTTGTGGGAAGACCTGTGAGCACCTTGCTGAGCTCAGCCCACCTGGAGGAGAACAGATCCCTCTGGATGTGGAAACCTCAGCCTGGGCAAGAGAGAGGGAAGCTGAAATTCTTTTGGGGAAGGGAGGGTCCTGCAATGCTGTGGGGGGGGACGACTGTGCTCCTGAAAGGAGAACAGGCACAAGTGTGGCTCACAGGGTATGCAGAGTAGTTCTGACAACTTTTCTATTTTACCTTTAAGTTGCAAGAGAACTCAGAGGGAAGGGGTTTTACTCACTCTGTTACCAGCCTAGGTGAACAGTTTTTTTCCAGTGGTGACTTTTCCCTGGTTTTGGATACCAGTTGCCTCTTCCTTGTCTCCACCTTCCAGATCCCTCTTCCTCTTCTAGACTGACACATTCCACCGTACTTCCAAGCAGCCTGACTGCTCCCAGCTCTGTGCTGTGGAGCCTGAGGGGCTGAGAAGCTGAAATCTCAGAAGTATGAGGGTTGAGGAAGCTCTGGAAAGTAAAGTGAGTTCATTCATTCATTCCCACAGGGATTCTGCACATCCTCCCAAGTGTCCCTTCCTTCGTTCCCGGGAAAGACTTTGGAATTGTCGGGTGAATTTAAATTTTATCCTTAGTTTTAACTTAACTCATTTTCATTTATGGCAAACTGTAGACTTGTGTGACTCTTTGTCTCAGAAGTATTTAGAAAATGTTTTGGCATTTTCAGAATGTGAAATCAGTTTTTTTAAGTAGATGGTAATTTTATTTCCAAAGTTGGACATTTCTAGAGTAGAACAGAAGGGGCAGCTTTTGAAAATGGGATGAAAATCAACACAATTTTTCTGAGAAGAGTCAGAAATGAGAGGCCTGTCAGAGTTATGAGTGCACTGAGCACACAGGGAGGAGCTTGAGATGAAGAACTGTGGAGATCGTGGTGGTCATGACATGATGGATAGAGATGGGAGAACCCAGGAAAGGACTGGTCTGGGGTGCAGGGGAGTCAGTCAAGGGGAGAGATGGAAAGACAGCACAGGTTTATGGTGATAAAATAGCTGAGAATACAACAGGAGGAAGGTAAAGCAGCTCAGAGAGACAATCAGCTGAGAAGGAAATGTGAGTGAAAGAAGAGGGTAAAATGAATGTGGGAAATGTGCTGGTTGGAGAGTCCTGGCTGGGTGTAAGGGATTTGCTTCCCAGTGAGGCACCCTGTGACTGAGCTGAGGAGGAGCTGTTCTGGTGGCTACTGGAAACCTGCTCCCAGGTCAGCTGTGGAGTTTGTGTGGGAGCAGAGAGGGGCCTTGAGAGTGCAGCAGTGAGGAGTGGGCTCCCTCATCACAGCTTTGTGTGGCCCAGGTCACTACAGGCAGCGATGGCAGCAGGGAATGCACATCCCTGCTGGTGTTCAGGGGGCACACAGAGAGCTGGCAGTGTCCAGGGAAATGTGGGGTGACATGTCCAGCTGTCAGCATTCCTGAAGCACCTCAGAGGTACAGCAGGGTCTGTTCTCCCCGCTCGGTGTAGGGACAGGGGCTCCAGCAGGGCAGTGGAGCAGAGAGAGGGGGTCACTGAACTGCTCTGGCTGCAGCACCACAGCCCTTCTGACCTGTCAGCAGCAGGCAGCAGGCCCTTGGAAGTGTGACTGCTTTCATTACATTAATGAAATGTTAATTTTGACACTTGAAGGGGAGTCAAGTTTGAGACATTTCCATCTGAGGAAACTGGGCTCTGTGAGCAGCAAAGAGGTGGGTCTGTGACACAGGTCAGGTCATCTGACACTGAAATAGTGAAGAGGGATGGTTTGCACCTGCCTGGGGTCTTTTTCTCTCTGATAATTACAAAATAAGTCTAAACAATTTGATTACATTGTACCTCTTATGACATTTTACCACAACTATTTCACTGCTGATCATTTCAGCAGAAACAGCCAGTCCCTGTTAATTCCCAAGGCCTGAAATCCCAAAGTGCCAATCAGCTGTCCAAGTCTTCCCTTTTTTTCACAAACACAGATACTTAAGTACCGTACTTCCAAACTTCCTTGCTACAGCAAAACCCAGGAGTAGCATCACAAGCAAACACAGTGAGTTAAAGCATTGAGCACAACTCCAGATGGAGCTGGCTCTGTTGTTTAAGAGGCTGTAGGTTCTTTGGGAAAGGTTTAACCTCATAGCATGTAAGTACAGACTGTTCGTGGTCTCTTGGGTGTTTTTCCTCACAGATTCCCACAATCATCAGGTAAATTCTGGAGTTTGCTACCTGACACAGACTACAGACTTCTTACAGAGTATAGCCAAGGCAGGCTTGTGCTCTCCTGGGTTTTGGGTCTTCCTCCCTGGATGCTAGTGCTTTTGCTTATTCATTGATGCAGAATGAGTATGTTTTTCCCTTTGAACTTAGATCTAGATTTCTGAAATATTGTAGCAACAGACCCTGCTCTGTGTGTGTGCCAGGCATTTGTATGCAAAGTTGTTTATATGCCACTCTGCTGCTCCAAACCAAAATACCACAGTCTAAGAGGTGGCAGTGCTGGTGTAGCTGCAGGGATAGAGGCAAACTGTAATGTTACCATATCTCAGCACTGTAGTTCGAGATCACATCTGTCAAATAATGCACTCAACTAATACTGTTTAAACAGGCAACTGCAAACATTTGCTATTAGGTTAATTCAGTGGAAAAAATGCACTTTCAACACACTGGCCGGAACAGAGCTGAGTGTATCTTTCAGCTCACAAGGGAGCTCTGCACCCAGCTCTTTCCTGACTCCAGCTCATCCATATTCCTCTGGCACATGGCTCTCCTGCTCTGCTCTCAGTCTTCCAGCACAACCCTGATTTCTGTGCTTCCTGCCCCCCACCTCTCCTTCCCCCAGTGACCTGCTGCCGCCCAACCCCGTGGACTCAGCGGGCCCTGTCTCACTGCACTTGTTGGCAGCCACAAAACCAGCTGAGTTCCCCCATGGCACTGCTGCACACCCCAGCTTCGGAGCTACAGGATTGTTCACAACCCAGTGCTCCTTGTCTTACTCAGGAAAGGCAGCAGAGACTGGAATTTGACAGAACTTACCAAGCTTTGCTCACAGGCTTAGAAAGAACAGGGATGTGCTAAAAGCAACCTGAGGGAGTGGCAGTGTGCAGCCTCCCAGATCTGTGTGCAGATCCACAGGGATCCCCCCACATACCCCGGCAGGTGCTTCCCTCCAGTGTCAGTGCTGTCCCTCTGCCATCCCGGGCCTCCCCCTGGCAGTGCAGTGAAGCAGGAGGAAGCACACCCGGCCCCAGCCCAGGCAGCAGTGACGTGCCCGAGGTGTCCCCAAGGTCCGGCCCCGCTGCTGTACAGCCTGCAGTGTGCACGTGTGCTGCTTCCCTGCATACTCTGTGTAATTCTTCTGAACTGATTTCTCCCAAACAGAGCCTTACACCTGTGGAGCTTGTGGAATCCAGTTCCAGTTTTATAACAATCTCCTGGAGCACATGCAGTCCCACGCAGGTAAGCCGGGCACTTGGACTCGCTGCAGGCGGAGAGTTCAATTCTGCACTGCTGCCTGTGCTGACCCCCGTGTGTGTCCACAGGGCTCTCTGTGCTCCCCCTTCCCAAAGCCCCAGTCATTTCACCTGCAGCAAACGTGGACTCTCAAAGGCTACAGCACGCAGGCTCAGGGTACATCCTAAATATTGCTCCTTTCCATAGAAGAGGAGGATCATGCCCTGCTAGCACAGAGCACATCACACTACTCATGCCCTTTATCCAAAGGTATCTAGAGAATCCTCAATGCATAAGATCCTGCAACAGGTTAAATCCCTCCTCCTCCCAAAGGAGTAGTTCTCATGGAAGCAAACAAACCAAAAACACTTGCAGGGCAGCAGAGCCTTTGTCCACACAAGTCCAGTCCTGTGCTTGTGTCTCCTGGAGTTCTGCAAAGGACTGAAATTCTCAGAAGAAGAATTTGCATTTCAGCAGTTGTGTTCATTTCCCTCACAGCTTCCTACAAAAGAAAATTCTGAGGAATCATTCCAGTACTTTGTTTCTAAGTCACTGGGTTTTTTTTCTGTCTTGTTACATAGGAGATGATTTTAAAATTTCAAAGCCAGAGCTCTTTCAAAGACAGCATTCAGCACATTAAAAAATGCAGAAACGGGAGATTTTTTTATATTGGCAGATTTTTTTCTTTTTTTTTTCCTCTTCAATAAAAATTCAGGGGAATTAACACAGGTTTAAAAACAATTAAATGCCCTTTGACAGACCTGTGGTCTCCAACAAACAGCTGCTCTGTTGAGATGCAGATTTGATGCAGGCCCTGAGGAGAGTGGCAAGAGGGGACAAGTGGTTTGAGAAAAAGAGTATTTTCCATTCTGTAACAATAATTCTAATGAAAGTTCTTTCTTGGTCTGTGGTTTATCTGGAGTCCTAATTTTAACAGTGCTCCTAGAGTTCTTCATCCATGAGGTTCCTCTATCCAATTCAGTTCCTGTTGGCAAATGGTAATGCAGGCTTTCGGTGTGTTCAGCAGCTGATTTATTTATCATCTATATAAGGTTACAAAGAGACTTTTAGAGTGATTTGTTTGGAGAAGGCATGAGTTTTGGTTTCTGTGAGAGCATGAGCTGGTTCCTGTGCAGTGCTGGGACTCTTGTGATACCCCAGGGAGCAGTGGAGCTCCACTCAGGGCTGCCGTCACCCTGTGGTGTTGGGGTCTGTACTTGCTACTTCTCCATGGCAGTTTCTGCTGCCTCCACACTGTGTCCTGACCATCCTGTTCCTTGCTCTGGACTCTGGCACTGAAATGCAGCATTTTGAGTTTCAGCTCTTGGTGGCACTGAGTAGTGGAGCTGCAGAGGAGAGACCAAGCTGAGGGAGAATGGCAGCTCACAGGCAGGGTGTGAGCTGTTGGGAATCTTAATCCAGTGCTGCTGGCAGCTTCCTCCTTCTCTCTTCTTTACAAGTGACCCATGGGGAGGGCTCCAGGGAAGGTGCTGAGGCCCTGGCACAGGTTGCCCAGAGAAGCTGTGGCTGCCCCATCCCTGGAAGTGTCCAAGGCCAGGTTGGACGGGGCTTGGAGCAACCTGGGCTAGTGGAAGGTGTCCCTGCCCATGGCAGGGGGTGGAACAGAATGATCTTTAAGTCCCTTCCAATCTAAACCAGTCTGTGGTTCTGTGATTGTTCACCTGGGTTGCTCTGGGCACAGAACAGGGCTGGAGGGATTGGGTGTGTCTGTGATCTGACTCCTGTACAGTTGTATCCTGCAGAGCTGTATGAATGGGTAAATCCCTTCTCCCCAGCTCAAGATTACTCTTGTTAAACTATTTTCTCATCTCTCCCTACTCTGTTTGCAAGTCCCTGTCTTCTGCTTGGCTGCTTCTTCCCAAGTGTCTCACCAGTACAGTGACAGTGAGCCTGTCCCTGTCTTCTTCGAGTGGCTGTCCCCTTTAGGAGGCTGTCCCATGTGAAGGCCACCGTCCCCTCCTGTGGCATCTCTGTGTGTGTTGCTTGGCAGCCCTGTGCTCACACCTCTTCCTCTGGAGGGGGCAGCAGCCTTTCCCCCCCGAGGGCAGCCAGGGCCGTGGGTGCAGGACGTGCTGCTGTGGGATGAGGGCAAAGCAAAGTGGAGAGACGTGAAAACTACACCCAGCACTGATGGGTGTCCAGCTCTGGGTGTTGCACATGAGCAGAGCACCGTGGGGGCCACACAGAGCTTGAGTTACTCTGGCAGAGGTTTGTTGCCTTCTGCTCTGACAGGAGGTTGGAACCAGGTGGGGGTCGGTGTCTTCCCCCAGGTAACTTGAGGACATGGTTTAGTGTAGTGGTGACCATGGTGGTGGTGCTGGGCTGATGTTCGGATTTGATGACCTTAATGGTCTTTTCCAACTTAAACGATTCCATGATTCTGTGATTCTATTATTTCCATATCCAAGAGCAGGTTGGCCCAACATCTCTGAAGTCTGGGAGTGCAGGGACCTTGCAGGGGTCAGCAGAACTGGTGGCTCAGGATCCACGGACTGGGGACACTGACACAGGGGCAGTTTAGCCCAGTCCATATGTCTGGCCCAAGGAATATTTCATTATGGGGATACAGGGATACAAGAAACCTGTATGGGTCAAATATTCCCTCAGTTAATGTGTTCAGGAGCCCAGTTTGGCTTGTCGTGTGTGATGCAAAGGGCTGATCTCTTCCAACTGACTGTGCTGCCTCCCCTGAACCCCTCACGAGGGACTGAGGCCAGGGAACGTGCTGCTGGCCTGCAGGAGAAAACCAGGGACACAGAGTCATTCGGAGGGCTGAGTGTGGAGGCTGGAAGGTAATAAGGAGAGATTATAGCTCCATAAAGCAGCTACACAGTGAGGAGAAGCAATTAGAATGTAAATTGGGTGCTGAAAGGCAGAAATAGAACAGCAGAACACCAGGCAGAGGAATTTGTTCTGTAATTACACTGTACAATATACAGCTTTGACTCCCTTTAGAGTACTTTGTTCAGGTCGAGTGCTGCCATATAATGCCCTTCCGACAATCTAGGCCTGAAAAAATAAAAGGACGACTAGGCTGAACCTGGATTAAAGGATTGGAGGCATGAAGAGAAATTAAAGAACCATGATCTGTGTAGTTCACAGACTGCCTGATAAGGAAGATGAGACTGAAATGCATAAATCTCATTAATGCCGTACTGAATGCCAGCAGATATTTGTATATAATAAATCCCCTATTGTTAGGAAATAGATAAAAAGAGTTATGGTGAGGAAATACAGAGGGTTTCTACCCCTACCTATCCTCACCAAGGCAAGGAAGGCCTGAACCATGAAGTTACCTACCAAAGTTAGTAGGCAATGTCCAGCATTTTCCTTATCCCACCCACAGATGCTTGGATTTGAGGGCACTGGTGTCATTAGCTCAAGAGCAATTAGTCTGGGCAGATGCTGGGGGAAAGGTGGTGTGTCATGCTGGTCACTGGAGCGCCTCCTGCTTTTCATATCTCTTCCACACCTGCAAACACCAACTTGTGGCTGCAGTCTGAGTATGGCAGTGCTCCCCAGGTACCCACCATGGCCAGGGAATTCCCTGGGCACACACAGACCTCGAGGCAGTCCTCGAGTCAGCCCTGGTCCTGTCATGTCCTGGATTGCTCTTAGGTATTGATCCAGCCTGTGCCAGTGCAGTGCCCAGCCCCACTGGTGGCTGTGCAGCCTGTGGCTGTTGATGTGCAGGTCTGTGAATGTCAGAGCTGCTCAGAGGAGAGGACTTGCCTGTAAGGAGGAGAGCACTGGAGCTTCATTGCATCACTGCTGGTCTCCCTTCTCTCCCAGGTTGGTGGCACACATGGAGAAGAGCAGCTCTGCCCTCTCTTGAGTGTCCTGATGGACAGAGCAGCCTGGCTGCAGAGCTGTGTGTGCTCCAGGCCCTGCTCGAGCTCGTGCTCTGCTGTCGGAGCACGGGGCAGAGTCACTGCACTGAGTGCTGGTGTGTCCAGGCCAGCCTGGACCCCCTGAGTAATCAGTGCAGAAGTCAGTGACTCCAGTGAGTTCACACCAATGACCTTACAGTACAAGAGGCTCTAGTTCTGCCTGGGGGAATGAGAGGCTCTTGTGAGTCTTGTTTTTGCATCACTGAGTGTAAAAGGCCACTTTGAAGAGGGATGTGTCTAACAGATGTCCAAAATTAGGTGAGACAAGTCCAGCTGTGGTGAAAAAAGGACCTGTTCTGTTTTCTTTGTGTTTAATTCCATCCTTCTGTTCAGCCTGGTCATCAGTCTCTCCATCTTTCTGCTGCTTCTTCCATCTCATTTCTTTGTGCACTTCAGTGTTGCTTCACAGCCTATTTCAGATCACCATTTCAGACTGAAGCATACTAAGAACTAGAAAATTTCCTCTAGAGGGTGGGGAGAAGTTCTTGGGGCACAGGAAAGGAAAAAACATGGATATAATGGAGAATTTACTGATCTTGCCTGCATTTCCTTGAAAGATCCCATCAGATTGACAGCCAAAGCGTTTGGCCCAGTTCCGTACACAGAAATGGGAACACAAAGTCTCTGGGGGCAGTTGGTGTCTTTGCAGCCTTGGGTGGGATGATCTTTGGTCACACTCCAGACTCTTGGTTATTTGGCTTTGTATTTGCAGTCCGAGGATACTGGCCCACTCTCTTCAGGGGAGGAAACCAGATATAAAGATTATAATGAGATCCTGAGATCCGGAGGGGTTGAGCACAGCTTGAAAAACCAAGTGCTTCACAGGAGAGAAAAGGGCAGCTGCCTGCAGTGCAGGAAGAGGCAATAAGGGAAAAGAAGGATCAATGTCTGTTTTACCTCCTGTCATTTTGGAAGCAAGAAAATTAAACAAGTCAGGCTGCACAGGGAACTTCCATTCCTCTTGGGATGCAGCTTCAGCTCATGAGAAGACATTTCTCAAGGTGTGCTGATGCACAGAAAAAGCCATTGCAGATACATTTGGGGAGGTGGCAGGTTGTGAGTCCAAAGACAGTTTCAAGGTTTCTGAGGGTGCTGTACCAGCTCACTGAAAACTGTCTAAGAACTACAGAGAGTGTAGTAGCTTATTTTCACCTTAGTTAAGGGAATCCTAAGGAACTGCTGAGCACATGGATAGTTTCCTGTTCTTTGTGCTTTAAGCATTTATCATCTTGTGCTTCTAACCCTTGCCTGTCTCTTGCCCCACAGCTGACAATGAGAACAACATTGCCTCCAGCCAGCCCAGGTCACCTCTCCCTGTGGTTGAAGAGAAGTGGAAACCACAGCTCCAAAGAAATAATGCCAACAACAGTACGTAGCACCTTCACTCCTCATCCTGGGCTTACCTGTCCCGTTACAACAGTGACTCAGAGGGTGCAGCACTGATGGGTACTGCACAAGGCCCTAGTCCTCACTGAACTGCTCTTGATTTCATCCATAATTCACGTCCTGCCTGGCAGAGCAGAGCACCCCTTCCTGTTACAGGAGCACTCGTGTGCACAAAGAACCCTGGGAGGTGGTTGAGAAGGTTTGTGAGGAAGATGCGTTTGGGAACCCCTGGAAGAAATTAACTTCTGATCCAAGGTCAGACTTCCCAACCTGGAGTTAAAAAACTAATCTAGTCATCCTGGCATGACATAGGCATAACATGTCAGTCCCTGTGCTGGCAGACAGCTGCTCTGTGGCTTTGTCCAGAGCTCCTCCCATGGCCTCCCACGACGGGAAAAGGGAAAATACAGCCCAGGGAAATCAGTTCCAAAGCATTTGAGCTGAGCAGCCAGGGGAAAAGGGGGATACAAAACTGTGGTGCTTTTTTTGTTCTGGTATGGCCAAAAATGACATTAATATTGTCTGAAATCAGGGTTGATGAAGATCAGGGAAGAAATGGGAACTTGGGCTTCAGCACTGTTTGAGATGGTGGAAAATGTTGGATGCTTCACTGGAGCAATTGCTCTTAAAATAACAGTCTCAAAGAAGAGAACCAACTCCCAACAGTGGAAAGGTGTTCTCCTGTGGAGCCAGGCTGGGAGAGCTGGGGGGGTTCACCTGGAGAAGAGAAGGCTCCAGGGAGACCTGAGAGCCCCTTCCAGTGCCTAAAGAGGCTCCAGGAGAGCTGAAGAGGGACCTGGGACAAGGGGCCTGGAGGGACAGGACAAAGGGGAGTGGCTTCCCACTGCCAGAGGACAGGGTGAGATGGGATGTTGGGGAGAAATTGTTCCGCGTGAGGGTGGGGAGGCCCTGGCACAGGTTGCCCAGAGAAGCTGTGGCTGCCCCATCCCTGGAAGTGTCCAAGGCCAGGTTGGACAGGGCTTGGAGCAACCTGGGCTAGTGGAAGGTGTCCCTGCCCATAGCAGGTGGTTGGAACAAGATGGTCTTTAAGGTCCCTTCCAATCCAAACCAGTCTGTGATACTACGATTCTATGTCCATTTTTCCATCTGGGCTAAGCTGTGACCATCAGCCTGTAGACATGAATAGCAAACATGATTATAACTTACCTAGGCAGTTCCTCAGTGAGCAGCACAGAGGTGCCATCAGGTGAGGCACTGGATTGGAAGTAGTGTGGGCTCTGTCTGTCCCCACACCAGGGACACCATGCAGATAAGCATCTTGCTGCTCTGAGCAAGAGCTTGTCCCTCGAGGTTCCTTGTCCAGAAACCGTGGGGGAAAAAAATCCAGGGTTGGAGGTGTCTCTTCCATCATCTGGGCATGTTCCACCTCTTTGGGGTCTCTGAGGATTGTTTTGTGAGTTCCTCCTCTCCAGTTGCAGAGGAGCTCATGCAGTGCTTTCTTGCCTCGCTTGTGTTTCCCTGCAGCGTCCGCGAGCGGCTCCATGGGGAACAGCGCGATCCCGGAGAAGGAGCGGCAGAACATCGCCGAGAGGCTGCTGCGGGTGATGTGCACTGACCTCGGGGTGCTGAGCGTGGTGAGCGGGAAGGAGTTCATCAAGCTGGCACAGACCCTGGTGGACAGTGGGGCTCGCTATGGTGCCTTCTCTGTCACCGAGATCCTGGGCAATTTCAACACACTGGCTCTGAAGCATTTGCCTCGGATGTACAACCAGGTGAAGGTGAAGGTCACCTGCGCCCTGGGCAGCAACGCCTGCCTGGGCATCGGGGTCACCTGCCACTCGCAGAGCGTTGGCCCCGACTCCTGCTACATCCTGACCGCCTACCAGGTGGAGGGCAACCACATCAAGAGTTACGTCCTGGGAATTAAGGGTGTAGACATTCGAGACAATGGTGATTTTATCCACCACTGGGTGCAGAATGTGCTGTCGGAGTTTGTCATGTCGGAGATCAGGACGGTGTATGTCACAGACTGCAAAGTCAACTCCTCGGCGTTCTCCAAGGCGGGCATGTGCCTGCGCTGCTCGGCCTGTGCCTTGAACTCGGTGGTACAGAGTGTGCTCAACAAGAGAACACTACAGGCTCGCAATATGCACGAGGTGATCGAGCTCCTGAATGTCTGTGAAGATCTGGCGGGATCCACAGGCCTCTCGAAGGAGACCTTTGGCTCCTTGGAAGAGACCTCCCCCCCGCCCTGCTGGAACTCGGTCACCGACTCCCTCCTGCTCGTCCACGAGCGCTACGAGCAGATCTGCGAGTTCTACAGCAGGGCCAAGAAGATGAACCTCATCCAAAACCTGAACAAGCACCTGCTCAGCAACCTGGCAGCCATCCTGGCTCCGGTGAAACAGGCCGTGATCGAGCTGAGCAACGAGAGCCGGCCCACCCTGCAGCTGGTCCTGCCCACCTACGTCAAACTGGAGAAACTGTTCACTTCCAAAGCTAACGATGCTGGCGTGGTCAGCAAACTCTGCCACCTCTTCTTGGAGGCGCTGAAGGAGAACTTCAAAGTTCATTCGGCACACAAGGTAGCCATGATCTTAGACCCTCAGCAGAAGCTGCGGCCCGTCCCGCCGTACCAGCACGAAGAGATCATTGGCAAGGTCTGTGAGTTGATCAATGAGGTGAAAGAGTCCTGGGCAGAAGAAACAGAATTTGAACCTTCAACCAAGAAGCCTCGTGCAGCAGGGGAAGCCACAGCAGCTCAGGAAGAAGATTGGTTCGGGAAAAATGAAGTCTATGATTATTTGCAAGAACCTCTCTTCCAGGCCACCCCTGACCTGTTTCAGTACTGGTCGTGTGTTACCCAAAAGCATACAAAACTAGCCAAGCTGGCCTTTTGGCTCTTAGCAGTGCCTGCTGTGGGTGCCAGGAGCGAATGTGTAAATATGTGTGAGCAGGCTCTCTTGATCAAAAGGAGACGGCTACTCAGTCCAGAAGACATGAACAAACTCATGTTTTTGAAGTCCAACATGCTTTAAGACTGTCTGTTAATTAAAACAAAACTCTAAAACACTGTTCCAAACAAAGAAAAAGAATTTTAAGTTCTAAACACTGTGGACCTCATTATGAATGCCCCTGGAAACCAAGTGCTTTTTTATATATATATAAAAATATAAATATATATAAAATTAAGTTTGAAAGGAAAGCTGAGCATGGGAGAGAGACAGCCCTCTGCCAGGAACGTGCTCCTTTCCATAGATAGTGTGTGGACTTGACAGACTTTCTAATGTTTTCAAGTGGGCAGACGAATGGGAGGCTGATGTTCTAAAGTCTTCAGGCAGCTGAGATCTAAAGTGACTTGAAGTTTCTTTTGTTTCTCCTCCACCCCACCTTTCCTCTTGTCCCCTGGGCCATCTTACCATGGATAATCAGACTCCATTGAACAGACCAGTTCTGCACTGGACTTTGCTCCTTTGAATAACTGTACACCTTGAGGGCACTTGGCTGAGGCCTTCCTGGCACCTGGTGCACGTATCAGGGCAGCTGTGTTCTACCAACACTGGGACCTTTAGAAATCAGGGAAGGGAGACTTGAAGGTTTTTGGGTTTTAATTTTATTTTTATCCTTTCCATATATGCTTTTTTCCAAAAAACCAAAAGTTACTCTTCTGCCTCCACTCCCAGTTTTGAGTTTAATGTGGTAGCTAGTGATTATAAGTTTGATTTCAAACTAAGAGAAATGGTTTATGGCAGAAAATGTCTGTAATTGTAAAGTTTCTTGGCTTTATTTTTCTACAGCAGAACTTCTTTTCTGAACTCCTGGTGTTAATTAGCTTTTCTGTGAATTTTGTGCATCAGGCATTCTCAGACTTGTTCTAGAGTAGCCCATTTGCAATTAAATAGTATCCTTATGGGAACCACAGCAGTTGTTTATATAGAAAAGCCTAGAAACCAGGAAAAGTAAGCGGTGACAGCACAGATGGCTGTGGGCCACTAGTGAGCTTGTCAGGTCTGCCAGAGAACTGTTTTACCTGAACTTTTTTGTTTAAAAGTGTCTCAGTTACACACAAACCAACCTTCCCAATGCCAAGGACAAACCAAGGTGTATGATTTTTCAGGGGAACAAAGCTCATCAGTTTTGTCAAACTGGGGTTTGAAGGAAGCTTAGAGAAGTGCATGGGCTCAAAGATCCTTCTGAATGTAAGTGCTCCTGATTGAGTGCAAAGAATATCTTCCCATTTTTATTTGGAATGGTTTCCTCTAGGGGCACGAATGTCTTTTTGATACCTACAGTGCATTACACTACTTGTTCTGTTGCTGACTCGTTCTAGCTGGGAAGGCCACGGGCCCTGAAACGTTCCCACGTCCTGGCTCAGCCCAAATGCAATTGGAGATGATCATAACCCAGAGCCATCTCAGTCACTCTGCTGTCCCCCAGGGCCAGTGCTCTGTGGTGTTTCCTGCCCACAGGCACAGCTCCTGCATCTCTGTCAGGTTTGGTGCCTCTTGGACAATTCCCAGCCTCTGGTGCCAAACTGTTTTTCACCACTGAGAATGATATCCTGGAGGAGAATGGAAGCCAATTGTGATTTTTTCAGTAGTCTCTCCTGCTTTCAGGAGCTGCAGTCCCAGTGCACGGGAGGGTCAGGAGGAGGGACTGGCTCAGCTGGAGCCCCTCAGCAGCACGAGGTGTTTGCTGGTGGCTGACAACGCAGGGGGGAAGATTGGGGGGCCTCTTTGACGTGCTGCTGTTGACCAGATGTTAAACCAAGATCCCACCTGCCCATCTCTGGCTGTAAGAGAAGTTGCATGTTCCAAGACATGAGAAATAGCAAACCAAATCTCTCAGGCTTTGTGTGCAGATGCCCTGAGCCTCTCAGGCACTGACACGTGCACTGGCACGGGACTCAGGGACACAGTTCGGGTGCTGGAATCTTTCCCAGCCCAGGGTCACTGAGGATAGCTCTTGGCACCCAGCTGTCTTCCATTGGCTTGAGTCTGGGTTGACCTCTTGGCACTGTTACTGGCATCAGGGCAAAACCAGGTGTCTCCTAAATGTTAAGTCTTGCCTGTGGACATCACACAGCCTGCCACCCCCCTGCCAGCTGCGGGTGAAGAGGACCTGCCAAGGCAAAGGCACTTGGGCATCTGATTTCCCTGGCAGTGGCTAATGGAGGTGTTGGTTATAGGGCCACCTTTTCTTCTTGCTGGTTTTCTTTTCTCCTCTGCAACTCCTGCCTGCCCAGCCACCAGCTGGGCCCGTGGTGACACAGCTCTTGGGACTTGCGTGGCAGGAGAAGCCTGTTTGAGACAAAAATGAAGTGTCAAACAGAAGCCCTGAGTGAGATTCGTGCCACTGACAGTGAGCTGTGTGAGCTGCTGGGCCCACAGGTACCTGACAGCATGAAAACTTGTCTAGAGGATGATTCCAAAGCAGAATTAGCTTTGGAGGCACGGAGTGTGTACCACACAGCTCATCTGGTGGCACAAGGACCAGGATTTGTAGTTATTTCTCCTAATGGCATGTTACACCTTTTTATGTGGTTCATCAGAGACCCTGAGAGCTCCCAGGCTCTTTGATGCTCAGGGGAATGTGCAAAGTCCTTATATTCCTTTGGAAAGGCAGTTCCAGCCCCCAGCACTCCTTTGCAAGGGACAGATGGATGACTTCAGTGGGATTTGCCAGCTGGGGCTCATTGTACTCTCTATCTGTGAGGCCTTGAGGGTGGGAAGCAGGCAAGGCAGAGTTAGCATGGGTGTAAAGCCCTGGTGTTGAGAATTGGGTAAATTGCAGTCCTCTGTGCCCAGCATATGGAGCAGGACCATGGCTGCACAGCCACCCTGACCTCCCAGCCCTCTCTCCTTTCCCTCCTCACACTGTGGTTTTGGCACCAGGTCTGGAGTGTTCTTGCTGTGCTGACCAAAGAGAGGGATGGACTGGCCCTCTCCCCCATCCCAATAACTGTCCTCTCCAAGGCAACTTGGGCTGTTTGCACTAATGATGGATGTTAAGCAAACATGCCGTGATGTCGGGTAGATGCCATTCTCCCAAAGACTAAAAGTCTCAACTTAGCTGAAAAAGCAAGATGAGACCTAAGACCTGAATTGGAGCAATCTCCTCCAGAACTCAGACTAAGAAGCTGTAGCTTTTCATGACTCCTAAGCGTTTTGGTTACTGGGTGTTCAGCTCAGAGGAGCTGTTCATGCTGTGTCTGCTCCCAGGCTCCCTTCTGTCTGGTACTAGACTTAATTAAAAGCAGAGAAATACATCTGTAGCACAGGTATTTACCCTAAATGCCAAGCTTTTGCTTCTGTTCCCCCTTCCATCTTCAAGGCTTGGATTCACATTCTAGGGAGCAAAAATACTTTACCAAGGTCTGAGTTCTGGAAGCTCTTCTTTACCAGGTTGCTCCAATGCAAACTGCCCTGTTCCTGCTCTGTGATGCCTCAGGGTGTGGAGCAGCACATGCTGTAGGGAGCACTTCCCATCCTGGGCTGGGAGGCTGCAGAGGAGAGAGCTGTCATGAGGTTCTGCCCCCTTTGAGCTGGAGAAGTCCCCAGAATTGGGATCATCCTCTGGTAGGTCATGTTGGGATTTTACCTTCTGCTTCTTGGTTTCCTTCACTCACACTAGAGAAATGTGTTGGGATACGGAAATGGGGGGGCATCCAGGCAGTCACGTGTTCCTGCTGCTGACTCTGGGCCTGACCTTACAGACTTCTCTTTCTGACTTCCCAGTTGGCTTTGGGAGGGTTCTGACCTTCAGGCTGGGGGACAAGCACCAGCAGGTGAACTGTCAGAGTGAAGGGCCTTCCAGTCCTGTCTGAAGATCCTTGTTACTAGAAAACAGAGAGTGGGATATAGAGGCAGAGCTCTTCAGGAGGTTGTTTCTGTGTGAGTGCAGCAGCCAGAGGGCTGTGGAGCCCAGATTTGTTTCCTGATCTGTCCCCTCCCCATGTCTCCAGGAGCAGGCAGTAGTTGTGGTCTGACCTGCAGGATAGGCTTGGTGTCTTGCACCCGGGTCAGGTTCAGGTGGAAGTGAACTTTCTTTTCTGTCCAGTCTCTCTGTCTGTGCTGAGGAAACTGCTTTGGGTGTATTTGAACTAGTGAATCTGGAAAACTTCCTGTGAAAGCCAACGGTGGGCTCAGGTTTTGTCTAATTCAGTTGTTCATTCATTGCTGTTTAAACCAGTTTAATCTTGAGCTAAACTGGTTTGAGCACCCACACAAACCACCTGCACTGGTTAATCTGTGCTTGCTGGGCAGAGAACACGTCCAGCAGCAGCTCAGGGAGTCATGACCTTTATGTGAATTTTGCAAATGAATTTGCAGCAGATACTCTCAAAGCTTGGGAATGACTGAAAATAGCAGGGAGATACTTCTGGAAATGGCTTGAGCTCTAGAGGTGAGCTCGGCTGGTGCTAATAATGCCAAGGTCACAGGTTTGATCCCCGTACAGACCATTCACTTAAGAGTTTGACTCGACGATCCTGGTGGGTTGCTTCCAACTCAGAACTTTCTGTGATTCTAAATGGTGGTGGTGGAGTTCACAGTGTTCAGTGAGATGGCTCAGGGGGTGGGATGGTTTTTCTCCAACTGTCTGCAGTAACCCAGTTTAGCACAATTACCACAAATTTTGTTTTGGTGGCTGAATCTGCTCAGCTTCACCCAGTCTGAGGGGCCAGTTCCACTCTGGACCCTGCAGCAGCCCATGGTGGACACCGGAGCAGGGACATCCTGCTGCTCTAGGAGCACCAAGTTGCTGATGAATCAAACAACACTAAAAGAGCAGGGCTGGGAGTGCCGCTCTGTGCTAAGGAAAGGCTTGGATCTCTCATGGCTCCTCTCTGGCTGAGGGAGAGACAAGGAGCTCCTGTGAGCATTCCCACAGGAAAGGACTAGTTACGCCCTATGGAGTAGTTAGGAATAAAGGGATAAAAATAAAAAGACACTAAAGACAGATTCATGGAAACCTCTTCAGGGAGAAGAAATCTATTCACCTGGGAGGAGTTTCCTAGGGGAATGCTTTTTGAGCTTTGTCATTGAAAGCAAGGCTGCACAGCTCCTGGAGTTCACTCCGTGGGGCACGAGGCTGCTCTGGACCTTGCTGAGAGAAAAGGGACTGGATGTAGGGGTGGGAAAAGCCAGTCCTGCCCAGAAGAACCAGGAGGGTACACAGAGCATCTTCCTCCCCACTCTCCCATTCCTCAGCAGCACCAAACCCTTCCCAGCACTGCAGTATATCCATCAGCCAGGTTCCAACAAGGAGGGAGTTGGCTGAGGAAAAAACACCAGTTGAGGAGCCCTTGCACTGCCGAGGTGGAGAATCAGGCTGGGGGACAGTGTTCAATGTTTTGCTGCTTCTGCTGTGCATTTTCTGTGCTACACAATGGTCTGGAATCTGTGGGATCCATTGAGAACGCCCAGAACCATGGGCTGAGCCCCAGTGTCCCATTTCAGGTATCTCTGAAGCTGTCACTCTGTAGCAATAAGATCTCCCTGTTCCCGGTATGTGGGACCTGTCCCCGTGCCACAGGTCACCATCTTCTTGGGGCTTCTGAAGTGCCACTGAGCAAACAGTAAAGCCCAGCCCAGCTCTGCTGGAACAGCCCTCAGGCCTGGGGGAGAGTCTGCCTACGCTAGGCCAGAAATGGTGAACCAATGACAGTGGGTTGCCCTGAAATTTAATTTTATCTACTGAATGTTTGTGTGATTTCCGTTTCATTTCAGTTCTAGTTTGGCTGGTTAGTTGTGTTTTTACTCCTGCTGTTACAGAGTCCTTTGTTTATAACTTGAGGGAGTTTTGCTCGCATATACAATGGTTTATCCATAGACCCTTGGGGTTTCCTGATCCGTAGGCAGCTGAGTTGGAATTTTTTAGAGTATCTTCTAAAATGAAGCTCTAAATGGTTCATTGATGCACAAGATCAGCCAGTGACTGGCAGGATTTGACTGGCAGGATTTTCTTCTCCCGTCGCTGTGGCATCACTGACAGTGGGACCCGGGTGAGCAGTGCAGCCTTAACGATGGGTATATTTTAGGGTGGAGTTGATGACCACAGGCATGTCCAACCCTTGCTTTTTGCAACCAAAGTTCCTTAAAAAGACGCTGCCAGCCTCATCAGCCTTGAATCCTTGTTCCCATCTCTTGGGGGTTCTGGTGGTGGTCTCTGCAGTGTCTGTGCATAGGGTGGGATTCTTTTTTCCAGGGGGCTGTGGCTTGGGAGAAGGGAATATTTTCCCCTTGCTGTCTATGGAGAAGGATCTTTCCACTCAAGGAAGGAGGCATGTATTCTGGAAGGAGCAACAGTCTGTTTTCCATGGTCCCTTGAAACTTAGTGGGACTTTAACATTATTTTCTTTAATTCTTTAAAAGGAAAACTGGTAGTGGATGAACTGAACCCTTGGTGGCAGGTGACAGGTCCAGGAGTAGCACACACCACCCAGGCCGTGATGATCGTGGTCCACGCCGTAGCCAGACAGTGTCATGGTGACAAACCCAACCGTGGGAGATCCCTGTTTGCAGCCAGTCTGAAAGGAGAAGCTGTTCCTCGCCCGTACGTCCGTTTTCCCAAACCTCCTCTGGAGGGGCTCAATTCTTGTTGTTTCATCAAGCAAAGATTAACTTCTCCTGTCCCTCTCGCCCTCCCTCCCTCAGTAACTCGTGTGCATTTCCCTCCTTTCTGTAGATGCAGATGTTCTAGGCAATACCACAGACGCGCCCGCGGCCCCGCCCGCGAGCGCACTCATGTCATCTTAAAAAATACAAAAAAAAATATACAAAAAATATACAAAAAATATCTTTTTTAGGCCAGAGTTTTCTACAGGTATTAATGAATATTTTTCTTAATCCTTATAAGTTTTATGTGTTTAATATTTCTTAATACCGGTAGCATTAATTTATACTTTTGTAGCAACACAATATTTTTATAAACCGCCACCGCTGGCTTTGTCTTCATAACGGGAAACGTGCGGGCAGCTGGCCCCGCGCTGTACCATGTACTGTATTTAAAAGGTTATCTAATGTCACACTTGCTGTGTTAATAAACAAAACAAAACCTGTTTGAAGTCTCATGTATTGTTGGTGTGGATCAAATGACTCACTAGAGAGCAATATTGCACGGGGTTGAGTTGCTGATTTTCATTGTGATATACGAACGCTTGAGGCCAACTCAAGTTCTGAGGTTGTTTTTTTTCTTTTTAGGATTTTGTTTTGGTTTTGGTTTGGTTTTTTTTTTTTTTTTTTACAGCTAAATGAATTCAGTGCTGTTTGAAACTTAGACTGACGTCAAATGAAAAGGATTATTATAGAAAAAAAATCAAGGTGTTTAAATGTTGCTGTTTTTACAAGTCTGTTGCTGTCTGAATGGAAATATTCCACAGGAGAGAAGGAATAGTTCCACTTAGCTTCCAAAGGGGCCGAGCGCTCCAGGCCAGAGCTCGGTTATTTGGAAATACCTTAGAGACATGTTTCTGCAACATTCTTTTCAGAGTTGATGCCAAGGCAGAAGACAAACTGTAACTGTAAGAAAGCATCCGTTGCTTGAGGATTTTCATGTCAGTGTTGTATTTATGGTTTTACAATAAAACAACCTTTAGGAAAAAGAAAAGTGTCCGAGCCTTTCTATTTTTCAAGCACGTGATTGGGACATTCCCCAGGGCTGATGTCCTGCTGTGAGGAGGGAGAACATCCATGGAAGTGACCTGGATCCCAGCAGTGGTCTCTGGTGGATCTCATGGAATCGTGGAATGGTTTAGGTGGGAAGGGACCTGAAAGATCATTTCATTCCACATCCCCTGCCATGGGCAGGGACACCTTCCACTAGCCCAGGTTGCTCCAAGCCCAGTCCAACCTGGCCTTGGACACTCCCAGGGATGGGGCAGCCACAGCTTCTCTGGGCAACCTGGGCCAGGGCCTCACCACTCTTACAGGGAACAATTTCTCCCCAGTATCCCATCTAACCCTGCCCTCTAGCAGTGGGAAGCCATATGAACTTGGCATCCAGAGAACTCCACACTAGGCACCACGTGCCTGAGGCACCCAGCGCTCCCCAAAGCACTTCCTGGAGCATCCCTTCAGTTCCCAGTGCCATGAGCTGCTCCTCCCTCACCGAGGAGAGGTTTGTTTGTAGCAGGAAGGGCCCTAAACCCCAAGGGCAGCTGGGTGGTTTGGGGGCTGCACCCAGGTGTTGGTGTTCACACCACCAGGCAGGGTCAGCTCAGCTGGATTTCCTCTGCTGGAGCTGTTCCAGCCGGTGCTGGGCAGCCTGGACTCGCAGGGCCAGAGGTGAAACCTGTACCAGCAGATCCACCTGAGGGCTTGATTTCACCCCAGGGGAACAGAGGCACTGGGTGGGCACTGAGCGGGCACTGAGCAGCCTCCCTCCTCCCCAGGACAAGGCCCTTGGCAGCTGTTTATAGTGGGAGCCAAAATGGGCACAGAAATCTGGGCTCAGGCCATGACAGGCTTGGCCTGCACCAGGATGTCCCGGGGGTCCCAGAGATGTGCTGATGAGTGGGGCACTGCTGGTTCTGTGTGCAGGGACTCATTGATGCTCTCTGGAGCTGCAGGACCCACCTCCAAACAAACCAGAGACCACCAGGAATTGTCTCAAGTGGAACAAGTACATACACCAGGACTCAAAAGAGGCAGTCTGGCCTTAACACTGGAAAATCCTAAGGTACAATGTCCATCACCCTTCATGTGTCCTTTCCTTTGACCTGTTTTGATGTCCTCTGGGTTTCTTTAACCTTGCACCCACCACTCTGCAAAAAGCAGGCAAAAAACCAAAACCAAACCAAACCACTGTGCTACAGAATTGGGAAATTTGTAGTGAATTTGTTAGTTGGGAAAAAACAAAACCCAAAGAGTGACAATGGGTCTGGCCATTGGATAAGCTCTTGGCTCTTGGTCAAGTGTAAAGATAAGCCAAAATAATAAGTACAACTATCAGTTTATAATGGTAAGAATGGCTGTGGCTTTGCAGGAGGTTTGCAAAGGGATTTTAGTAAACAGTCAGAACAGGTGCCCTCAGGTCCTGTCAGACAGGGGTTGGGATTTGTTTGAAAATCTACATACGTAAAGTGGATAATGTAAAGCCAGGATGCCCAGCAGAGTGGAGGATAGTGCTCCTTGGCACACCAGTGGCTCCTGGCACTCAATTGTCCTTTTTGCTAGAGCCATTTAAAAGGATAAAAATGATTGCTAATGGGAATGTAAGAGGCTTAAGCTAATCCTGCTGTGTTTCCCAGTTCTCTAATTTCTGCCCTAACAGGACACAACTACTTTAGCTTTAGCAGTAATGGAACTGGTAGCTCCAAATTCATGCTCTGCTGGAGGTATCCCCCAGTTTCCTCTCATCTCAGAGGGACTGATGGATCTAACAAAGCTGGTTGAACTCACCAGCTCTAATCTGAGCTTCAGCAATTTCCCTGGAGTTTTGTTCATCCTGAGATGCTGTATGTGGAAACAGAGAGAGGAGCAGGGAACAACAGCCCAGGTGTGGCAAGAGCTCTGTACCAGTGTGTGTTTGTGGCTGGGGGTGGGGGGGAGTGGCCCTGGGCCCCCATAATTTTAGGTGAACATCGTGACCCACATCATGTCGTGTAACATCTCAGTTCTTTTAGTTTCCTCTTGATGTTTCTCCATCACCCATCACTGCCAGGGCAGCTGCTCCCTAAGGAATGGGGTGCTGGGAGTTGAGGGGGGTCTCACTGCCCAGAGGTCGTGGAGTCAGATCATGGGACAAGCTCATGGCAATGGGGCAGGTCTGAGGTCCAGCTGGGAAGTCAATCTCCAAATCTCCAGGATCTGGAGAGGGTATCCAGGGTCTGAGGATCTGGAGAGGGTATCCAGGGTCTGACACAGCCCAGCAGTGACTGGGCAGCTCTGTGGGGATGGGACAGGGTGGAGGTCCAGCTGGGAAGTCAGGCTGTGGTCAGAGTCCAGGTCAGTCAGAGGTACAGCATCGCTCAGGGCAGGGGCTGAGGGGCCAGAGCTGAGCCGAAATGGGCTCCTGGGCCGTGGGCAGGGAGTGGAGGAAGCAGCCCAGGTGAGGCTGGTCAGGGCCACCAAGACATATTAGAGCTCTCAGGTCCCTGAGAGGCTCAGGCTGTTGAGTTGGACAAATGCTCCTTCTCCAAGCTCCTGCTCTCTTGTGAAGTTCCTTGCTGGAGATTCCCTGTGGCTCCTGAGACAGGGGAGCATGGGCCAGCTG
Organism: Pipra filicauda; assembly: GCF_003945595.2. Classification (NCBI taxonomy): domain Eukaryota; kingdom Metazoa; phylum Chordata; class Aves; order Passeriformes; family Pipridae; genus Pipra; species Pipra filicauda. Next base: position 234,362 of record NW_024104458.1, on the reverse strand, counting down.
CAGGACTCCTTCTCCTGGCAAGAGCACCCCCAAAACAGTGAAGAACAAAAAACTGTGAACATGAGATCAGTTTTAAAAGACATTTAATAGCAAAATATTGGAAGTGCAATGGGCAGATGTGACTGGTGGTGGCACAGCTGGCACAGGGTACCCGGGGTGCTCCTGGGGTGGGCAGTGAGCTCTGCACAGACAGGGGGCTGCTCTGGCAGGGTCCTGCTCCCAGTCCTGCTCTGGGATAGTGCAGAAGGAGGAATTAGAAGCCCCAGTAAAGTGCAGAATTCACAAGGCACAGGGAGGTGCACAGTGCACGGCAATGGGAGCCACCAGCCTGGGAAAGCTCCTGGATTTGAGCATTTGCTCCTGCTTGGCAGAGAGAAACTGTCAGAGCCCTGCTGGTGACCCACAGCAGCTCTGCCTGGGGGATTACAAGTTTCCCCAGGGAAAGCAGCCAGGCAGAATTTAGCCCTTCAATACAGCACATGTAGCACCAAACACAGGAGGATCTAGAGCAGTTCCTGAGGTTTGCAGCCCATGTGAGAGCTGGAGCCTGTCCCAGCCAAGGTGATGCTGCAGAAGCATCAGCAGGGAAAGGCCACTCTGGGCAATAAAAGGCCAGATGAAAACAGAACTGTTCAAAATGATTGCAGAGTGAGAGACAAGGACACTTCAAGGGCAGCTCTGGCAATCTGAGGAGACTGAGGGGAGTCTCATTGGGGTTTGCAGCTTCTTCACCAGGGGCAGTGCAGGGGCAGCTCCGATCTCTGCTCTCTGTGAGCAGTGACAGGACCCAGGGAATGGCTGGAGCTGTGTCAGGGCAGGGTCAGGTTGGATCTCAGCAAAAGGTTCTTCCCCCAGAGGCTGGTTGGGCACTGACCAGGCTTCCCAGGGCAGTGGGCACAGCACCAAGGCTGCCAGAGCTCCAGGAGTGTTTGGACAAGGCTCTGAGGGACAGGATGGGATTGTTGGGGTGTCTGTGCAGGGCCAGGGATTGGACTGGATGGTCCTGTGGGTCACTTCCAGCTCAAGGTTTCTGTGATTCCATGATTCTAACCTGAAGTTTACACTCAGTTCACACTGCAGGACAGCCTTGGAGCTTTGGTGCCCCAGACACAGAAGGATCACCAGGGCTCAGGCTCTGCTCCCTGTGCCAGTGCCTGTATTTGTTACACTGGTGATGCCTGCATAGCACCTCTGCCACCAGCCAGGGTGGGCAGGACCCACCTGAGAACCTCTGGCAGCTCCTGCAGTGAGGGGGCAGCCAGGTCCTCACCAGTCCAGGCCCTCCTCCCGTGCCGGGGCCGTTGCGCTCCCCTCGCTGTAGAACTGGGAGAACCAGCGCCGGTGCCTCTGGATCCCGGAGTCCTCCCTCACCAGGAGTGGCTTGGACAGGTACTCTTTGTTGTTCCAGATGGTTATATCCCGCTCAAACTGGGGGGAGAAGGAAGATCTCACTCAGGAGGGGAAGCTGAACCAGCAGGTTTGTGTGACACTGATTTACTTTTCACATTTCTCCCCACTGGCCCTCGTGGGACTGCTGTGGGAACACGGAACACCACGGCTCTGTCTGCAGCCAGCAGAGTTTAGCCCAAAAAAGCCACTTCCAGCTCAGACTGCCCCTGTCATGGGGTTGTGCAGGTAGGAGCTGCTCCACCTGAGAGTTTGAGTTCATTGGGTTGCATCCACATCTTACACTCTGCTCAGGCACACATGGAGTAAGCTTTGGGAAGAAGGTGCTGCAGAAATGAGTGTTGCTCATTCACATTAGTAAGATGCAAAATGTTAAGGCAATATTTATAGAATATGAGGGAGCACAGCTAAGTTTGACTTGGGGTAGGTTTTTGGCATCTGAACTTCATCTGGAGCTGGAGAGATGGGGCCGCTCTCCAACAGAGGTGGCCTTCAAGGCCATGCTTGACCTGAATTTGGCAATAACCATGTCTCAGCTGGGATATTGAAATGGAGACCTCCAGAGTTCAACACTTCCATGAATCCCTGTGGTAAAAGCCTGGAAAACCTCTTTCAGGAGTAGCAGGAGTTGCCAAATTTCACGGTAATTTAAAAACGTGAGGATTTCTTGGCACAGTTCTTACCAAAGGTGGTAGGATAATGTTAAAGCACCAGCCTGGGATGCTGGAAACCTGGATGCAGTGATTAGTTCCCTCAAAGACTTCCTGTAGCTAAAGAGCCTAATCCTTGTGTCCCAGCTTCCCACCCACAGGAGAGGGATAACACCTCTCTGCCACCCTCAGCAGGTGACCCACGGCAGGGACTCCCTTTATTTGACCTCCAGTTTGATTTTTTTGGGCTGCTGACAAGGAAAGATCACATAAGCACCACAAGGACCTTTCCCAGGTCTTTGCTTTGCTCCCACAGGATATCTGAGCCCATGTGGGCAGCTGCTCTTCCTTCTCACACCTCCCAGGCACGAAGCTCCAGGGAACCAAATCCCTTTGGCTGCTCTTCTGCAGGGGCCTCACCTGGACACACTCTGCCCTCAGGATGAACTTGGGAACAATGGCTGGTATGTTCTTCTGGTAGTAGATTTTGTGAACAACACTCTGCAGGAGAGGCTCCAGGGGAGTCACCGTCTGCAGGATGATCCCACGGCCCAGGAACGCGTGTTCAAAGATCAGGTAAACCAGCCCTGGCCCCACCTGCAGAGCAACAGAACATCCTCAGGGAACAGTCCCCAGTGGTCCAGCCCTCGGGTACAGGAACCCCCACACCTTGAGACCTGCTGGAGATGTCTCCTGGGCTGGGCTTGCTACTCTTTTCATCAAGTCAGGCACAAAGTCATGGCCTCAGGACCCCGAGTCACAACTTTACCAGTTGTTATCATCTCCAGGCAGGGTTAGATTAGCTAGATTAGATATTGGGAAGAAATCTTCCCATGAGGTTGGTGAGGCCCTGGCACAGACTGCCCAGAGAAGCTGTGGCTGCCCCATCCCTGGGAGTGTCCAAGGCCAGGTTTGATGGAGCTTGGAGCAACCTGGGCTAGTGGAAGGTGTCCCTGCCCATGGCAGGGGGCTGAAATGAAATGATCTTCAAGGTCCCCTTCCAACCCAAACCAGTCTGTGATTCTGTGACTTGTTCTGCATTTGTAATGTGGGAATAGGTCAAATTCCTTCAAAAATGTATTAGACTAAAGTTAGAAATGTTTTATCAGGCAAACTTCACATTTCATTAAAAAATCCAGAACCAAAAGTGGTTCCAATTGATTCATAGCATTGTTTCTATTTTCCTGTAATTCTTAGTCTGTGTCAGCTATTTTATTATCTCAGGGCTGATCTTGGGCTACAGACACACTGTTCCTGATTGTTTGCCTTTCCCACTTCTGCACTGTAACCAGCTGTGACCATGTGGTGTGAAGGTCCCTCAGGATTGTCACCAGTGTCTGCTCAGGTGGTTTTTTTTAATTGTTTTGTGGCACAGTAATGCTTAGGACCCCTTCCTCTTCCCTGGGACAGCCCCAGTGCCAGTGGGTGCTTTTTGGCCCATGTGTCGGATGCACTTGGTAGGGAAGGTGACCCCAAGATGAGCTCAGTTGGTCAGAGCGGGGTGCTGACAAGAGCAGGGTTCAATTCCTTTACGGACCATTCCGTTGGACTTGGGGATCCTTGTGGGTCCCTTCCGAGTCAGAACATTCTGTGGCTCTGTGACACTGAGCAGGACTGGCAGGGCTCTCAGCCTTTGGGGCAACAAAGCCCTTCAGCTTGAGATGCTGGTGGTCACCGGCCCAGGACGTACCTGCCTGGCTGAAACCGTCAGATCCATGAGGGAGAGGCGCTTCCCAAAGATGGTTGCGGAGTGTTGGAGCAGCAGCCGGGAGCAGTGCGCGTTGGGCTCGGGCTCTGGCTGCCACTCTGCCTGGAGAGGGGAAAGGACAGCTCAGCCCAAGGGTGGGGGGCACAGGCTGAGAGGGGCAGCGTGAGATGGGGACAAGAGCTGTGAGGACCATCCAGAGATGAGCACAGGTGAGGGAGTGCAGCTCAAACCCTCCGAGACACAGAGCCTGGAGCAGGAGGTGCAGCCGGGAGGGTGAGGGGGGACAGATGCTTTGAGGCAGGAAGGGAACCTGGTTTGGAAGAATTTGACCTCATGGCTAAGAGGGGAGCTGGGGTTTTACCTTCCACATGTGCTTCATGAAGTCCCACAGCCTGGACCTCGTGTATCTCAGGTCAGACCCTCCCAGAATGGCTGGGCCGTGGAGAAAAGCCAAGTGAGCTGTGTCGGCCGCGTTCTCAGGGATTTCCTGATGGGGGGAACAATTTGCTGTTGTCAAGAGCTGACTCAGGTGGGAGCTACCTGCACTTACAGCAGCTTTGTGACAGCCCCAGGGTGACCCTGGTACAGCCCTGGGCCCCCAGCTGAGCAGGGCAGGCAGGGCAGGCAGGGCAGAGGTGCTCACAGGTCTTGAGGCAGCGAGAGGCACCGGGGGCCTCAGCACAGAGTGAGCTGGGACCAGCATCTAGGAATAACTGAAATAACTAGGAATAACTGAAACAGCATTCGTTTTGAGCTCACAGAACTCTCCATGTGCTCGCTTGTGTAGATGCACAAGCTGGAACTCCAAAGAAGTCCTGCCTTTGGCCCTATGATAACTGTAATGAATAAAGCATTTTTGTCTAGTTTTCACATACTGATACACCTTTAAACCCCACCAACCTGCTCAAATACATCACTTTTTGAGACATTTTAGCTGTTTTATGACTCAAATACACCAGCTTCCCACCAGCTCTGCAAGCAGCACAGACTGGCCCCAGTACAGACCTGTGTGCAGTGGTTTGCACTGGAAAAGACATAAAATAAATATTACTATCCCCTCAATCCCCCAGATTCTCCCAGCTCCAATTCACACTCCCAGAGCTGCATCTTCTGTGCCTCATGCATCTTTTTTATGTCTCCCAGTAACTCTCTGTTCCTTCCTATCTCCTCTCTTCCCTTGGGATGCAGCCAGCAGGCAGGCGCTGCCTTTGTTTTGCTGTGTTCCAGATTAAGGGTCATTTTTGTCCCTGATTTTTACAACTACAGGTGTCCTGCACAGCAGCAAGCACAGAAAAATCTCCCCAGGACCTCCAGGCATCACCTAGTTTCAGAACTGCTGCTGCTTCCCATCCCTCTCCAGGAGGAGCCCCCACCTGTGGCTGCCCCTTCTCCCTCCCAGGTCCCTTCTGTCCAGTGCCACAAAATGGGACCCTTTTTCCAGACTCATTTGCACAGAGAGGCAGCAGCCGTTTGTTCTCCATGGCCCATTTGTCAGCCTATGATGGTGATTATGAAGATTAACAGCAAAATAACTGCGCGTTTCCATTGGGGTGATCGATGGGTTGAGACGCCTCCTGACAGTAAGTGCCGCAGCTCTTAGAGAATCTTTTTTTAAATTACACCAGTTGTAAGTCAAAGCAAATTAGCAGACTCTTTTTAAGCACCCAGAACAGCTGTTCTCCACTCGAGGAGCTCACGCTCCGTGTTTGGGGAACATATGCTGCGTTCTCGGCGCGCAGCACGGGGGTGTTTCCAGGTCAGAGCTCTGCCAGCAGCAGTGATGGCACTGCCAAGGTCTGGTGAACTGGGAGGAGAGGTCTCTGAACTGGGCTATAGGAGAGGACCCAGGCCTGGACATGCCCCACGGGGGGCGGGACCGAGCTCCCTACCTGGATGTGCACGTCCACCAGGTGCTCGGTCTGCCCGCGGAACACCCACTCCCCGGAGGTGATCTCGCGCTGCTCGGGCACTGCCCAGGTGGGATCGAGCCCTTGGCAGTGGTACCAGACCAGCACCATCCCGTTCACCTCGCAGGACGGCCAGACCCGGACCCTGGCGAAATCCGGCACTGCGGGGGCATAAAGGGACCAGTTAAAACCCACAGCCCCGAGGCTGACCCCGACCCCGACCCTGGTGCTGAACCACAGCTCTGAGCTCGACTTTAGGGGAGATATTCCTGTGGCACGCACTCGTGGTGGCACTGCTCCAGCTTTCCAGCGCTGAAGAAGAACAGCAGCTACAAGGGTCACAGAAAGGAGTTTGTTTTAATTGGTTTTATTTCAGTTTGGTGTTTTGCATAAGTTTTTAAAGGAACAACCTGGCTGGCTGGTCAGCTGCCTCTTTAACCTGATTAAATAATTAAGTGGTTGCTGCATGAATGGATCCCCCTCCAGTTCCAGTGAACTAACAGGAGATGCTTTCAGTTTTAGATGTGCAAAGAGAGTAAAAGCCATTGCTACCTCTCAGGTTCAAGTCATTCTCTGCTATAACATTGCAGTATCATGTGTTGCTTTAAGAATAGATCACTTCAGTGAAATTAATTTTGGCATTTATAGTTGATTGTCACAAAATGCAGCTTCTACTGGATTGGAAGGCTGTTGCCTTCATTATTTTTTTTTTTTTTTCTAATGTGGAAACGAGCACCAAGGAGAGCACAGAGCAGTTCCTTCTTACTCAGCCTTATACATGTGGGAAGTGAAATAGTGGGAGAAATGATGATTCTCTTTCAATCAATGGATATCAGAGGGGGCAGGAGGAGCCCATCACTGTGATTTCTGATTGACAAAACCTGGTGCTTTGGGTGGGATGCATCTCATTAAAATTCTAAAAGGGCTTCATCTGCCCCCATGCAGACATGGAATCACAGAATCAATCAGGTTGGAACAAACCTTTAATATCCCCAAGTCCAACCATTGCCCAGCATTGCCAAGCCCAGCACTAACCCATGTCCCCAGGTGCCATATCCACACATCTTTTAAATCCTTCCAGAATGGTGACTCCATCACTGTTCTGGGCAGCCTGTTCCAACACCTGACCACCCTTTTAGTGAAGGAATTTTCCCTAATATCAGATCTAAACCTCATCTGGCACAGCTTGAGACCATTTCCTCTTGTCCTGTCTCTTGTTCCCTGGGAGCAGAGCCCGACCCCGTCGCCGGCTCCCCCCTCCTGTCAGGGAGTAGTTGAGAGTTAAGGTCCCCCCTGAGCCTCCTTTTCTCCAGGCTGTACCCCCCCAGCTCCCTCAGCCATTCCATGTGCTCCAAACCCTTCCCCCTCTTCCTCCAGCCCCACACTGGGTTCTGGGGCTCTGTCTGGCTGTGGGTCCCTCTGAGCCCAGGGCTGGAGGAGCTGCCCATCTGAACTCTCCAAAATCCTGCTCCAACAAAGTACCTGTGTGAGCACAGATGGCTTTTAAATCTGTTTAAATCACCCTGACCCATTTGGGCTGGAGGGGAGCAGGGCAGCTGGCTGCAGTTTTATTCTTTTAATACCTCCAAATAATAATGACTCAGAATTCATCCATTTCAGATGAAATGACACATCTTGGTGTGAGTGTTTGCATATGTCCAGAATATTCTCCCTCATTTTGTGGTGAAACACATCATTGCTCAGTGCATGGAACCAAATTTTCATTTGAATGCAGCTCCTGATTATGTGTGGGGAAAAAAATACAGTGTTAATCTTTTTTCTGAAAATAACACACACAGAAAAGGAAATTGCTGTTTGGAGAGATCTATAAATTGGTTCTCTTGCCCATATAGATGGAATGTTTCTTTCACTTTGGGAGAAATAGTTTGTTTAGTAGAAAGAGTGACTTTTGCTGCCAATCAATGTTTTGTCACTATCCTAATCGATCCAAATCCAATGAAGTTGAACTTCTCAGGACAATAACTAAGAAGCACAAGCCAAACAAAACTCAAGATAAGCAATTGGTGATTTAAATTCATTAGTGGAGCCAGATCAAATAATTGCTCCACGTGAACTTTAAGATATTCTTCCTACACAGTCAACGCAAACCATGTCTACATGGTGGGTGTGTGTGAAGAGCTTTCCGTAATCCCAATCAAAAGTTCCTTTCAAGCCCTAAAAGGAGAAAAATATTCCCATTGAGAAACTATTCTGTCATGTTCATGGGATGCATTTCAGCACTGATGTGGCATAAGCTGTCACTGTAGAGCACAGAATCATTTCTGGAACCCAAGCTCCTCAGGGTCCATCCCTGAGGGACCCAATGGAAGGTTCAGAGTTAAAAATCTGCTTTTATACCCTGCCTATGGAATGCAGGAGGTGTGGGACTGTCAGAACCAAGAAGGGCATTATTTAACTGAAGTCCCAGTTACCATCTAACATAGGGAAGGGCACTGGAACCCTGTGTTTCTGTTCCTGTGGAACACTGGGACATGGGCAACCCAGAGGAAAACCAGGGTGCTGCATGAAACAGGGGAGCAGATGGAGGGTGAATTATTATAAAGACAACTTTCTTCTAATGAAGTGGCTTTTAATGGGGACGTGGGGCACTATCCTTTCTGTGGCTGCTCTCCATGGATTTGGGGCACGTTCACCTTTTCCAGCATACGGGATTCTGGTGCATTTTCCATCCTCTCCTCGGAACTGCCAGCCGTGGAAGGGGCACTCGATGCAGCCGCCCCGGACCCGCCCCCCGGCAGCGAGGTTGGCCCCGAGGTGAGGGCAGTGGGCGTCCAGCACGTGGGCTTGGCCATCCTGGGAGCGAAACACGGCGAGATGTTCCCCTGCCGGAACAGGAGATGGTGGAGGTGTAAAAACAGCAGCGCCAGGGGAGGGGGGTCGGGCAAGACACTCATTGCTCGGCCCCTTGGGAACGGGGGCACCGAGCGGTGACTTCACCCGGGGTCAGAGGAGTGAGAAAAACCCCGCGGAAAAGTAATGCCCGCGGGCTTCTCTCCTTTCTAGTCGTGGCAGGACAGAAACAGGGATGCTCCGGAGAAGGGATTTAACCACGAGATGGCACCAGGCAGCTGCCAGAGGCGGGCAGGGGCGGCGGCACGGGCTGCGGGAGGGAGGGACAGCGGGGGAGAGGGACCGTGGGCAGCACTCCCCCGCCGGGCTGCGGTCAGGTGTTTACTGGCTGCAGAAAAGGCCAGGCAGAACTGGGCTGGCAGCTGCTCAAGCAGATGCCCGGAGTGTGGTGGCCATGGACTTCTAAACCCTGTCCTGGATCCTGTTTTGGTCACAAGATGAAAGGTGCCTCCACAAAAATGTTTGAAGATTTAGGACGCTTCCCCTGCTAAGGGAGAGAGACACAGAGAAGAACTCCTTCACCCAGGAGGGGCAGAGGAGAGCCCACAGGCTCATACCTCTCGAGAATCTCTGCTAACTGGAGCTGGAAGAAGCCCTTTATCTCTTTGCTCTTGAACCCTGAGGGCCATCCACACTGTAGCTCAGCAGCAAATCCCTTCCTCGAGCAGGGACAGATGCGTGCTGAGAGCCAGAGCACTGACACCTCCTCGGCAAAAGGGAGTTTTCTGGTGAAGGGAAGGGATGGGAAGGGAAGCCCCCGGCTCTGGTCGGCTCCACAGAGGGAGTGGAGAGCCAGTGCTGCAGCGGCTGGGACTGCATTGCCCCAGCACTCAGACTTGTCTCCATTGAGGGCCTCATTCCTTGTGCTTCCCGGAGCAATGTGAGGTTTGCCCCACTGGTCTGTTCCGGCTCAGTTCTGGGATTGCCCTCTTCCTCCACAGCCCCAGGGTAGCACCTCGTTAGCTGAGCAAGGGCCCAATAAAGCAGAGACAGGCAGCACCTGGGCTGCAGCCGTCAGACTGTTCATGGCTCTGCCTCACCCAGCTGTGCTCCAGCCACAGCTGGATGGCTGCCACGGCATCATCTGAACCAATGTGCTCCTGAGGGACTGAACTGGGGCCAGATGCTTTCCTGGCCCAGCACAGACCTGCCAGTGCCCCCTGGAAGCAGCACAGGGGAGAGGGGCTGTGCCTTGGTGACCTGCCCTGAAAGCAAAGTGTCCCCTCAAGTCACCTGGTTGGAAGGGGACACAGCTGGGCTGGGAGCTCAGAAGCCCTTGGGGGCTGTTCATACAGATGTGACCACTGAGGGGAGGGCCAAGTCCTCTCCTTGCATGCTATGCCTCGGGTGATGCGGCACGTATTTTGTATTCAGAGTTCATCAGCTTGTGAACTCTGGTCGTTACAGTGGCTGCTGTCACTTGGAGCTCAAAGAAGTCCAAGCTCGACTTTGGGAGCTGAGTGCAGTCCATGTTTTCCCAGGCAGCCACCCTGATGACAAGTGACATGGTGTGAGCTATCCCTCCCAAAACCACTTTCCTTGACTGAAGTTTTGTTATTTGGGCAAAGAAAAGGAAATGCTGGAAACTTTCCCAGCCTTCAAGCCTAGGAAGGATTATTTTTGATATCTGGCAGATATGAGTCATTGTACCCCAGTGCCTGCAGATCCCGTCTTTCCCAGGACACTGGCTCTGTTGTCCCCAGAGTCTTTCTGGAAGGCTCTCACACATCTTCTGGCACTCCACTGGAGTGGAGGCACCAGCAGTGCACTTTCCCCTGCCCCAGGTAACAGGGATTCATTCTGAAGCATCAGTGTTTTCTTCTATCTCTAACCCACCTTTCTACCTGACCTGAGGTTCAGGCCAAAAGAGGGAAGGCAGGGAAAGTGTTTCTGACTGCTGGAGATGTCAAGGGCTCAGCAGGAGCAACAGCAGAGTGGAAACACAGAGGAACAGCTTTGGATGGGTCAGACCAGAGTCCCACAGCCAGAGCACTTGGGGCCCCGGGTGTCCCAGCCACGTGCCCCCAGCAGCAGCTCTGCAGCCTGAGGCTTTGCCCAACAAACTTTTAAGATGTTTTTACCCCAAGAAGGTCCCATCTCTAGAGGTTCCCTTTGTACAGGCAGTTTGGAGGTCTCTGCCTTGAAGACCTGAATCAGTGCCCATGGCCAGAGCTTTGCTGGGCTGTCCAAGAACTCACCCAGGACTCCTGAGTGCTGCTTTTGCTTCCAACCTTTGCACTCTGGAGCCAGCAGAGCCAGAGGAGAGGCTGGTCTTTGCTCTGCCTTGTGTGTCAAATCCAATGCCTCTCCAAATTGGGAGGACAGTTTTCTGGCCCAAGATACACTGAAAACTGTTGCAGGTGAATATCAGAGCACTAACAGCCAAATACTTTTTCTCTTTTTAATTTTAATTTTCCAACTTAATTAGCCTATTTCTTTTAGGAAAATCAAATAGCAATTGCAGCAAGAATAGCACAGGGGACTTAAAGAGCCCCAGGACCACTGGACAGTTCTGGGCATTTGCTGGGAATGCAGAGTCTGGGACAGAGCATCTCAGAGGACTCTGAAGCAGCTCTCACCCCACTTCCACAACCCCAGGAGAGAGTGAGACTTTCCTGCATGCTCAGTGCCAGGTTTTGGAAGGTGTCTTATCTGCAAAGACTGAGTCAGGTGATTGTTGTTCTTTCATCTCCTCTGACTCACTGCCTCTGAAGTGGGACTGCATTTCCAGGCTTTTTGATCAGAGGCTCCAAAATAAATAAGACACCCACAATCCCAGAGGCTACAGGTTGTTTAACTGTCTTACTTACTGATAATCTTCCTGGCACTGGTACCTTGCTGTCACTGCCACTAGAAGTGATTCCACCTGCACATTTCAGCCAGACCCAGAGGACTGGGTGCCAGGAGCCAGGCTATGGGCAGACAACCAAGAGAACTATAACAGGTAGGTTGGAGGGGCTCTCTAGGAATAGAATTCAATGTATATTGAATTACATAGGTCCTGTTATAAAAACAAAACAAAACCAACCAAACAAAAAACCCAAAAAACCCCAAACACCAAACCCCAGCAACTTCAGAGGAGGGGATGGCTCTTGAAAATAGGAACACCTTTTCCACTGAATCTGAGAGATTTCAATGCAGAAACATCCCTTCTGCTGGTCCAAACCCATCTTCTAAGCAAAAGGACCCTGGAGGAGCACAGCACTCCTCTGGATGTGGCTTTGAAGTCCCATCCCAAACTCCCCAGGGAGCTGCAGGCAGTGATGCTTGTGAGGAGAGCCCAGGCAGAGAGATGCCCCTGTGTCCCAGGGCACCCACACAGGGGTGCCCCCACACTGCCATGATGTCCCAGTGCTCCAGTAGGGATCCCAATGCCCATGCAGGACCCTAGGCTGTGATACCCTTGGTGCCCTTCTATGGGCACAGCTGGGCTGCTGTGACAAATGGTTTGGGTTGGAAGGGACCCCAAAGACCATCTCATTCCAACCCCCCTGCCATGGGCAGGGACACCTTCCACTAAACCAGATTGCTCCAAGCCCCATCCAGCCCAGCCTCAAACATTTCCAGGGATGGGGCAGCCACTCTGACTTGAAAGGGATGGTGGCAGAGTTGTGCCAGTGCCACAGCAGAGCCCCCAGGCAGGGACGCCCCGGATGCCCTGCAGGGACAGCAATGACAGTGCAGTGCTCACCACAGGTGCTGGCTGGGATGCCCACACTGGGCTGCCCCAGTGCCCTGGTGAGGATATCCATGTGCAGACATCCCAGTGCCTCACTGGGGATGCCTGAACAGGGATGTCCCTGTGCCCCTGCAGGATGTCCAGGCAGGGATGCCCCAGGACATGCCCTAATGCCCCAGCAAGATGTCCTGGTGCCCTGATGGGGATTCTGGCTGGTATGTGCCAGTGCAAATCACAGAATCACAGAATTAACCAGGTTGGAAAAGACCTCTGAGATCATTAAGTCCAACCTTTGACCCAACACCACCTTGTCTACTAAATGACACATCCAAGTCTTTTCTTAAACACCCCCAGGGACAGGGACTCCACCACCTCCCTGGGCAGCCCATTTCAATGTCTGATCCATTCCTCTATAAGAACTTCTTCCTGATGTCCAACCTAAACCTCCCCTGGTGCAGCTCAAGGCTGTGCCCTCTTGTCCTACTGCTGGTTCCTGGGAGCAGAGACCGACCCCCACCCGGCTCCCCCCTCCTGGCAGGGAACTGTAGAGAGTGAGAAGGTCTCCCCTGAGTCTCCTCCTCTCCAGGCTGAGCCTCCTCAGCTCCCTCAGCCTCTCCTCACAGCACTTGTGCTCCACACCCTTCCCCAGCCTGGTTGCCCTTCTCTGGAAGGATGCCTCCCTCTAACACCAGAGGCACCCACACCGGCCTGGTTGCCTCAGTGCCCTGCCAGAAGTGCCCGAGCACGGATGGTCCAGTACCCCTGGGGTCGGTTCCCCAGCAGGGCTGCCCGGGTGGGATGCCCGGTGCGCCGGCAGTGCCGGGCGGGGGTGCCCGGGAGGGGATGCGGGGCTGGCACTCACCGAGCAGGGCGAGCCCGCGCACGGCGCCGCGGGGCAGCTGCGCCGAGTCGAGCAGGCGGTACCAGCCGTTCGGGAACGGCGGCGGGAGGGCCCCGGGGGGGCGGCGGGGGCCGGGCCAGGGGCTCCGACTGGGGGTCGCCTGGTAGCCGGGCAGATAGCCCGGCAGGTAGCCCGGCAGGTAGCCCACCTGGCCGCGGCCGCGCCGCAGCGCCAGCGGCCGGGAGCAGCCCAGCAGCAGCAGGACGAGGCAGAGGAGCAGGAGAAGGAAGAAGAGGAGGAGCGGGGGGAAGAGCAGCTCCGCGCCGCCGCCCCCGAGCCCCATCGCGCTCCCGGCCCCGCCGCCGCCGCCGGCCCTTATAGAGCTGCGGCCCCTATAGCGCTGCGGCCCCGCCCGGGAGCGCCCGGCGGGCGGGGAACGGGACTCCCCACCCCGGGGACCCCTCGGCATCCCCGGCCGCCTCCCGGGGACAGCGGAGAGGGACGGGGCGAGCAGGGCTGAGGGAACGGGTGCTTCGGCTGGAGAAAGGGGGCAAACTGGCGGGTCGGGCTGCAGCCTGTGGCCAGCTCAGGGTTACGGAGCAGAGGGAACGGGACACACAGGGAAGAGACATGAACACAAACTGCAGCTAAAGGAGCTCCCCTTGCACACAGGCAAACATCACGCTCCTCTGAAAGAGTGGTCTTAAATCCAGTAGACAATGGGATCAGCAAATAGCCCGGTATCCTCTTGTGCTGCTGTCTGGGGACTAGCAAGGGAAAAACTGTTGTTTGGGGCTGGCTGTGACACTGAGCACCTCACAGGTTCCTGACAGATCTTAAGAGCAGTGTTCAAGAGCAGCTCAGAGCAGCTCAGAGAGATGACAGCATGGAAAGTGGATTAATAAGGGACTTGGGGCCCCTCCATGCAGAGAGGACAATCTATGCAAAGATCACCTATGACATCTATCCAAACTTCTGTAAAGCCTTTGACATGGTCCCACACAACATCCTTATCTCCAAATTGGAGAGCTATGGGTTTGAAAGGTGGATTACTTGATGGATAAAAAATTGGCTGGATGGAGGCAGACAGAGAGTTGTGGTCAATGTCGAGGTACAGGCCCTTGATGAGTGGTGTCCTTCAGGGCTCTGTAAGGCTCGATTTAGTCAGAAGAATTACATGGGTTCAAGAGGTAGCTGCAGAAAAGCCAACTGTCATAGAGTCAGAGATTTCTGGGAGAAGCAGCAACCCGAAATACCCCCCCCAGTTCTGAGGAATTGCAAAGGGACAAGCGACAGAAATGGAGCATCTGACTGAAGCCAAAGGAGCAACTAAAAGGATGAGTTCAGACAGGGTGAATTTCTTGAAGACTTCACATGAAAGGTTCAGGTAAATATATGTGACCTTTTGGAAAGCTGTTCTAGGAGAAGAATGCCAGTGTACTTACACAGGAAACTGCACACAAACAGAGATCCCTCCGAGAGGGACGGGCTGTGAGTCCTGTCTGAATGGGAAGGGAGAAGAAAGCAGCAATTCTGGCGAGTGAAGGATCAGGGCAAAGAGGGATTTCCAAGAGCAACATTCTGAGGGCATAAAAGCACATAATGAACACATCCATTGCACAAAACCAAGGACTGAATGGGTGGTTTGAGGATCAACAGAACAATGCGTTTCAGTTCTGTGCTGGGCAAACCCATTAGAGACTGCGGTGAAGGGCTTGGGGGCACAGGAATGAATGTGCTCTGTTGGGAGGGGGCAGCCCCTGTGTGCACAGAGATGTCTCACAAACACACCCGAGGAGTCAACAAACAGGTGAGCAAGTTCTGCTTTGTTCACTTGGCTGCTCAAAAACCTTCCTCTAAGGTATGTTACGAAACACCCTTTAATAATCCCAAAATAACAAGGGGAACATCCCTGCTTTTTTAATTGGAGACAAAATAAGAGCCAAGGAGAAGGAATAGATACTCAGCTGTTACAAGGGAGAGTAGATGCATTTATTTCCACAGAACCTAGGAAATGGGATAAAGAGATGTCTAAATCATCTGACTAAGATGATTATAAATTATTCACTATGTTAAAATGTAAAGTTGACTGAGAACCTCTGCAAAAGAAGCCTTGCAAATCTCTCAGTGACTGTTAGGCCATCAGCAGAGTCTGCCAGGGAAGTGCAGGGCAAGTGGTGGACCCACAGGAGAGTGTTGGCTGTTAACTGGTGTTCAGAAAGAGACCTGAGCCTTCCTCCACTTGGTCTGTGACTGCACCTGCTCTCTGGTCCACACTGCTCACCAGACAAGTGCATGTTAGGAATAATTGGCATTATTGCTTTTGTAGGCATGATTATCTAAATGGATAAAAAAAGTGAGGCCCATAGAGGACAATAATAGTTTCTATTAGATGAGCTGATACAGCTGGAAAAAAGTGGATGAGCTTTCAGGCATAACAGCCCTCCTTCAAGAACAATTAGGAATGTAATTTGAAACAGCAAAAAAACCCAGAATCATAGAATAGCTGGGGTTGGAAATGACTTTTAAAGCCCATCTAGTCCAACCCTCCTGCCATGGGCAAGGACATCTTCAACTGAATCCGGTTTCTCAGAGCCACATGCAATCTGACCTTGACACCTGCACCTTTGATCTGTCACAAGGTGAGTGTAAAGATGGTCACTTCACCCTGGAGTAAACCAAGAGGGGATACAGAGAAAAGATGGGAGTGATCAGAAGCCAGGAGTGGCACAAATAGAGTAGACTTGAAGTGCTGAAATTCAGAAGGTGATTTTATCCAGTGACTTTACTAGTCACTGAACTACCACCTGACCAGCCCATGCACTTTCCTTTTAAGCTCATATTTGAGCCCTCTTCCAAGTTTGAAGAAATTTGTGAATGGACAGAGCTCAGTCAAGCAGGAGGGAAAACACCAGGACAAATGGGAGACAAGGGAAGCTCCTGGGTGTTGCTGCATAAACTCAACGGCAAAAGACTTCCATGGCATGGAGTCCAAGAATTGATTGGCCAGAGCCTTTATGAACACTCACCTTCTTTGCTCTGCTCTTTTCCCTCAGATGTCTTAAACATCTGTCTTCTAAGATGTTTAAGGTCTCTTACACATGTTACACATCTTACAGGTGCCCACAGGAGGGGCAGGGCACCCACAGCATCCCTGGAGGGACCCACAGGGCTGTGTCCCCTGCTGAAACATTCACCACCACTGATGAAGCATCAGGGGTTACTCAGGGAATGGCTGCTGGGGGTCTGTGGGGACCTCTGCGTCCCCACGCATGGGCTGGGGCAGGGAACAGGGTTGAAACAGTCCTGGATGTATGAAGGCTGCCCAGAAGCCCTGGGTGTTAGAGACAGGGGCAGTGAGTGATGGATATAATGGGCCACGACAGGGTGCTGAGGGTTTCTGAGCGGGGTGGTGGCAGGAGCACCCATGACTTTGTTGAGTAAGGTGGGACCTCCACAGACACATGGGGTGTGTGGCTCTGCCCTGTGTCCTGCTTCCTGGGATACCTGGCTCGAGGGTGCTGGGGAAGGGCAGTGCTGGGATGAAGCTCATCCCATGCAAGGAGGGAAAATCAAGTCTGATGCAGAGATTTCCTTCTCATTCCAAACTTCTCAAGAATGCTGGGGACTGTCCCAAGGCAACTGGGAAAGAGAAAAGGAGGAAACTAGGACATCTGAGTCCAAGAAACATAAATGATCCTGTAAACTATGTAAACTGAGTATAATTAAGCATTATTGAGGTAACTGTGGCTTCTGCAAGTTATTATCTGTGTATTTATTTTTAGGATATCCTGAGAGTCTTTTGAGCAGTACATAGCAACCTCACTGACACGAAAGCATTTGTTTGGGGTTGGAAGTAGTGCCTGTGGTTACAGATGCTGAACACCTTTCACCAGGTTCAAAACCCCAAGTGCAAACACTTCTTAGTTTGCTGAACTGAGCAGCTGAGGCTGAAACGCCCCCTCCCAGGTCTGACACATACAGGAACAGTGCTCATGGCAGAGAGGATTCATCTGCTTCAAGAGGTTGAAAACACAAAGTTTAACTCTATAGAAAAATAAATCAAGGAGAAATGTAGTGTTTAGCTAATATTAGATATCCTTAAACTACCTGGGACTTTCTAGCACAGGTCCGCATTAGATCAGGGCTGGGACTTACTGTGGTAGCTGAAATGGGAAATAAAGGGCAATTCACAGGATGGCAGGAGGAGGATGAAGCCTTGGAGAACTGGATTGCTGGCCACAAAGGCCACAGTATAAAAAAGACATGAAGCTATTAGAGAGTGTCCAAAGGAGGCCACGAGGCTGGGGAAGGGTCTGGAGGGGAAGTTTTATGAGGAGCAGTTGAGAACATTTGTTTTGTTCAGCCTGGTGAAGAGGAGACTGAGACTGAGGTCAGACCTCTTTGGAGTCTTCAACATCCTCACCAGGGGCAGCAGAGGGGCAGAGACTGATCTCTTCACTCTCTTGACAAGTGACAGGACCCAGGGAATGGCTGGAGCTGTGTCAGGGCAGGCTCAGGTTGGATCTCAGGAAAAGGTTCTTCCCCCAGAGGGTGGTTGGCACTGACCAGGCTCCCCGGGGCAGTGGGCACAGCCCCAAGGCTGCCAGAGCTCCAGGAGGGTTTGGACAAGGCTCTGAGGGACAGGGTGGGATTGTTGGGTTGTCTGTGAAGGGCAAGGGGTTGGACTGGATGGTCCTGTGGGTCTCTTCCAACTCAGCATATTCTATGATTCTATGATTCTATGATAGTTTACACCAGGCAACCCCACCTGTGTGTTTGTCTTTCCAGGAAGCCCAGCACGAGACTGTGTGTCCTGCTTTCCAGATGTGCTGACTTGTAAGTGGATTATTGATAACTTCAGGGAAGAAGATGAGATAAAAACAATGTTTTCTTCAAAACAAGTGCTGTTTAGCCTTGTCTTATCATGTTTTTACTTGAGTTTTTTTTAGGTTGGTTTCATAACAGAACTTGTGTAATCAATCTTTCTGTCCTCACCAACAAGCTTCTGATTTTCTAGCAAACATGTCACACGTGACAGGAGGGCGTGGCTCTCAAAGGGATGGGTTTATCATCACATTCCTGTGCTCTGGGGTTTTCTGAACCCTAACCCATCAGTTATCTGTCCTGGTGCATGTTGGAACACAGAGTCTGGTGCTACTCAGCTCCTGCCCCTACATGTCACATTACCACAACTGGGCCAGCTGGGGCTTTGTCTTGCTTGCTCAGCATCCTCCAAAGCTGCTCTTGAGGCTGTACACCTCTCCTTAATCATGTTTGGTATCTCCGAAACTTTCACGTGGCAGGTTGGAAAACAACTCTCCTATTTTTCTGTTCTCCCAGAGCCAGGAGTGTTCACATGGCAGCTGCATGGACTGGGGAGCCCCTGGAGCTACTGAAACTTTGCAAAAACATGAACATTTCCAAGCAAAGGGATGAGATGCTGAGTACTGGGGTGTTCCAGGCACTGCTCACTGCTGGGGGGCAGATCCAGGTCTGGCTGGGGCAGCGCAGGGCTGGACCCCAGAATACCAGGGTTGCTCTGAGCACTGTGGTGGGCTCCTGGGAGGGGGACGGGAGGCCTGGGCATGCAACCAAAAGAGGTGTTTGCTGCCTCCTCCTGAAGGAGGTGGGAACTCTTGCGTGTTTCTGCACCCATCCCTGTGAAGATGATGTCCTGGTTTTGAGGACACCAGTCTCTGGAAGAGCTACAAGTTCCAGAGCACTACGTTTGACACTGACCCCTTTTTCCTTCCCCTGTTTCAGCTCCATTCCAGCTCAAAGAGGTCAGACATGCCCCGAGGTCTCACTCTCCACTTGATAGGGCACAACAAAGTGTCACCTTTGCCCACCAGTGACACCTGTCAGCAGCTGGACTGCAGGGGCAGACAGTCACCTGGAGAAGCTCCTGTGGCCCCTTTCCCAGGGAGTTTGGTCCCTCCATCCCCTCCACCTCCAGCCCCTTCAAATGGTGGCATGGTTTCTCCTAGAACCAGGTGCTGCACAGGCACAAACCAGCACACCTTGCAATGCACAGGACTGCAGGTTGCTGGCAGGATCTGGTGTCCCAGTGTCCCCAGAGAGTCCCTGCAGGTTAAAGAAGTGCGTCTGACATCCTGGATGTCAGCTCTACCTTGTGAAGGCAGGCGGCCACATCCCATCAGAGAGCTTTCCCATGGACACCCAGGCTGTTGGGTTGAGCTCCAGCACAGTGGGATGAGCGTGGTGAAGAGCACCAAGGGCTGCGGGGGGGCTGATGTTGTCCATGTGCTCCATCTCCAGGGACTGCATCAGTTGACCCCAGGCTCCAACACCCTCGGAGGTGAAGATGTGCAGGAAACCCCCAGAGACCAGTCTCCCTGATCTGCTTTCCAGCCCCTGCTATGCAGCAGTCCCAGGGGACTGGAAGTCCCTTAGGACAAGTTGTCCCCTCTCCTGGGGACACAATGTGCAGGCAGCTGAAGCCTAGACACCTCTTGGCTGTTTCTCCAGCAGAAAGCTGGAACTTTTTCAAAATGAAATTTTGCCTACAGTGCATTTCAAACACGCAATGCTTGTTTTCCCTTAGGAAATGATTGCAGTTGAAATTCCCAGCCCTCCTACTGCACATCTGACTGCATGTTCTTGCATATTCCATTCCCTCTGATTGCACAGAAGCTGAGTTTGGTTTTCTCACTGTCTTTGCCTCTGGCCATTGATGTTCCATGTCCCATCCTCTCAGCCAAATATCTCCTTGCCTGCTCAGGAACATCTGGGTATCAGAAGCCAGACTAACAGTTTGTATCTTGTTTTAACTCCCCCCAACCCTGTGCATGTCCAGCTCCTTGGACAAAGACAGAGCTCTGGTGGATGGTGGGAATGCTCCTGTGCACAGTAACCTGCAGTTACCTGACAGTGGAGGGGGAAATACCTCAATTCTCTTTATCTGGTGTAGGATGCTGCTGCAGTTTCTTTCTGTGATAGCAGGGATTCCAAATGTGACACACACTCTGCTCAGGCCTTGGAGGCCTAGAGCTCATTCCTGTAGGGATGACTGGGTAAAGACAACGTGGATGTCCATAGCAGGGCAGGTCTGTGCTGCCCCTGTACTGGAGCAGGGAGCTGTGCTGCCTGGTGACTTCATCAGCCACATCTGAATTGCAAAGTAGGCTGAGCCAAGTCCCTCTCAGCTGGTAAAGCATTTAGAGAGAGCACAAGGCCTTTTTAGGGACTGCAGTCCATCCTGAATTTCATCTGGAAAAGAGCCAGGAACAGGGCTAGAATGTACAACTGCAACAGCTCAGGCCAAAGGGCTGCTCAGACACTCTGACCTTGGTCTCCATTCCATTGCTCTCTGCAGCTCCCCTGCCACAGAAATAATGCCTTTGGTCACCTTCCTCTGCAGTCTCCGGTCACTGCCTGTCAGTCTGGCTGGCTGATACTGTGACAAGGACGTCCTGCTGCATCCCAACTCATCCTGCTGCACCCCAGCTGCTCACACAAATCACATCCCCCAAGGAATCGCAGTGGGGGACACACCCTACCAGCCTCCTGGGGGGTGGTGAGGAGCTGTGGGGGGCCCTGCACTCCCTTCCTTGTCCGCTGTCCCTGCCCACCTCAGCCTCAGGCTGGAATTTAGTTCTGTTCTCTATCCCTGTCCCTCCTTGCATTGTGCACGGCAGGGACCCCCCAGGGGCAGGTTCCCTCTCCCTGCAGGGTTCCCAGGGCATGGGACTGCCCCGGGCAGTGTCCGGATACCCGAGTAGTAGGAACAGGAGGTGTGATGAAACTGGGCAGGAGGCAGGAGGCAGGAGGCTTCAACCAAGGCATGGAGATGGGGGAGGAGAGGAGGGTTGCCTTCTTCCAAATTCATTGCCCTGCTGACCCCATCTGTGCTGGAGCCAGCTGGAAACAGCCTCTGCAGTGCTCAGAGGCCCTGGGGAAAGCATCTGTGCAGTCGTGTCGCTGCTCCTGGAAGGCAGCACACTCTGACTGCATCCACTCTCACCTCTGCTGTGCCAGCTCATGAGGAGTTTTTTCTCCAAATATTCTCAAGGATCTTTTCTCCATCTTTTCAGCTTCTTTCTTTATAAAAATGTGACTCCCAGATGTGGGCAACTCTCCCGTGCAGGGTTCCCCAGTGCTTCCTGTAGAAGAGCTGCTGCCAGCTGCCGCTCTGACTCCTCAGGGTGAATCCAAGGACAACATTGCTACATTTTGTTTGGAAATTCATGATCTCTGACCCACGGGTGAAAATTAGAGACCACCTTTACAGTCAATGTCTCTGCTGCATCTGCAGTCCTGTCCAAAGGGCAGGACTAACAATACTTGCTTCTACTTTCATGGCTCTACACTGACTGTCCTAAAATACTACTTATTAAACAATCCAAGTGATTTCGCACCATTATTTGCTGTCTCACAGATTTTGTCATCAGTCATTGTTTCCAGAGCAATGACAGGAATGCTGAAGTATCAACCGCATTGCAAATCCTTTTATCCCTGTAGGAATACCCACATCCCACAGCAGTTCTTCACTACCAGGTCTGGAGACCAGCAATGGCCACTGAGCATGTGCTTTACTCATTTTTATACCTCAGATTAACTTGCAGCTGTACACAGTAAGCATTTCCCCAGCCCGTGTTATAGCTGTGCAGTTACTGCTATCAAATCAATATCAGCTTTCCTAAAGGAAGAATTTAGTTTGTTTGGCAGTTCTGTGATCAGTGGCACAAATTGCATATTCCTAATACCCGATTTCCTCCTTTATGAAATTCCCTATTATCTTTCCCACCACCGAGACTGATGCCTCACCTCGAGGCAGAGGAAATTTCCAGCCGGTTCAATGCTGCTCCCCTGAAGTCTCCAGGTTTTACACTGACTTACTCCGGCCGTAGGAGGAATTACAGCATTGACCGGCACGGGGGCACCGCACCAACACCCGCCCCGTGCGGTGCCAGACGTGAAGAGCAGGATCACATTTTACACTTACTAATTGCAAACAGGCAACAGTGGTCAGTTCCTGAGCCAAACCGTGGCTGAGAATGTTGCCATGATAAGCCAGGAGGCAGTGAAAGGCAAAGCAGAGACCATTCCTCACTGCAGAGTCTTCTCAAGGATCAGCTGGTGGATGTGGTTGTACTCACCATGTACACGGCTCCCACCCTGGGAAAGCCCTGCATGCACCCATTGCCTTCAGAGGATCAAAGAGCCCGAGGACACAGTGAGAGGGGGATCCATGCAGTGACAACATCTGTGCTGGCTGAGCCTGGCTGCTGGGAATTGTGATCCGGGCTGTTCCTGGTGCCAGGACAACAAGGATGGTGGGAGGCATGACCTGAAAGGGAAGCAGGCATTTTTCAGATCTCTGCAACCGTGCCAGGAAAAAGAGCCTCTGGAGACAAAAAATGAGTGGAGGCACAGAGGGAAGAGGCTGCCTCCTGAGCATGGTCATCCCAGACTCCTGGGCAACACAGGAGGAGCTCAATTGCTGCACTCCTTCTTCTCGCTGCAGGGAACTCCAGGTTTCCAGGAGGAAAGAGTTTTTGTACTCCAAATAACATTTCAAAGTCTGCCTTTTTCCTTTGTCTTCTCTGCTATGTGTCCTGCTGTGGCCAGGTCTTGGCTTTATTATTCTATTGCCATCACACCCACCAGGATCCAGGTCTGTATAGCCCACTCCAGAACAGTTTCTCACCAGACAACCTACTGCAGATGCACCTGGTAGGCAACATGGAATGAAGTCAAACCTGTGCAGACTAAAGGTACAGATGCAACTCTGACTTGCACCCTTTGTCCCTTCAAGACAGCATTCGAGCCCCTTGGGGTGGGCAAACCCACACCATGTGAGTCCAGCAAGGCCCTCAGCTCCGTGTGTGGAGGAGTGGGAATGCCACAGTGACACTGAAAAGGGTTAAGTATGACTGGAAGTTTGTGCCAACAGCACAGCAGGGTCGGTGTGGAGCTCCACGCCAAGCACTGCAAGAGTTAAGGCGAGATGGGGCCATTTTCCTTCTCTCGTGGAGCACATCATAACCTCCCTGGGTTTCACTGCTTTCTCAAGCAACGGGCCACAGCTTCCTGAGAGGGTCTCACGGCTGTAAAGGGGCTGTGCAGCCCACAAGCCCCTCGTCTGCTGAGCCCCTGCGGTGTTACACAACAGCCATTTTGCTTCTGCAGTTTCTTCCGAGTGCATGTGGGCAACGTGGGACACAGGCAAAATGGTTTCCATGACAACTCACACTTCAGAGATGCCAGTGAGAAAATTTGCATTGGGGGAAAAAATATTCTGCTTCAACTCACGTTGTGAGTGAGCACAGAGGTGGGCTGCAGCAGTATCCCAGAACTGGTGGGGTAAAAATATCCCTGGTGGCTTTGGTTCTGCAGCGCTCAGCTTGTTCCCTGCCTGGGCTGCCTGTGGCGTTCGTCCCATGCAATGACAAAGCAACACCCTGTCACCACCTGCAACCTCTTTGCTGTTTTCCAAAAAGGCCAAAGCAGCAGCTCTGGGGAGCAATGTGCTGCTCTGACCACCTCACCCCTCTGGACCTGGAACGGGACAGATGTGGCCCAGGAGTGAAACTCCAACCCCTTCAGCCATGGAGCTGGACTGTCCTCCAGATGTTGGCCCCTGGCTGCTGCGCCTCCATTTCCTTAAGGGAGGCTAATGGTAGCCCAACAGCAGGTAGATGATGAGAACCCCAAGAAATCTCCTCAGCAGAGAAATCTTAAGGTCATATCCCAGAGTAATATGGAATTTAATGGAGGGAAATGGCTGGTTGCCCTGTGAGCTAATGTCTGGAAGAGTGGTGGCTCTGTCTGGAGCGACAGAGTGAAGCCAAGGAACCAAGCTGAGCATCTGCTGAACATCTCTGCCCTGGAGTTGTGTTGGTCAAGGGAGGGTTGTCCAGCACTGGAGTGAACACAGACCGTGATGGTGTCCACGTCACACACAGCTGTCCTCAGTCAGCACTGGGGGACCGTGTTGTTCAGAGGTGCTGCATAACTGGTAATACTGGTATGGAGAACAAAACTGCAGACCCTCTTTCACACCCAGTCTTGTGTGGTTATGCCTGGAGAAGCCCCTGGTTTGCTCAATGGCCAGTGCGTCCACACCTCCGATGTCTCCCACGGCACTCTCCGACCCCAAATGGGTATTGTGGTGAAAAGGAGAGAGCGGGACCCCCAGAGCTGCCCCCACCGCAGCCGCAGGGTCAGCCTCGGACGAGCTCTGCATCCCCCGCACCAGCGACACCCGCGGAGGTGCCGGACCCACCCCGACCCCGCAGCCGCCCTCCGGGCACCGGGGGCAGCGGGACCCCGTTCTCTGCGAGGGGGTGCCCACAGACCCCGCACCAGCCCCGCTGCGGTGGGGGGGCTCTGCCGCAGCGCCCGGGGCGGGCGGGGGTCCCGGGGGCGGGCGAGGGGCGGGCGCTGCGGCAGCGCGGGGCGGAGCGGGGCGGCGCGGGCGGTTCAGCACCAGGGAGAGCGCCCGCACCGCTCCGCACCCCCCGCGCCGAGCCGGGCCGGGCCGCGCCGGGGCCGCGGATGGGGCCGCGCTGAGCCGGGCGGGCGGCCCGCGGGCCGGGCGGGCGGGCGGGCGCGGGGGGCCCGGCGGGCTCCGGGCCGCCCGTGGATGAGCACCATGCGGCTGCTGCTGCTCGCCCTCCTCTTCTCCTCCTCCTTCGCCCGCGCCGGCTGCGACCCCAAGATCGTCAACATCGGCGCGGTGCTGAGCACCAAGAAGCACGAGCAGATCTTCCGCGAGGCGGTGAACCAGGCCAACAAGCGGCACGGCACCTGGAAGCTCCAGCTCAACGCCACCTCTGTCACCCACAAGCCCAACGCCATCCAGATGGCCCTGTCCGTCTGCGAGGACCTCATCTCCAGCCAGGTACCCCGGGACGGCGACCCTCCCCCGCCGCCCCGCCACCCCCGCGGCCGCCCCGTCCCGGCCCCCCGGAGCCCCCCGGAGCCCCCCGGCCGAGCCGCGCCGTGCGGGTCCTGCCCCGGGGCCTGGGTCGCGCTGCCCGCATTGCAGCCTTTATGTAAGAGCGGCCGACTGCGCGCTCCGAGCACCCCCGGGACACTCACGGGCACCCGCACACACCCCGGGGCACGCACGGGCACCCGCACACACCCTGGGGCACACACAGGCATCCACATGTTCCCCAGGGCACACATGGGCACCCAGGTACACTCTGGGGCACACACAGTCACCTGCACCCCCGATCGGGTGTACACAGACACCCACATACATCCCGGAGCACACACAGGCACCCACACCCCCTCCAGGTGCAGATGGCCACGCGCACACCCCCCAGGGCTCACACGGCTCCCATACAACACCTCAGAGTATACATGGGCTCACACACGCACCCCAGGGTGCACATGGGCATCCACACACCCCTGGGGCACACACAGTCTTTCTCTCTCTCTCTCTCTCTCACACCCCTCAGGACACACAAGGGATCACACACACACCCTGGGCATGCACAGAGTGGGTGCACATACATGTCCACTCAACACCACGTGTGCACATACACCACACACAGACACACCATGGGCACACACAGGCACATAGAGGGCTGTGAGCATGTATGGACATCCACACACTGTGGGGAGGTGTGGGCATGGGGAACACCATCCATGCACACTCACCGTGCACACACTGTGGGAATGCCCACGGGCTGCACACACACATGCCATGAGCACACGTGCATTGCTGTGCAAACACGGGCACACACAGACCATGCATGTCTGCACTCACACCAGTGTGCAAACGTGCTGTGCCACACATATCCACACCTCCATGTGCACACAGGAGCACACACTGAGCCACATGCACACGACACCCCAATGTGTGCCCTACACAGACACGCAGACATACACACAGACACACAGACATACACACAGACACACAAACATACACACAGACACACACAAACATACACACAGGCACACAGGCACACAGACCCACAGTGATTCATGTACACACCTCCCCCCCCACACTCCCCCAGGTCATACACTGCTGCACCCCCCATGGCACACAGCACCATGGCCCCCCACACCACCCAGTGGTGCACACCAGCACACCCACTGCCACCCCCCCAGGACACAGGGATTACAGACATGGTGAGTGCTGTGTGTGACTGTGCACATAAGCACAGCATGATCCTCTCTCCTGTCTACATGGCTTGCTCTCAGCAGACCCAAGGGAGCAGTCCCAATCCTCAGCGGTGCTGGGTGCCCAGGGTGCCCCGGGCAGCCCGTGGCCTGGCCTCTCCACCTCCCCTGCATGAGCTCTGGGTGCTGAGCCCAGTTACCAGCCCCAGTACCGCCACTTGGGGCCACCGGAGGGGCAGACAGGCAGGTACAAACCCACCCCCTCCTCCAACACACCCATGCACATGCAAAAGGTCTACATGGACCCATGTGCAGGCGCAAACACACCCCAAATTGTATGAATGCCCTCACCACGGAGCCTCACACAGAAATGCACCCAGGTACACGCAGCCGGGAGGGGAGGGAGCTGGAGGGGCCGGAGGTGCGTAGTGGAGAATAGCTGACACCTTCGCAGCTCGGCTTCCCAGCGTGGAGGCGGAGGATGGCTGGAGACATGCCTGGGATGGTGGCCGAGCCGGGCGGCGGAGCAGCAGGGGATGTACCAGATCCCCGCTGTCCAGCGGCAGCCGGAGAAGGCTCAGGCGGGTCCCTCACTGAGCCGAGGCTCCATTTACTGCTCCCAGCTGATGGATGCCTGTGTCCGTGCCACCTCTAAGCCTTGTCCCCATGGCAAACCGCACGGAGCCCGGGGCTGGCGCTGGCACATCCCTGCGTGAGCGGCGGGATGGGGAGGCAGCTGAGCCGGGGCGCAGGGGGGGCTGTGGGTGCTGGGGGTCAGGGTGCTGGGGGTGGGCTCTCTGTCCCAACACCCAGAGGTTCTCCCAGCCCCAGGGGCTTAGGGCACCGCCATCCTCGGTCCTCGCTCGCCGGCGCTGTGCCCGAGCAGGGGGGCTGCGAGGCTGAGGAGGGGCTGGGAGCCCGCCAATGTAAAATGGCTCCCGTCGAGCCGCTGCTGTGCGGCATAGCACAGTACAACCCTGGCCCCCACACAGCCCCCAGCCCCTGCCCCCAGGGCCTGGTGCTATCCCAGTGCCGTGCCCCAGCTCTGCTGGGTGCAGGTCCTCACCCACCCCGAGTCAGCGCGGCACCGGGCAGCTCTGCGCTGGACAACCCCTCCTCCTGCCTCCCCAGGATCCCCCCAGCTCCTTCTCTAGCAATTCCTCCCTTCTCCCACGGTAAGATCTCCAGCCCCTGCCCCAGCTCGCTCTGCACCCTCAACTTGCTCCCACACAATGCCAGGCGTGATCGTCCCTCTTCCCCTAGACCCCAGGCCCCCTTCCTCAGGACACTTCATCCTCCTCTCCTGTCCAGGCGACCTGTCCCTCCAGCCTGGGGCTCTGGCAGATGCCTGGGGGAAGAAGAAGTGTTATTTCCTCCCAGACATCAAAATCCTTGCACAGATTCACCCTCGCTGGAGACCTGTCACCGGCCGGGGACATTCCTTGTGCTGTGAGAGGGCATTGGTGTAACAAAAGATCCCCCAGAGATTACCCATCTCCTTCCTTTCCGTTTGACACAAAATAGGATCCTGCTGGAGACCGAAGTCCCAGCCCTGCTATAACAGCAGGATTTTGCCGAGATCGTCCTTCCCCAGATCCCCTCCCCCTGGCATGCTGAGGGCAGATCCCAGCTCCTGCCCCCCCAGTACTCTCATTTCTGTGCCCAGGGCCAGATGGCTGATTCGCTCCGTGGCTCTGCGCTCCCGCCGCAGTCCCAGCTGACCACTTTGTTTGTAATAGTCCTCAGAGGGGAATTACAACTGAGTATTAAATGTGTGGTTAAAGAAATCACATTACACAGTGTGACTGCAAGGGAGATGTTTCCCTTTAATCTGTAATCCATGGAAGTTATTAGTTTACTGAGCAGAGCTGGTAGGCACGGCATTTCCATTAGGATATAACCCTGAGCAGACCCATCACCTCCAGTCACAGCACAGCTCCCAGCACAGTCCTTGCTTCCCTGTTCCCAGTTACCTCAATGCCGTTATCGTGTTAACATGGGGCTGTTTAACATTGCAGAAAAGAAAAGGAAAAAAAAATCATGCTGGACAGCTGATGTGCTCCTGTGAAATAATGTTTGTGTCATGTATCCTGTCCTGCAGGTCTATGCAATATTAGTTAGCCACCCTCCTGCTCC
The DNA here is from genome assembly GCF_003945595.2 of Pipra filicauda. Lineage (NCBI taxonomy): Eukaryota > Metazoa > Chordata > Aves > Passeriformes > Pipridae > Pipra > Pipra filicauda. The sequence continues at coordinate 206,062 of NW_024104458.1, read as the reverse complement.
CAACGATCACCTAACACCAACACCTGTATCATACACAGCTGGCTTCTACAGGATCCCTGTCATTGGTCTGACAACACGCATGTCTATATATTCTGATAAGGTAACTGATGCATGTTTCTAGTCTAGTACCTCATACATGTGCTGTAAATCAAGAGTGCCCATCAGGAGGGTTAATGATGCCAACACTCTGTGTCTGTCTGTCCACCCTCTCCAGCTCAGCCTGCAGCTCCCTCTCTCTCTCCTGCATTCCCCAGTACATTATTTTTTCACAGCTGCCAGTGTTGACCTACATAGTGCCGGATGATTTCTGCAGCACGGCTCTGCCAGGCTGCTGGGCTTGCTGCTCTTCAGCCAAGCACAGGCATAGCTGGTTCCTGCCCTGCTCACTAGTGACAGCCAGGGGGTCCAGGGGGCTCCCCGGGTGTGTGTGAGCCTGTGGAGGGGCAGGAGAATCCTATTAGAGCCTGTACATTGGGCAGGAGCTCTCTGGGGCTTGAAGGTTGTTCGGTTGCATTCACTTCTCTGGGTTTATGGGATATTGGTAGGGAGATCACATGACACTCAGTCCAGCCAGCACTCAAGACAGAGGTTCAAATTCCAATGTCTCAAACCACTACAGCTGTCTCTGTGGGCCCACAGAGGCTTCCAGACTGGATGAGGGTCTGGGGGCAGTGCCCGGCCCTGGGCAATGAGGTGCTGCCCTGGCCCTCAGCTCACAGCCCATCTGTGATTAGTGAAAGCAAAGGGAGGAGCTGAGCAGAGCCAGACCATCCACGTGCCATTGCAGGATTCCATGCAGGCACACAAGCTCAGTGGGTGAGATCAAGCCTGTTTCAAAGCATGAATCGGCCTTTGCTTGGAAAATGTGAATATTCACAAATGTAAATGTTCTGTGCAAAAATAGTCACTCCGCCTACATGCTAAATGAAGTCAAATTTCAGGAGGGAGGAGCAGAGGCTCCTAGAGATGCACCAGCAGCACTGCTCAGCTGGAGAGCAGCAGCTCTTGGCATCTCCCACCAGTAAAGCCATGATAGGATGGACACCAAGCCAAGACCACAGCAGTGACTGTGATGGTGGCTGGCTGGGCTGGGGACCTGCATGGGCAGGGTCCCACTGGGTTAGAGGGAAAGGGATAGCAACAGACCTGACAGAGCAAGGGAGAGGGCAGGCAGCAATTGTGCAGGGAGAATTTGCTTCGTGCTGCTGTGGAGTGGAAATACGTCTGATGGAAATGTCACTGAGAGAGACCCTGTCACAGGGGCCAGGAGGGCAGGGAGAGGGGACCCTGCACACTGTGGGGCCTGCTCCATCTCTGCAGGGCTGTGCTCACCAAAGCAAACCACCTGTCCACAGCACAACCTGGGGCAGGATTGGCGTGCCCACCCCAAGGGGCTGGGACCTGCCCTGGCACTCTGCTTCTGACAGATTTTTCCTATTTCAAATGTTTTCTGCAAATCTGGCTCATAAAATGCACCTGACTCACTTCAGGGCTGGAGGAGCAACCCACTGTACTGTCAGGAAATGCTCTCCATGGAGTATTTTGGGGAGTTCAGCCAGTGCAGGGCTGTCGGCTGCGCTTGCCTGGCACAGACTGAGCAGGGAGGCCACCCTGCCTGTACCAGGCTCAACTCACCCCTCTGAGCAGTCCTGCCTGTCTGGCCTCCTGCTTGGCACCTGCCCATCCAGGCAGATGGGGGCCTGGGGGCTTGGAGCTCTCTGCAGAGGGTGGAGATGCTGGCAGGAGATGGGGCAAAGGCAGGGACTGGGGAGAGGAGCACAGGATGTTGAACAGTGGAAGGGACAGCAAAGGTGGGAGTGAAATGGGGGACAGAGGGGTGTGAAGCCCTGGGACAGGCTCTGCTCACCCCATGTAGGACAGGCTGGCTCATGTGACACAGGACATTCAACTGTTCCCTTTTTGGTTTCCAGTGATCAGCTTGGTTTTTGGGTTACTTTTTAAATTCAGTAAATTATATCTTTCAGCTTAGTTTCTATGGAAACAAGCTTGTAAGATCACTTTGTATGTACGCCCCTGATTGGTTTTGAAGGCGTCAGGCAATTTTAGCTAAATTTCACGGGGGGTTGAAGTGGAGTTAATTATGGTCCTCTGCAGGCTATGCTGCCAGGGGGAGGAGAGGTGTGGGCCTCAGCACAGACAGGTTTGCCCAGTACCTTTTGATGCTCCCAGAGCATCTCCAGTCGAGCACAGTGGTCCAGGAGCTGTAGCCAGTCTACCAACAAAGATACCCCAGGGAAGGGAGCTTTATTGCTCCCAGTATCCAACCAACTATTTGTTCTAGAAGTGGTATTGCATCTGAATGCTCTGGCTTGGTAGCCTTTGGCCCCCTTGTACATACATCTTATGAAATCATTGCCTGTTCCTTCACCAAGATCCTCACTCCATCCAGCATAGTCCTGCCTGTACACTGAGGGGTCTCTGGAATCCCAGTCACCTCAGAGTGAGGTGAGCAGGGAATTGGAGGAGGAAAGGGGGCTCTCATGGTAAAGTGATCAGAGCAGTCCCCATGGCTGTGGTGTCCATCACTGTGGAGAGCCCTCCATGGAGATCTCATGGACTGAGCATTGCAAAAATCACACTCTGGCCTTCCCCTACTGGGCCCCCTGCATGGACAGGCTGGACTGTGCTTTAGTGCTCCTGCTCCCATGTGTCATTGGGGGTGTTTATACTTCCTTTGCATTCCAGCTGAAAAAATGAGATGACACAGACATCTTGGCAATATGAGAAATGTGAAATGACATGGAGAGTGTGAGAGCAAAGCTTGTGGGGAAATGCACAGCTCAAGAGCCAGGAAGAGCTGGTGCTGTTCATCATCACCATGTGGAACGTGATCCCCACCTATGTGGTGGGAATGAAGGGACATCCTGGGTGCCCAGAGGTGCTGAGCCCCACACCATACCCTAATCCGAGAGCTATTGCAGTGGAGGATCAAGGGGTTTTAACCGAGACTTGCTCTGTGGTGAAAGAGATGGAAAATGGAGTTTAGTCATCGTGCACTTGGAGAGCTATTTCAATTCCAGCACCTGGTCCTGGTAGTTGCAATGAGGTCTATCTCTTTCTCTCTCTCTTCAGCCTGGGATGGCTTTTACCTCTGGTTCCTGGTCTCACTGTAACCACTCCATGCCTGGAAGTGAGGCACTGCTCACTGAGAGGGGTACTTTTCTCTGTTACTGGTCTCACTGGCAACAATGCTCAGCAGAAACCTTCTTAATCAGAGTGGGAAGCTGCACTGGAAGTGGGGAAAAAGCAATTCCCCTTGACCAAGGTCAGGATCAGAACTCCTTCACCTGTAAGCAATGACTGGAGAGGCTGTTTAGTGTAACACAGAGTTGTTTGCCCCAGGAATGGGCAGCCCAGCCATCAGCAGAGTAGCTCAGCCCTCAGCAGGGCAGCACAGCCCTCAGTCAGGCAGCCTGGAACGTTCCAGAGCAGACCAGGCTAGAGCAGTGCTGGGCTGATGGAGCCCGCTCATCCCAGTGGAGGAGAGCTCTTCATAGGCTCTCAGGATTCCAGCTGGGAGAAGGACAGACACCCCCCACTCCACAGTGGCCATTCCCCAGAGGCTGCCACGTCCCTTCCTCCGTGCTCTGCAGGGAAAGGCAGGCAGTGCATTTGAGTCTGAGCTGCCCACACCCCTGTCCCCACTGAAATCCCTCCCTGCACACGTCTGAGCTGTCTCAGAGTTGTCTCAGCTCCCTCCCACGTCCACAGCCGTCACGTGGGGCAGTGGGCAGGCTCCTTCCATGGGGACACTGGCCACCGCTTCTTTTTCATACCCAGCTGGGGATTTTTACTAAATTTTCCTGAGCTTTATAGGTTGAGATCTCTGTCAATCTCTTTGAAACTGCCCAGCTCATTTTGGGAGTGAATTGCTAGAAGGGAGACTGAGCACATTTCCATAGGAAGTGAAACTAAAGCACGTTGCCTACTCAAGCCTCTGAAGCTTTCATTTTTCTTTAGTTTTCTGTAGGAAAAATAACTCCCTCAGCCATGGACCATGAGCTGGGACGAGCCCTTAGGCAGGCAGAAGTAAGAGGATAGCAAACCTTTCACTCAGGGACCTGTATGTGGTCCTGATGTGGGCACACAGCCGTGGTGGCCTCCAGCCATGCCCTGTGCACATCCCCTACAGATACAAACTCCATCAGCAGGCACCTACACGTGCCTCTTCCCCCAGGCAGAGCATGGCCACGTGCAGACTGTGCACAGGGATTCCAGCACCCAAGCACTTTCCCTGCAGGGGTACCTGCACTCACATGCTCTCTGCATGGACGTGCTCACGTTTGTGCACACACAGAGCCCCGGCTTTCACACACACCAACAGCTCCTCTTTGTGTGTACTCACATCAACCAAGTCAGGACAACTAATAATTTGCAGTTCTTAAGTCCTGACCCCACATAGAATCATCATAGAATCCTAGAATAGTTTGTGTTGGGTAGGACCTTAAAGACCATCTCATCCCACACCCCTGCCATGGGCAGGGATACCTTCCACTAGCCCAGGTTGCTCCAACCCCCATCCAACCCGGCCTTGGACACTCCCAGGGATGGGGCAGCCACAGCTTCTCTGGGCAACCTGTGCCAGGGCCTCAGCACCCTCACAGAACTTGCCATGAATTATTCTTCATTTTCCTATCTAAAAACCACAATTCTGTAATCCAGGAGCTGAGATACCATCAGGGCAAGTCCATGGCCCTTTTGACACCACCTCGGAAAGCAAATTTCCCTGAACTGTTAAACCAAGTTGCCCCCAACAACCTTGCAATAAATTATTCATCTGAACCAAGTGATATGTATTTACAATACTTAAGGAAGCCATGATCAGTTTAAACACCATTTTTACAAGCTAATGGGAAACTAGAAAATAATTTGATGCAATATACTGAAATCTCAGAGATTTTTTAATTTCAAAAATGGATTGAATGCATTTTGTTAGAATTCTGATTTTTTTTTTAGCCTGTGTTTTGCTGATTTTTTTTTTAATATTAGTTTTTCTGGGTTTTTTTCCCAACTCTTTTCTGATCTTTTTTTTCCCATTTTCATTTTCCCTGGATTTTCTTAAAGCAATTAAAAGTGGTCAGGGGTTAGAAATTAGAAATGCTCAGATCCATCTTGTGCATCCCTGGCCCAAGCTGTGGAGCAGGACCTGGAAACTCCTGGGCATCTCTGCTGACTCCAAACAGATCTTGAACACTGTGTTGGTGTGGAGACTGTGGTTGTTCTTCCATCGTTTGTCTCTTGGGGCTTCTTCCCAATCCAATGGATTAGGGCTGGGCTTGTGGGGTGAGCTGCATTTCTGCTGCTCTTCCCAAAACTGTGAATATTTGTATCAGCTCTGAGATGTTTGTATTAGCTCTGAGATGCTTGTTGTGGCTCTCCTGGTTTGCTTCCTCCTTTGTTTAAACATCCGCAGTTGTCCTCAGTGGCTTGGTGGTTTTGCTGCTGCCTCCATCGTTCCTGTGTGTTGGGCCAGGGCAGGGGCAGGGGTTTGAAGCTATTTTCTACAGATTTCATGGTTTGGTTTGACATTAGCACCATGTTGGGTGTGAGAAAAAGGCTTTATTTGGTGTGTCTGTTCCTCCTGTATGGGTCCATGGGGGACATGATTCCTTTTCCCTTCCAGTGTGATTTACTTTGGCCCCTTCAGGACATTTCTGACCCGTGCTGGGTCTGGTCTCTCGGTGAGCAGTTCTGGACAAGACCTGTTTGGTCCAGACAACCATCTCAGCCTCAAAGAAAGAAATATTATGGTGCTTTCCTTTCTGTCCTCTCTGGTTCAGAATTCTGCCCCCCTCCAGCATGTAGCTGGGTTGCCAAGTAAGGGCCCTGCTGAGCATGAGCACTTTGACTGTCTAATATTTGACTGTAGGGCCTTTTGGAAAAGCTGCATTTGTTTGAGAGCTCTCTGTCAGCTACAGCTTTTGGTCCAGTTGCTCCCCTAACAGTGCTGTACTTAATTAGGCTGGAATTGCTATTGCACAATCATCCAACCATAACGATGTCTTTAACCAAATCAGAGAGGTCAACTGGGACATGAGTCCAGAGCTGCCTCCTCCTGTGGAACAGGCTGACCTAGAAACAGTCAGAGACCATGTTATAAAACTGCTTTTCTGAACTTCTCTCATGACAAATAACTAATATATAGCTGCCTGTACCTGCCTCTTGCTCCTCTCTAAAGGGAATTCAAGTTCTTTGTGATGTCTGTTGCGCAGTAACAATTTTGAAAAACCAAGAGGCAAGGCTATATTTGCACTGAACACTGCTGGCCCTTCATGGTTCGATAGGCTTTTCTTCGCTGTGGACCACAAAGCAAAAAACCCTCTTTGCCATGCTCTAGATTAACCACAGAGAGGTACAAAATCACAACCAGGATTTGCTTCTCAAGCAGAAGGAAGGAGTGCAGGTTAGCACTAGAGGTGTGCTCAAGGTGTGCAACCCAGAGGTCTTCCCAAAATGGCTTTGTGATCCCAGCCCTGTCCCTGCAAACCTGGCTGACAAGCCCACAGTCTGTGTTGAGCTCTTGTTCTTCCTTGCAGAGCATCCACCTGTCCTTTTTGCGCACGGTCCCTCCATACTCTCACCAGGCCAACGTCTGGTTTGAGATGATGAGAGTCTTCAACTGGAACCACGTCATTCTGATAGTCAGTGACGACCACGAAGGTCGTGCTGCACAAAAGAAGCTGGAGACCCTCTTGGAGGAGAAAGAGTCCAAGGTCAGTTCCTGAACATTGTCTTGTAGCTTTGTTTAAGCAACAACAAAACTAGAAGTCTCGGGCTGTTGTATGTATGTAGATTTCTGTATGTAAAACACCTTTTCTTTCCATTGTAACATGGCTAACATGCTTAAAGCATCAACAGTGTCTGACTAGTACCTGACAGAACTTTGTACTTTATTCATTTCACTTGCTTTGCCATGGTCAAAATCTCCTACATGTAAATCGACTACAAAATGAAGGGAAGGATAACCTGGAGCTCTGCAAATGCCTCGCCCAAGATTCCCACCTAAGGAGAGGACCAGTCGCTCAGCTTAGGGAAGCACCTGCCCCATTACAGCCACCCCGGGGCCAGGCAGACCCAGCAGTGCCAAACCAACCCTGAAAAGCAGCTTCTGAATTGGCTTCCCGGGGCTCACCTTAGAGGCTTAGGAGGGGCCAGGCAGCCGGTGTGTTGCTGCCCCGAGGGGCACAGCACCCTCTGTGTAGAGCCGTGGGCCGCAGGCCGCGCCCGTTCCCATCTCCATCGAAGCACATGCCAAACGCTGCTTTCCTGACACCCATTGCTGGTACAAGAGGGCGGTTGTGGCTTTATGGAGGAGGTGCACTGCACCTACACTCAGGGCCAGCAGGGAGCAGGGAGGGAGGTCCCCAAGCCTGCTAGAGATTCAGGAGGACAACCACAGACCTGCGGTGTGGAGTGAAAGGACCAAGCTAACGTTCCAGACAAGCAGGGAAGGAGAACACAGGAGCTGTTTGGCTGCAATCTGGAAGACAAGGAACCACCTCGTGCCCTACAGAGTGAAGTCCCAGCATGTTCTCTTGCCTGGGGCAGGGTGAGTCCCCTTCGGGTGTGCAGACACTGAGCCCATCCAAGTCTCCAGCAGCATCAGGGCAGGAACCAATTCAGGGCTGTTCCGTCCTGGGTCACAGGCAGGGACCTCAATCTACTCTTCTCCAGCCCCACCAGCAGCTGCTGGACCTTTGGCAGTCAGTCAGCTGTTGAGGAGATGTGGCCACAGACACTTCTTGTGCTTGGAGCTGGTGACTCAGCTGAGAGATCAGAGAGAGCAGCCTGTCACTGCTCTTCATCACCTCCCTGGTGAACAACTGGTGCAGGGTTGCAGGCTGGCACAAGCCACACTGAACAACAGGCTTTTGGTTTTGGCGGTGATTTCCGAGGAGTCTCATCCTTGCTGCATCCTGGATCATTGTGAGACACTGACGTGCCACCAGCTATGGTGGGATCCTCCTGCCTCCCAAGACAATTTCCTGCTGGGTGACAGTGGAATATATTTCACTCCAAAGCCTCTTCCCAGCACAATGTCACTCATCCAAGGAGAGCCATTGTCAGTCTCGCATTCCTTTCCTTGCATCTTTTGATTTCCACTTTCTGCTTTCCTACAGTTCCTCTGTGTTCCCTTTTGCTGCTCCCTCTCGTGACTCCACTCCTTGCTTGCTCCATGTGATGCTCCCAGGCACAGGGTGCATTTCTTCTTCACCCTATCCATCACATGGGAAAGATTTTAGATCTGGAGCTTGAAAGATGGGGAGCAGGGGATGTGCTCAGACCTGCCCCACATTTGCACTGCATCTATAACATGTCTTGGCAGCCACTGGGCTGCTGCAGATGCCCTGGCCACTCTCCAGCCTGAGACACCTGCTCTGTGGTGGTAGGTCACTTTGTCTTCCTTTTGGGGCGTGTCACTGCATCTTGTTTCTGTTTTCCTTGCAAAAAAGGTCAAACAGACAGGTCTGACTGGTCTTGAAGGTGGTAGATAGCCTGCTGGGGCTTTCCTATCTTCCTTAATCTCTTCTTCTAATTCCTTTTCTGGTTACTGATGTGCTGACTCTCTTCATGCCATGAAGGGGTACCTTGGGCCCCTGCCCAGCCTCCTCAAGGGCAGCCTGGCCCTGAGGAGGGAGCAGGCAGGAGACCTGATCTCGACCTCTGCAAGGCTTGGGTCACAGTCCCTGAGGTCCTGTCCTCAGAGACTCCCCTGCCCACTCGAGCTCTTGGATTGGAGCATGGCTGTGTCCCCCACAGTCTGCACTGTCCCTGGGTGTCACTCAGGCACCACTGTGTGGGTTTGCACTTCCACCAGGCACTCCAAGCCCAGCACTCAGGCCATGCTGGCCAGTCCTGGCACACCCCATGTGCTCGCCTTGTCTTAGGTCTGTCTGCTCCACCCCAGCCCAACTCTGCTTGTTCGTCTGGGCAGGCCACCAGTGCTGCTCAGGATCAGGAGGGAGTGTTGGACACTGTGAAATCAGTTTGTCCAAGTCAGAGGTGGCAGATCCATGGTGTGCTGGGTCTCTTTCTCTAGGACAGTGGCAACTTTTTTAATGAATGCTTGAGAACCTGGTGGAAATTTTAATTTGTGGGTCCCTGTGTGAAACATGAGCTGAAGAGCAGGGAAGGGCTGCAGGACCACATGGAAAAATGGGGGGGAAAAAAGACACATTATTAGTCTAGTTCTGTAGGGATAGTGACAGGGAGAGGTGATCAGGTGCCAGCTTTGCTGCACCCAAGACTCTGCTGACCAGCCTGGATCGAGGTGCATATCCCAGGCACACAAGGCTATTCATGTCTGGAGGCTGCAAGAGGGATGACCAAGTTTTTGGCTACACTGACAGTGCCTAAGGAGAAATGACCAGTGTCCCATCACTGGAGAACATTCATGCTGTCCTACACCTCTGTTCTCCTTGAAGGCAGTTGTTACCCCAGGTCTCACTGCAATCTCAGCAGTCTCTAAGAAGCCACTGCAGAAATCCTGGCTGTGGATGTCATCAGAAGTGAAGGCAGACCTGGGCTCCAAGCAGATTTTGCCTCCTCAGATACTTTGCCTTGCAAGGACTCAATTCCTTTGAGCAATGAAAACCTGCCAGGCTGTGTCCAAGGAGAAGAAAGCAAAGATCACATGGCTGCACAGAAAGCAGACCTGGAAAATGTCCTGCCAAAGATTGGCCCGAGTGCTCAGGAAAAGGCAAGCTACTTAGTTTGGAAAGCGAGACACAGAGATAAAACCTGGCTGTCTAAGAAACAACCTGGGAACATGAACCTTTGCATTCCAGGGGTGCAAAGGGTCTGGTTCCTGTCAGGGATCAGTTGCCATTGCCATAAAGTTCTGGAAAAATGAAGATCAGAATAGAGCTGTGTCCCATACCCCGTATACATAGATCAGGAATACTCAGCAGGGGTGGGGTGGGGTCAAGAAGAAGAGGTCAGACACTGTCCCACCAAAACCTGCCAAGCCGTCTCCTGAAGGCATTGTCAGATCGCTGTTGTTGGCCTGACCAGGTGGGCTGCTCGCAGGAAGATCCACGGGGCTCTGTGCACGCTGTTGCAGGGTCACGGCTCCTGAGAGCAGAGGCTCTTGGCCCTCAGCACACTGCCTGGAGAAGAGGAAACCTCCAGAAGCAGGTTTCATGCCTTGGGCTCCTTTGGGGCCAAGCAGCAGAAGTGGCTCAGGTAGGAGACAAGGGGAGGAGCAGGTTCTCTGTCCGGTCTCTCGTCTCCAGGGTCAGAGCATGCTGAGCCCCCTGTCCTGAGCCCCAGTGCTGCTCTGGTCAGCAGCGTGGAGACCACCAAGCAGTGAGCCCCACTAGCCACCTGTAGGACCAGGTTATGGGCACTGTGGTCTTGGGTAGCTGCACCTCCCAGGGCCACCCTTGTGCCACAGAGCCATGAGGTGCCCTTGGCCCTCCCCAGGCACCAGGTAAAAGCTGCAATGTCATCCCATGATCACCATTGCTTCATATTGCCACGCTTTGAGCCAACACGGGATGTAGAGAACGTTATCTTTCTCTTTTGGATGTCAACAGAGCTCCAAAAGGCTGCTCCCTCCTTTCAGGGGGTGAGAAGTTCAGCTGAGACACCTCATTTGCTGTGAACTCTCTGAGGGTGAACAGGATTGTAATGCTCATAGTGACTCTAGTATTGCTAATACTCTTAACTGTAACAGTTTACCTTTATCCAGCACTTTCCGTACACAACATTTTGTCCTTTACTTCCACAGTAATTCCATGGAAACCCCACCACTTAGGCCCTTAGAGATGCATAGATTGTTTCTGAGCTTAAGATAAAAAATTTCTTGCTGAAGAATTCCCCAGTCCCACAAGGGAAATGCAACTGCAGCATCGCACCAGCTGTGGCACTCAGGCTTGCTCTGTGAGATATGGCCTTGCACCGTGACCTCCCGTGAGAGCTGAGGCACTCTCTCTCTCCTGATAGTGGTTTTTGCGAGCTCCAGCGTTATAGAGACCCTTTAGCAAACAGTGGAGGAGGAGGTGGATGTTGGATTGCTTTACTACACGTCATTTTCAACTGTTTATAATATTCTTCTGTGTCTACATATTTTCTCTGTGCACATTATTCATCAGAGTAAAAAAAGGAACTATGAAAACCTCGACCAACTTTCCTATGACAACAAGCGAGGACCCAAGGTATATATGCATGGAAATGCACGCCGCCCACCAACCTAACTAGCAAATGAAAAGTAGCCACAGCCACCAGAAAAATAAAAAAATAAAAAATAATAATAAAAAAAAAAAAAATAAAAAAAAAAAAGAAAAAAGTGAAAGAGAAAAAAAAAAGAAAATAAAAGAAAGAAAAAAAAAATCCATGACTATGTTTCTTGGTAGCACGTTTTTATGTTGAGATAGTTTGGTTTGGACTTGAGAATGGAAACTTAGCCAGCTGACCCTGGAAGGATTTCTTTTTGAAACATGCATGTGAACCAGTAATTAACTTGCAAGTTCTTTTTTTTTGGAAAGTTGAACCAACCCCCTTTCCTCCCCAAAGGAAACGGTTCCTTGGTGTAAGTTGCTCACTTTGACTCCCAAAGGTTAACCTTGTGCAATATGTTTTTCTCATTTCCCATGTTTTTGAAAAACAACACTCGTTTGAGTTTTCAATTGCATTTCAAAGCCTTTTTCTCTTTCCTGTACAATGCACGCCTCTTTTTGGGTCTTGATTGACTTCAGTTTGCATGCACAGTGCAAAAAAAATAAAAATAAAAAAAATAAAACAACTGAAAGGCCAAAACCTTAAAAGAGAAAGGAAGGAAGGAAAGAAAGAAAAGAAAGAAAGGAAAGAAAAAAGAAAAAAAATAACTATGACCAATCTTATTTAGCAGACTTTTGTGCAGTTTAATGAATTCTCTTGACCTTTTCTAGATAGCATGGCTCTCACCCACCAGTCCTGGGGCTCCCACACTAACCAGCTTTGCTCACACTAATCACAGGCTGAGAAAGTGCTTCAGTTTGACCCTGGAACCAAAAATGTGACATCGCTGCTGCTGGAGGCGAAGGAGCTGGAGGCTCGAGTCATCATCCTCTCTGCCAGGTAAGGCAGTGCCATTCCTTCCCCTCCCTGCTCTGCTTTTCTCCTCTCCCCTTTGCAACACTGCCCAGAACTGAAGTCAAAGCAGATTTGAGGTTTGTCATCCTTCCAAGGAACACGAGAGAAAACCTCGTTGTGGTTTAACCCCTGCCAGCAGCCAAGCCCCTCACAGCCACTCCCCCACTCCCCCAACAACGATATCAGGGACAGAATCAGAAGGGTAAAAGATGGAGAACTCGTGGGTTGAGACAAAGACAGTTTAATAGGGAAAGGGGAAAGCAAAAGCTGCTCACACAAGCAAAGAAAAACAAGGAATTATTTCACCCCTTCCCATGGGCAGCAGGTGTTCAGCACCTCCAGGAAAGCAGGGCCCCATCCCACGGAATGGTGACTTGGGAAGACAAACACCATCACTCCAAATATCCCCCAGTGTTCCTTCTTCCCCCCAGCTTTATATACTGAGCATGATATCATATGGTCTGGAATATCCCTTGGATCAGCTGGGGTCACCTGTCCCAGCTGTGTCTCCTTCCAGGCACTCCCAACTTCCTGGCCTGTGTGGCAGCAGGAAAGCAGAAAAGCCTTGGCCCCGTGTGTGAGCCCCGCTCAGCAATAACAGAAACATCCCTGTATGATCAACCTGGTTCAGCACAAACCCAAACACAGCCCCACACCAGCCTCTGGGAAGAAAATGACCTGTCCCCCAGCTGAAAGCAGCACAGCCCCACACAGGGATGTCCTGGGCAAGGGGTGGGTGCTGTGCTGTGCTGGACATGCTGCTGGCCTGGGAGCTGGCAGTCACCAGCGAGGCTGGGATGTCTCTCCTGCACAGTGTCAGCAGCTGCAGAACCAGCTGCAGTCAGTGACGGTGTATCCTGGTCCAGCTGTGTAGGAGGGGAGTCTCACTGTCCATGCCTGCAGCATAAGGACTGGGCCAGATGTGCAGATGCTCAGCAGTGCTGGGCCCTGTGGGATCAGGTGAAGCTGGGAGAAAGGTTCCCATTGCTCAAGAAATGAGCTGTTACCCAGGAGAAACAGTTGTCAGAGAAGGGCTACCTGGACTTGTGTCTTCCCTGGCACTGCCACTGCCTTGGGACCTGACACAGGAGAAAAGGGGCTATCCAGCACCTGGAGCCACATTGCCCTTCCCTTCATTAAACTCGTAGAGAGTGTCCAAAGGAGGCAACGAGGATGGGGAAGGGCCTTGATTTGAAGCCGGGGGAGGACACTGAGGGCACTTGGGGTGTTCAGCTGGAGAAGAGGAGACTGAGGGCAGAGCTCATGGCAGTTCCAGCTTCCTGGGCAGGGGTAGAGGAGGGGCAGGGACTGAGCTCTGCTCTGGGGGGACCAGGGACAGCACCCAGGGAATGGCTGGAGCTGTGACAGGGCAGGGTCAGGTTGGATCTCAGGGAAAGGTTCTTCCCCCAGAGGGTGGTTGGCACTGCCCAGGCTCCCCAGGGCAGTGGGCACAGCCCCAAGGCTGCCAGAGCTCCAGGAGGGTTTGGATGATCCTCTGGGGCACAGGGTGTGACTCTGGGGCTGGGCCTGTGCAGGGCTGAGGGTTGGACTCGACGGTCCTTGTGGGTCCCTTCCAACTCAGCACATTCTGTGATTCTGTGACTCCTCTCGTTGCAGTGAGGACGATGCAGCCACGGTGTACAGAGCAGCAGCCATGCTCAACATGACGGGCTCGGGCTATGTGTGGCTGGTGGGGGAGCGGGAGATCTCGGGCAGTGCCCTGCGTTACGCCCCTGATGGTAGGCACCCCTGTGGCACCCCCAAGGTACCCCTGAGGCACCCCTGAGGCACCCCCGAGGCACCCACCCTGCTGCCATCAGTGCTTGGAGACCCTGCACAGAGCCAGCATGAGGGGCTCCTGCCCCCCGGGGACCCCCTGGGCTGGGGGAACACGGTGCCGTGGTGGTCCCAAGCAAGTGGAGGGTCCCACATGTCGCTTCCCATTCCCCCTGCCTGCATGGGGAGTCAGCAGTCCAGCAGCCTTGTTCACACTGCTATACCCCAAATCCACATCACTGGGGCTTTGCAAGCTGACAGTCTCCTGGGGGAAGGGTTGGGCAGGGCGCTGGGGATGGAGCACGGGCAGTCAGTGGCCCATGTAGCTGCCCCCGTACCCCTCTGGCGGGCAGGACGGTGCCCGCCCTGCGCTGCTGCCCCTGCCTGAATCTCAGGCAACTCCCCACTGCATCCAAGGGTCCCCAGCCCATAACCAGGTGCTTGCTTGTCCCCAAACCCTGTTCATGGGAGCAAAGCTGGAGCAGCCAGCGAGCCCAGGAGTGCTGACCTTCCTCCTCCCCTCCTCTCGGGCAGGAGTGATCGGTTTGCAGCTCATCAATGGGAAGAACGAGTCCGCCCACATCAGCGACGCTGTTGCCGTGGTGGCACAGGCTGTGCACGACTTGTTTGAGAAGGAGAACATCACAGACCCACCACGGGGCTGCGTGGGCAACACCAACATCTGGAAGACAGGACCCCTTTTCAAGAGGTATTTGGTAAAGGGTCCTGCTGGAGGGAGCAGAGGACCTGCTGGGGGAGAGCTGGAAAAGGTGGGAGTATGTGGAAAAGGTGCAGGAGGACATGGCAGCTTTGCTCAGAGTATCTGTCACTAAAGCTTTGGGGCATGTGGCACAGGGCTGACTGGACTCTCCTGCATGATTTGGATGTGAAGACTCTCCTAGAAAACCATCCCAGACACAGGCTCAGGAAATGGCACCCAGTTTAGGCATCATCTGGTGCCTGGCACCAACTTGCTCCATGCCAAACCATGCTGCCCTGGGCAATGCTTGGGCAGCTGGGATGTAAGGGCAGGAAATGACTCTAGGAAGAAAAGATCTGGGGGCCATGGTGTCCTCCAATCTGGATCTTAATTCCATGAGTGGAAGTGGGAGAGAGGGGGTTTTCTGCCAAATCAGGGTAGGGGGATGTTTCTGTCAAATTGAAGCTCGGCGGTGCGGACACATTTCCTGCTGAACATTCCAAGGGCTGTGGCATGGGTCAGTGTGCTGCAAGCAGATCTTGGTGGCAAGAGATCTCCCTGCATGGGACAGGCAGATGAGAGCATGTGTGTGTTGGGTCTTGCTGCCATGGGCAGAAGGATCGACAGATGCTGCATGTGCTTCCCAGAACCCAGTTTTTGTGCACATCAGTGTGGATGCTGGAACCACAAGGGCCTCTTCTGCAGGCTGGACTGTGGTACAGCAGCAATTCCCTGCAGACCTGGGTTCTGCTGAGCATGGAACCTGCAAAGCCTGAAATTGTTTTAGAAATATTTCTGGCATCCTCTGCAGCAACAGAGTTTTTGGCATGAGCGAGTCAAAGGTGTTCTCCACAAGTGGCTCAGGCAATTGTTCTGTATCTTCACTATCATCTTTCCAGGGTTTGGGGGCTGGTGTCCTCTTGGTGGTGTATTCCTGGGGCTCTATGTAGACTGTGATGAGCTGGTGCCAATCAGAAGCACCAGGAACTGTGACATGGACGCAGCTCCCAAGGGACGCCAAGAGGAAGGTGTCCTTGGGTGTTGTGGGACACATCATTCCTTAAGGAAATGGGAATGATCTACTGGAAAACAAGGGACAGTGACAACAGATATGGTAGTGAACTTTGGGAAAATGGCTCCATCCACCAGGAAGGGATGACTGCTGGTCTATGAACAGACCATAGGTAGCCTTGGCTGGATTTCTGTAGGATAGTGTGCATATGGCAGGTAACTGAGAGAAAGATTTGCCCTTCTGATGCCTTCTTAGGGGTCCCAATGGCCACAGCAGGTTTTCTAGGTTGTGCCCACTGTGTTTCCCTCTCTAGGGTGTTGATGTCCTCCAAGTACTCGGAGGGTGTCACTGGCCGCGTGGAGTTCAATGAGGACGGGGACAGGAAGTTTGCCAACTACAGCATCATGAACCTGCAGAACCGGAAACTGGTCCAAGTTGGGATTTACAACGGCAGCAATGTATGTACAGGCCTGGCCTGGGGAGAAGGAGTGTATGCACTGGGGTGTTTACCTATGGCCTTACGTCCCTCTGCTTCCTCTGGGATCGCTCACAGGTCTTGACCAACGACAGGAAGATTATCTGGCCCGGGGGGGAAACTGAGAAACCTCAAGGCTATCAGATGTCGACCAAGTTGAAGGTAACAGCAAATGGCATTAGGGGGTGGCAGGTCTCCTCAGCTCTCTGCATGCCAGGCCATGACTTTATCTGCCTCCACCTCCACTGCTGCCTCTGCAGCTCTCAGCAGCATTTGCAAACCTGGGGCACCTCAGAGAGGATGTAGCAGAACAATACAGAAGGTACTGGAGGGTGTTCAGAGCACAGCTTTCAGCCAGAATCAAACTCCAGAAGCTGGAGGTGACACTGGAAGAAGGTCTCTCCAGTCTTGCTTTGCTTCTCATGCTCTTCCCTGAGGTAACACCCAGCAGCCACTTTAGTGACTGGATCCTGGGCAGGCCGGTCTTACCACTGTGGCCATTCATTTGTCCTGCTGTCCGGGCAAGGGACACACTCCTGCTGGTAGTGAGCCCTTGTCCCTGCACAGGTGGTGTTGGTGCTTTGGGATGTTGCACAACTGAAAAGGTCTACGGTAGGACTGAAATATCTGCATTAGCTTGGGGCAGCATGACAGTGTCTAGAGGACCTTTCTGGGCACTAATCCTGGCTGCGTGGTGCCCCCCATCAGCCTCCTGTTAGGGAGAAGGGTTTTGAGGCTCATGTGAAAGTGCCACGTGAAGGAGGGTGCTGATACAGCTGTTCCTCATCTTGGGATCAGGGAAAGTAAATGTTCTTAGAGGTGGCCTTGACAGTGCTGGGTTAACAGCTGGAATTCATGATTTTAAAGGTCTTTTCCAGCTAAATGATTCTATGATTCTGTGATTCCCTGTGCCAAAGCCAGGTCTTACTGCTGGGCTGAGCAGTCCTGTGTGCTGAGATGGCAGCTGGGAAGGGCACCCGGGCGTTTTAGCCATGCTGGTGCGGAGAGGGCAGCCCAGCTCCTCACCAGGGAAATGCAGCTCTGGAGGGGGACAGAGACAAGAGGGTGTTTGTGCTTGGCCTCGCAGATCGTGACGATCCACCAAGAGCCCTTTGTGTATGTGAAGCCCACGCAAGCAGATGGGACATGCAGGGAGGAATTCACCATCAATGGAGATCCTGTGAAAAAGGTCTTCTGCACTGGACCCAACGAGACCATCCCAGGTAACTCAGTGTGGGGGTGACTCCCCCAGCCCACCAGGCTGATGAAGAATGCCACTCCAAGAAGAGGTCTCAGGGAGGGTCCTCAGTCACACAGGAAGCCTAGAGGATGAGGAACAGAAAGGTGACAGCACAGTCAGCTCCCAAATGACCCCCATCAGCTCAGCCCCACAGTAGTGCTGTGCAGGAATTGGGCACTGGGATTCAGGTTTTTGAACCCAACAGATTACTTTCCCACTGCCTCTTTTCTGGATGGGCTCCAGGGCTTTTTGGGGGTTGCACCCCAAGGTTCTGTCTCCTGACATGCTCTAATTCTCTTCACCTTGATCTCCAGCAGAAGTGAGACTCTCAAGGCACATTAGCTCTTCTTGCACTGATATGAACAACACCAGTTTCAAACTGTTATGGAAAGCCCATGTCAGGGTGAGGAGTGAGCACCTGGGGGGAGGGTGAGCTGCTCAGCAATGCCAGGCTTGCCCAAATCCACCTAAAGGGCATCCCCTTGGCCCGTCATGCTTTCCTGTGCACACCATTCCCCCAGCCCTGGGCTGTGTCCTGGGCTGTGTTCAACCTGGTGGGTCCAGCACATGCACCGTGCCCTCAGTGGGTGGGTAGCACCAAGTCTCAGCCCACCTCACTGGGACATAGAGAAGGAATGAGACCCCTTTGTCCCCAGCTTGCCAACACCAGAGGGGATGGAGGCAGTGAGAGGGTGATCAGACAGCTGGCCCTGATGCATAAGGTGGTTACACCCCATGTGGAACCAGAGCCGTGAGGTGGTTGTTCTCAGTGGGACAGGCATGGATCCTGCATGGGGTTCCTGGCAAAGGGCTGCCTCCACTCCTCCCCCCACTGTCTCCTCTCCTCAGGCCGTCCCACAGTGGCTCTGTGCTGCTACGGCTTCTGCATCGACCTGCTCATCCGGCTGGCAGGGGTCATGAACTTCACCTATGAGGTTCACCTGGTGGCTGATGGTAAATTTGGTACCCAAGAGCGGGTGAGTTTGGGCAGCCTGTGATGCCTCTTTGCCTTTATCATGTGTTGAAATACCCCCAGGCCCTTCTCTGGAGCAGGGGTGGGGTGGGAGGGCAGTGCAGGATGCCTGGCACATGTGGGGATCCTGGCTAGTGGGGGAAGTGTGTCAGGGCAGGAGTCTGATCCTGTGTGGGCTCTCTGGCAGGTGAACAACAGCAACAAGAAGGAGTGGAACGGGATGATGGGGGAGCTGCTGAGCGGCCAAGCAGACATGATTGTGGCTCCCCTCACCATCAACAACGAGCGGGCTCAGTACATCGAGTTCTCCAAGCCCTTCAAGTACCAGGGACTCACCATCCTTGTGAAGAAGGTATGGGCTGGGGTGGGATGTTCTGTAGAACTGGGGAGGTGTCCCCTGCTCCCCCCCACACTGCAGAGAAGTGCCATGCCCACACCATGCCCGGTTCCCCCTGCGCTGCCCCTGCAAATCCCAACCTCCAGACTGGATTTAGTGCCGGGTCTTGTCTCTGCCACCCTGACCCCTCCTGTGTAGCTGAGCAGGAGGAGCTCAGAACAGGGCAGGGGTCCCTGTGGGTCCAGCCAGACGGGCAGGGTGTGGGTGTGGTGGGTGCCAGCACTGTTCACCTCTCTCTGTGTGCCAGGAAATCCCCCGCAGCACCTTGGACTCGTTCATGCAGCCCTTCCAGAGCACCCTCTGGCTGCTGGTGGGGCTGTCCGTGCACGTGGTGGCAGTGATGTTGTACCTCTTAGACCGATTCAGGTGAGTGCACTTCGGGCCACCCAAGAGCTGGAGGGGACAGGGAGGTGCTCCTGGGAACCATCTCCTGGGTCCCTGCAGTGTCTTGCTCAGGGACAGCCCTGCAGCCCTTTGGGGGGCTCTCACAGGAACTAACCCCACCTTCTCTGCCTCACCAGCCCTGGGCTGAGGCTCCTGTCCCTGCTGACTGCCTGAGTTTCCTCTGAGATAGTTTCCTCTGGCCCTTCCTTGGCCCTATGACAGCTTCTCTGAAGGGCAGAGAACCTGTTCCCACCTCAGCCCTGCACCCAGACACTTTGGTGGCTGATCTGCAGTGAACCCTCCGTGTAGCAGTGGGAGAGGCTCAAGCTGGTCAGGATCAGATCATCTTTCTGATCTGGAGAGAAGTGTGATGGGACTGGTACCAGAGTGAGATGTACAGATTACCTATCAGCACTGGGGATGTGCAAGTCAGTAGGACATGATGAGGTAAAGCTGTTTGGGACACAGGCACAGTCTGTAGGATTGAGTGATACAGGCCTGCATCAGGACACTTAAGAGGGCACAGTGGAGAGCCCCCGAAACCAGGCTAAGGGAAATGAGAGAAGTTCTTTTTCTTGTTTTCCAGCCCGTTTGGCCGGTTCAAAGTAAACAGTGAGGAGGAGGAGGAAGATGCCCTGACCCTCTCCTCAGCCATGTGGTTCTCCTGGGGGGTCCTGCTGAACTCTGGCATTGGAGAAGGTGAGTCACAGCACACAGTGGGACTGCTCTGCCCTGCAGCCCTGTCCCTGAGCTGAGAAGGCTGGAGGAGAAGCCTCTCACTGATGAGGCTGATGCCCTTTGGGGACATCATTCCCTGGAGCAGACTGGTAGAAGATTGGTAATGCTGAGTGTGACACACTTGTGGCACTTGTGAGGGCCATCCTTCCACCCCCAGCATCAGTGGGGAAAACAGTCTGTCTTTGCTGTGTATCCTGCCAGAGTTACCCACCCACTAAACATGGAGCATGCCCTGGAAGGAGCTGGGTTTCTCTTGATTTGGGCAATGCAGGAGCTCCTTGCACAGCTGTTGGCAGAGCAGATAGACGGTGCATGTCTGCAGCTGCCGTTGGTCTCACACAGATTGATGTGTCTTTGATGACCAAGCCAAACTCTTGTCATACCATTCTGATCTCTCATCTCTCCCCCCAGGTGCTCCCCGGAGTTTCTCTGCCCGTATTCTTGGCATGGTGTGGGCTGGCTTTGCTATGATCATTGTGGCTTCATACACTGCCAACCTGGCAGCCTTCCTGGTGTTAGACCGACCTGAGGAGAGAATCACAGGCATCAATGACCCCCGGGTAATATCCTTCACTTGCTTTCCCCTTCCCTGCCCACTTCTGGGCATAAAATGTGGCTTGTAGTTCCCAGAGCCCTGATTTACCATGGCTGGGATCTGTACCAGGGGGGCAAAACCAAGCTCTGCATGGGCTGATCCTGGTGGGTCTGAGCCCCTGCACTGGGTGGGAATGGACAGACATGGGGAGGGATCAGCAGGAAAAAACTTGTCCAGAATAGCCCCTATGCAGTCAAACTGCCTGCCAGTTCCTGGAGAGCCTCCACTAACCAACGAGGAAACAATTAATTATGGATGACTTATAACTAATGAAATTGTCCCTGCGGTGCAGTCAATACTCTCCACATGCCTCAAATCCATTTCCTGCTCTGGCAAGGACACAGCCACGGCTTATCAGCCCCAGCACGCAGGAATGTGCCCTGCAGCAGCACTGACCCACAGTGTCCTACACCCTGCTGCATCCTCTGCCCACAGCACTGCCAGCCCCATGGCACCCACAGCCTCCTGCACCCTCAGTGCCACAGTGTTCCTGTCCCACATTGTCCCCTGCTCCCCCACCACGGTCCCAGAGCATCCACTGCCCTGTGGCATCCTCTGAGGAGATCAAGGTCTTCTCTAGGAAACAGGTCTCTGAAGGAGGTGGGAAATTAGGAAACATGGCCTTGGGGTGAGTCAGTTTTGCTGATGAAGGACAGAAAAAACAGCAGCCCTGTCACAGAATCACAGAATATTCTGAGTTGGGAGGGACCCACAAGGATCATCGAGTCCACCTTTTCAGTGAATGACCCATACGGGAATCAAACCCACAACTTCGGTGTTAGCAGCACCGTGACCTACCCAGCTGAGCTGATCTCAGGGTCTGTCCTTGCCTTTCAGCTGCGCAACCCCTCCGATAAGTTCATCTACGCCACGGTGAAGCAGAGCTCCGTGGACATCTACTTCCGACGGCAGGTGGAGCTGAGCACCATGTACCGGCACATGGAGAAGCACAACTACGAGAGCGCTGCCGAAGCCATCCAGGCAGTGAGGGACAAGTGAGTGGGGCCAGCACCTTGTCTGGCCGTGCTGGGAGGCATTTCAGGGAGCTGCAGTTGGGTGGAGCAAGCAGGGCCAAGGGAGCTGCAGTCACAGCATGTCTTGATGGGACCTCCCAGTTGGTGCTGAGTGGGATCTTCCCAGACTTAGTGCATTTCAGGTCCCTGGGTGGAGAGCACAAGGTCTATGTGGGGAGCCGCACAGTGGGAGCCCTGGCCCTTCTGGTCTCTGCTCTTCCTTCTGTGCAAGTCTGGGTGGCTTCAGTGCTTAAATTAGGGCTGGGAGCACCCTCGCTGCTCCCAGAGTGGCTGCAGACAACTGGGCTGCGCCCCTCACCTGTCTGTCCTCTCTCGCCGTCCAGCAAGCTCCACGCCTTCATCTGGGACTCGGCCGTGCTGGAGTTTGAAGCCTCCCAGAAGTGTGACCTGGTGACGACGGGGGAGCTTTTCTTCCGCTCTGGCTTCGGGATCGGGATGCGCAAGGACAGCCCATGG
The DNA here is from genome assembly GCF_003945595.2 of Pipra filicauda. NCBI lineage: Eukaryota > Metazoa > Chordata > Aves > Passeriformes > Pipridae > Pipra > Pipra filicauda. The sequence continues at coordinate 184,186 of NW_024104458.1, read as the reverse complement.
AAGCAGAACGTCTCCCTGGCCATCCTCAAGTCTGTACACAGCTCGTGGTGGGGGGCTTGCCCCAAATGCTGCATGTGCTTGCACGCAAGTAGCCTCATGTCAGGCACTGCTCCCCCATCCTCTGCAGGGACGGGAGTGCTGGGGGCTGCCATGTCCCTCCTGACAAAGGGGACATGGAACGACCAGAATGGGCACCCACAGTCTCAGCTCCAGCTTGCAGGGCTGGGGAAGCAGCAGGGAGGTGGTGGGAGGGCAGAGCAGAGCAGGGCAGGGATCAGAAGCCAGGCTTGTCCAGGAACGTAGGGAAAGCTGGCAGAGAAAACTGGGGCCACCCGGCACCAGGTCCCGGTGAGCAGGGTGTGGGTGCTGCCATCTCCCCACTTCTCCTTGTGGGCTCAGCCAGCCTGACAGCATGGCACTGCCCTGGCTTGGTCTGCCAGGGGTTTTTCTTTCAACTCTGACTATTCCTGTTAGGCGGGGATATGTCAGGACCCCTGCTGAGTCCAACTAGGGCTTTTACACCAGCCTGCAGTGTGGGGTGTCGCAAGTCAACCTGGTATTATGGGTAAAAAGGGATTGCCTCGCGTTACTTTGGAAATGCCACACTTGTGTGAGACAGAGGAATGTGGCAATGGAGGAACAGGCATCTGGGAAGCAGCAGGTGGAGAGAGACAGACATGTGAGATTCTTTTTAGGAGAGACAGGATCAGGAGCCACCACAGTCGTGCCCAACATGTAGAGATGAAAGACCTGAGAAAGAGAATGGGCAGGATGTGGAAGACACAGGCAGGACCAAGACACAGGGCAATATAGGGAGCCATGGTACCCCATCTGTGGGGTGATCTTAGCATGGGGATGGGTGGCAGATGGGATTTGGGTAAACAATGTGAGAAACCTGAAGAGGCCACAGGGGTCCTCGGTGCCCTCCTGGGAGAGGATGGGGAAGCCCAAGGCTAGAGGTGGCCCAGGAAGGTAGTAGGGATGTGCCAGGAACAACAGGGAGGAAAGTGCAGGGGGCCTGTAGTGAGATGTGTGCTCTGTGCCCCATCTTCATCCCCACAAGCTATTCAGGCAGAAACAGGCACTGTGGGGACACAGTTTAGTTTGTTTCCTCCCAAGCTGTGACACCAAGCTGTGACACCAAGCTGCTGGGGAGTCCCAGCCCTCACCGTGCACCTCGGGGAGCTGCCAGGCAGCAGTGCCATGACCTAGAGGGTGCTAGGCATCCCCAGAAAGGATTGGGGTCAGCGTTACCTGGGCTCCCAGGTGGCCCTGGCAGGTGGGGGGAACATGCAGAAGGGAACTGGGAGACATGGTTCATGTCCACTCCCTTCAGCCTCTCTCTAAATGCTCTCTGAGCACTGCCTACACCTGCCAGCTCCATCCTTTCCATGGGAACACACCTTACATGTGGCTTACACGTGGCTCTTTTGGCAAGAGCTGGCTGCCCCGCAGCTGCCCCAGGGGCACTGGCACTAGGAAGCTGTGGGTCCTGCTTGCACCCACTGCCCTGTGCACCAGTTGTGTGCAGGGGGAGTGTGAGCACATGCAGTACTGTCAACCCCTGCAGACAGGCCATACACACACTCTCCATGTAAAGATCACACGTGTGTGCGCTCACATGCAGCCAGCACATCCTTGGTCCCTATTGTTTGTGGGCTGCAGGCAAGTGCAGATTCCTAATTCAGGGGGCACAAGAGCACAATGTGTGCCCCAGCTGCCTGTTGCTGATTCCCAGTGACTACTCTGTCCTGTCTCCTTGTGCTTCCAGGTCCCACGAGAACGGCTTCATGGAGGACTTGGACAAGACTTGGGTGAGGTATCAAGAGTGTGATTCCCGTAGCAATGCCCCAGCAACACTCACCTTTGAGAACATGGCAGGTTTGTTCTGCAAACCTCTTTCTTCCCCCTCACTGGGTAGCCTGCTTTCACTCAAGACACTCTCCTCTCCAGGGCTTCCTCTTGGGCCAAATCTCTGCTTCTTCTGGGTCTGTGCTTCCCTACTGCTGGGAGGCTGCTGTGGTGGGCTCCAACTCCACCGTGTTTGAAACAGTTCCACAAAGCTTACCCCACATTCCCTGGGTGCCCTTCTCACCGGTGGGGCTGCCCTGCTGTGAACACTGCTCCCCTCCCTCTGCTCTGGCCAAACTGGGGCTGTCACTGTGGAATCAGAGCTATCCCAAGGCAGAGAGAGGGGAGCAGTGCCTTGGGAAGGGCAAGAGGGGACCCTGCTACAAGAGGGGGCTGGAGGCGAGAGATAGCCCCCCAGCCCTGAGAGCCCTGGGCAGGGGCAGGATTAGGATAATGGATACAGAGGGGTTTTTATCTTGGTCCCCCTTTGCAAAGGCTGTGAGAACCCCCAGACAGGGTCTCCTTTGCAGCAATGTGGTGCCGCTGGTCCTACACCCAGCCAGTGCAGTGATGAGGGATGAGGGGTGTCCGATGGGACCCCATCCTCGCCAGCACCACCAGCCAGGGCAGAGGGGGCGTTTTGCTCTGTCTCCTCAAGACACCACTCCAAAGCCCCGAGGGTTGCAGGTGTCTGAGGACAGCACTCTGTGCATGGCTGTATTTCTCAATAAGACAAACCGAAGTACCAGAGCCGGGTTTTGGTGCAAGTGACCCCACAGTCCCATGTGGGGGTCTGCCCAGGGGCTTGGTGCAGCAGCCAGCACGCAGCACTGGTGCAGCACAGTGCCCTGCCCAACCAGAGCTTGCATAGACATCCAGCACCCCACCACCTCTCTGCCCACCACTGCAGTGCCCACCCAGAAGCACCTGCTGTGTTCCCCTCCCCGGCCCCTCCAGGACTAGGGGGGATGGTGGGGGAACCCTGGGTTGGCAAATGCTCCTGTTGCTGGGCGTGATACAGAAGAAATGAAGTGTCATGTTGCAATTTCTATTGCCCCCTGTAACTTTCCTGCTTATTTCAGGTGTGTTTATGCTGGTGGCTGGAGGTATTGTTGCCGGGATATTTTTAATATTCATAGAAATAGCTTACAAAAGGCATAAGGACGCGCGGAGGAAGCAGATGCAGCTGGCGTTTGCGGCCGTTAATGTGTGGAGGAAAAACCTGCAGGTAGGACAAACCGTTTTTAGAGCAAATCTCCACCAGGTGCGTTTTCCATTCCTTCACCAAAATCAGTGAATGCAGAGCTGTGGATTAGCATGGGGCCCTCTGTCCCCCACCCCACACCCCAGAAACTCCAGCTGGGCATTACTGGGTGTCCAGCAGGCTGTGGTGCCTCGTTCCTGGGAGCTGCCCGTGGCCCATGCCGTCTCTCCCAGGAGGTGTTGTGCACAGCTCCAACTGGGACAGATAGTGGGGCCCAAATGCCCCTAGTGGAGCTTGGGATGGGGACTTTACTCTGCTGAGGAACATGTGCTGGAGCCTTGGCTCCAGCCGAGCAGGCAGTGCCACTGTGGCTCCCTTTGCAGGTATCTGCCCTGCTGTCCAGCTCTGGCCATGCTCACCAGCAGATGGGGGGAGGTCAATCCGCTGCCACTGAGCATCCCTGGCCGGTGCTCAGATGGAGAAATGCTCCAGGGATAATTTCCATCACCTACCCTTCCCTGCTTGCTCCCCAACAGCACGGTAGCCCTTGTCACACCCAGGACCGACTCCAAAATGAGGTGGTGCGTGCTCTTGTCCTTTGGAGACAAGGACATTTCCCCACACGGGAGCCAGCAATGCCAGTCCCTGTCAGTGCCAAGGCTCCCTCGGGCCTCTCCCATTGTTCTTCCCGACTTCTTCTGTCCCTGGAACCCCTCTGTGCCACTCAGACAGGGAAGCCCAGGAGTGTCAGAGCTGTCTGGCAGTGACACTGAGCCATGGACATGTCTGTGGGCCACCAGCCTCACACTTCCCTTACCCTGCTGCTTTTGGGGCTGAGCCCCACAGTGCCCTTGAACCCCAGTTTAGAGCAGCTGGAGGCTCTGTCTGAATTGCCTGGGCTGGTTTTTTCCCTTGGGGAAGCACCAGCATTCAAAGAGCAAGAGATCCTTTAGGCGACTAAAGGAGACTGCGCTCGGAGCAGAGCGAGCAAAGGAAAGAGAGAGAATGAGGCTCGGGGAGCCCGAAAGAAGCCCGGAGCGGTGGCCCTGGGGGAGCAGCGCTGGCTGGGGTGTTTTGGGGGGGGCTGCCCGGGTGGAAGTGACCTGCCTGAGAGCAGCAAGGGGAGCACGAGGCTGGGCTGCTGTATCCTGAGAGCTCGCTGAGTTCAGTTCGCTGATAAGAGTCTCGGAAAAGCCATTTCTCAACTTTTTTTTTTTCCTTTTTTATCTTTTTTTTTTTCCTTTGCTTCCAAAAAGCAGCAGCACCGAGGGGGTTAAGGCTGCTGGGACAGAGCACACTAGTCGCACTGCCATTTTTCACTTGCCAACCTTCTAGAAAATACTGCACTGGGTCCTTGGGCAGAGTCTGTGGGACTGTGAGCAAAGCATGCTGCCCTGTGGGGGTAAACAGCCTCATGGTAAAGAGCCGTTTGACATTGTAAGACTTTTCCACAGGAGGAAACGTCAGAGCACTAGTATCTGGTACATTGCTAGAAGGTAGGCAAGTGGAAAGATTTATTTGTTAAAAAAAACAAACAAAAATAATGTTTTTTGGGATCACAGTTTTGCCATGGCTATTTCCTGAGATGCCATGGAAGAAAAAGACATTTCATTCCATTCATCTTGCTTTCCTTTCCGTTTGTGCATGTCCGCAAAAGAGAGAACTGAGAAGGAGGAGCAAATGTATCCCCGAGCATGCTCTACGCACCAGCGGGATACATTTTGGTTACCCCCGTGCGGTAGCAGAGCCAGACCTGGTCACTCCGTCCCCCGTCGGAAAGGTCACACTCATTGGCACGAAAGCAATTGGGGAGGAATCGTTGTCAGCGCCCGCCGCCGAGCGCGGCCGGTCCCCTCGGCTCGCTGCCCCCGCACCATGGCGGCTGGTGCTCCCAGCCTGCGCCAACCAGGTCCGACTCGCTAACTCCAACGCCTACATTTTTCAGTTCTGTTTCTCTTTGAGTTCATCCCGACCCCGACGACATCATAGCACTAACGCTTTGCCTCCTCCCTTTCTTTTCCTTATCTTTTTTTTTAATTTTCTTTTCCTTCCAGTTTCTTTTTTTTTTTCTTTTTTTTAGCCTGTTTTACTTTGGAAAAAAAAAAAACCAACCACCAAACCACCACCAGCAACCACGTTCGGCTTTGCACAACTGCGTCATTTGAATTTTTGAACACTTTTTTTTTACAGAATATTCATACAATGACTTCTCTTTCAATGCAGTCCTCTCTCTCTCTTCTGGCACTAGGATTCAGCCTCAGAAAAGGCCCTGAGCAATTTTTTTTTTTTAGTGGTAGGTGCAGCATCTCACATCTCTGTCCAGCCAGGCTAGCGGTGGAAGCGAGGGGCAGGGCGCCAGGCAGAGCATCCCCAGGAAGCGAGGTCAGCTGTGCCGGCCTGGCCACAGACACCCAGGAGAGCAGGGATACTCCCCAGAGGGGTTTCCAGCACTCCAGATGTGAGGCCGGCCCCTGGCAGCTGTATCAGTGTGGTGGCTGTGCCGTAGCCATGGGTCACGGAGGCCCTCGGAGGACTGGGAGTGACAGAACACCTCCAGTAGCTTTCTCACCTAAATGAAAGCCATGACATGGGGCAGTATTCAAATAGATTTAGAGTTTCCAACAACACACTAGAGATCTAATTACTTATACATATTCATTTTAGGATAGAAAAAGTGGTAGAGCAGAACCTGACCCTAAAAAGAAAGCCACTTTTAGGTCCATCACCTCCACCCTGGCCTCCAGCTTCAAGAGACGTAGGTCCTCCAAGGATACGGTAAGAGGAAGAAGAACAATTCTGCCCTCTCTCTTTCTCTCTCTTTCTCTCTTCTGCCATCCCATTGACTGCCACACACCCATCCCGAAGCTGCCAGTGTACATGCATAGCTCATGTTCGTCACCAGTCAGTCAGTCAGTCAGTGAGTCAGTCATCCCGTGTTCCTGAAAGGATGCTGGGATCCTGGAGGGCAGGCAGGAGGTGGCTTGGAGTCCTGTGATGAGTTGGGAGATGCAACTGAGTTTTTGTTTTGTTTTTTTGTTTTCTTTCTGCCTGGATGATTTCTGATGTTTCTCTCTGTGCTTTGCTCACCTTACCGGTGCTGACCTCTTGAAACGGATGACATTTTTTTTTTCTTTTTTTTTTTTCTGTTCCTGAGTGTTTCTGTACCTGTTTGTCATTGTATGCCTAAAAACAATCACCCCAGTTTAATTTGGGCACCGTGTCACCTCACCGAGAGCCATGCGTGTCACGTTCTCTACATGTGATTTTTGTTTGTGACGATTAGCATTCGGGATGTAGTCCTGGGCACAGGAGTGACAGCTGTCTCTGGTTATTGTCAGCAGTAATGTAGCTCTAGAAAAGAGATAAAAAGGCTTGAAAGTGGAGGTTGTTAAAGACCCAGCCTTGGTTCAAACTTGTGCTTTCCACTGCTGTCATGTAACCAGAGAAAATCTCCGAATTGCTGCCTCTAAAGCCAGCTGTTTCCAAATGTGCAAATGTGTCTGCTCGTGCTGGAGCTTCAGACACTTCAGCGTCAGGTTGGGCTGTTGGTCTGTCGGACTGAGCCATGTCCCTCTGCATGTCGCCGTCTGTTGTATGACACTCTGCACTGTGGCTACTCTGTTGTCTCGTGTGGCAGCGCCCGCTGCGTGTTGCTGCCCGACCTCCTGGCGCGATGGGCTGGCCAAAACCACCTCCCCGGGGCGACCGGCGGGTTTCTGCCCAGGGTTGCCCAGAGCAGGCTCCCCGCCAGGCTGCCCGAGGTGCGGCGGGGACGGGGGGACGGTGGCAGGGCGGGGAGATGTGGCCCCCCATGATGGGGTGGCCCGTCCCCAGCCGCAGGCTTGGGGCGCCCCGGGGAGCAGCATGTGATACCACAGGGGGTCTCGGGGCCACGGCTCTGTGTGCGGAATGGAGGAGGCTGCCTTTGACACCAGCGCAGGCTCTGTGCCAAGACACTCCTGGAGCACCCCTGGGACGCGTCCCTGGGGACAGCTGAGCCCTTGGCCGGGCTCAACTGCCACCACCTCACACAAAGTGCTCCTCTCACTGTCACCTCAAAGCCTGGAAGTCATGAGGGGGGACCCACATTCTTCCCACCCATCCTCTGTCCCCATGGAGAAGACAGGCATCCCTGTCCCCTCCTGCACTGCCTCCATGCTCCCCAGGTGGCACCTTGTCCAAGTGATGCTCCCATATCTGGGATGCCCTCTTCCCACTGCTGCACCCCCTGAGCAGCTCTGCAGGGAGGTCAGAGGTTGTGTCTTGGTGGCCTGAATCACAACCAGGGGAGAGAAGACAGAGATGGGGTGGGTGGTGCAGGGGAGAGAAGATGGGAAGAGTGAAGATGAGGAAGAGAAATGGGATGCACGGAGAAAAAAAGGGAGAAAAAATTGCAGAAGTATCTGCATGTCCTGGGTAGATTCCCATGTTTTGACGTGTTTGAACTACTCCATGATTAGGAAACCAAGGGATCCGGCCCTGGGAAAGCAGAAGCCTGATGGTGCCCTCGGCACCTGGGGGGACCAGTTCCATTGGTGGGCTCATTGAGAGGAGCAGAACCCAAGAACAATGGGGCAGCTGGCGTGTGGCATCCCTGGTACCTCCCATACCACTCCTTCTTCAGGGAAGCATCCTGGGCCTGCTCCTGTTCCACAGTGTGGCATCCACCCTACACCACAGCAGCCCACAGCCCTCTCTGCCCCACAGCAGGAGCACCCAATGCCCTGAGTTGACCAGATCCAGGGCTCACCTGCACCAGAGGTCCTATGGGTGAGCTGTGGAACTGTTCTCCCCCTTCCCACGCCTGGTGGGGATCAGCACAGCCTGAGGCTCCTTGTGCTTTGGGTCCTGTCCATGCTCTTCCTGGCGCATTGCTCACAGGCCAGTTGCAGAGGGAGATGACCCCACTCATCCCAGAAGATGGTCACCACTTTGGGGGCAGCTGCATCTGCAAGGCAGTTATGGTCAACTGTTCCCCACTGCCCAGAAGCCTGTTACAGTCCTCTGCCTGCCATGGGGTGACGTGGCCAGGGTCCCAGGACACGTTCCCCAGGGAACTGGGCTAACTGGGTCAAGAAAAAGCTACTGGGGTCAACATCCAAGCCAACGTGGCCAACTTGGAGTCTAGCAGCTCTGAGGTCCGACTATTGCAGGAGGTCCACGGTGGAGCAAGCTTTGTGGGGATGTTGGGCAGACTTGCTGGTTGCTCTGTGGGATGAGCGACCAGCGGGAGGGTGCTGCCACCAGCTCATGTCACAGCCTGCGCTTGGTGCCCTCCACTTCTGTGCAGCAGCCCTGGCCCAGAGACCCCAATGCCCTCCTGCTGTGGAAGGCCCCATGAGTACATAGCATGCTGGGGCACGTTGCCTGGGGTCCTTGTAAAGACGAGAAAGCAGCGAGGTGCTCTGTTTCATGATGTTCATCAGAGCCACAGGCCCACACCAGGTCTTAGATGGGCGAGGCTGGAGAGCCCATGGGGCTGGAAGGCCAGGCTGACCCCAGCCCCACAGGCTCTCCTGGCTAGCAAGCGAAAGACGCAGACCTGGTGGCCTTGCTTCTTTCCTTTTCGTTGTCGGGAGTTTTAAAAATGGATTCTGCTCTGCAGCCCTGCAGAATGGTCCCTCAGGAGTGCCAGAGAGACAGGCTGGCACCATGGAGCCAAGACAGCCCTGGGAAGCTACCACCCCACTCTGAACGTCCTAGCGCCCACCATCACCCGAGCTGCACAGCCTCTCCGCGGCACATCATCCCCACCGCCCCAGGAGGAGATGCATGTGTTCCCCATAGGCAGCTCCTGCAACTCGAATAGCACTCGCAGAGCTGACGTACTGCCATCCATCGCAGCCACCCACGATACTGCAACCCCACAGACGCCATGTGAGACGCATAAACCACACAGACACCCTCCGAGCCGGCACATTTCCTACAGACACGTAACGAGGTGCACAGGTCCCTTAGCCGCCCCCCCAGCCATCGGCAGCCCCCGCAGAGACACATTGCCAGCCCGTGGGCACCCCCAGGCACGGCACGACACACGTCCCACGTCACCGCCAAGGGCGCGGCGCTGCCGGCGGTGCTGCCCTGCAGCCGTGGGGATGGTGCCAGAGCTGGTCGAGAGCCGAGGGGCTTCATGGAAAAGGTCACCTTCTCAGTGAAGGATCAGCTGTCCCAAAGCCAAATGCTTGTTGGCTGAAAAAAAGAGCCTAGTTTTTTTTTGGCCCAAAAGAACCAAAAGTAGGTCAAAGACAACTTTTTTTTTTTTTTTTTAAAGGGAAGTTGATATTTTCTACAGCAAGATTGCATTTAGCTGGAATCCTAATTTTTAATTGAAAAAAAAAAAAAACAAACAACCACAAACCAAAATTCTTCCAGAAAACTCTTCCACTAGCCAGGGACTACCATATGAGCCCAGTTAGGTTGAAGTCATTTTTAAAGACATTAAGTTCTTGTCTATATTTTCTTCCTGGTTGTCATTTAAAGTTTTTGGTGCCTTCACTTCACTTCCATACCTTAACATGTTTGAGTCTCTTCTACGGTTAATATTGATTAATTTCTTGGCTTTATGATGTTTGGTTTGGGGATTATTGCACCATCCCTGTAACATAATTTACCCTAAATTACTGATATGTGCTTCTAGCATTAGTCCTACTTTAACATAATTTTGATATGACCGTTTTCTTGCTTTTTTTTGTTTTTCTTTTTTTCTTTTAATTTTAATTTTTATTATTAAAAATTGCATGCATGAACAAAAAAAACAGTAAATGAGAATGTTACCCTGTGACAACTCTGTGATTGGAGGAGATATGCTTTCAAATCAAAAGCCATGCTCTTGTATTTTAATTTTTCTGGCCAGATTCCCCATTTCACTTGGTTATTTTAGCGATGCCCACCCCCAGAGCTGTGCAGAGAGGCCAGAAGGCCCCAGCCTGCCCTGCTAGACCTCCAAGCCTTCCACCACAGACGCCACACGTACACGTGCACCCAGGCACACGACTCACACATGCACACAACGCTTTTCCACCCTGCTTGCATCAGACAGGATATTCAACAAAGGACCTTTCTTCTACCCATTCATTTTTGTATCTCAAGTTCCTCCTTCTTCTCCACCAGTGACTCACCCGGCCTCTCCCCTTTCCCAGTCGCCTCTCCTCCCTGCGGGAGTCAAGCCCCATCCCATGAGCACACACCTCTCAGCAGTTTTGCTATGGGAACGGTGCATTTAGCCTGGAATTCAAATTTTTCACAAGGAGGGGGTGGCTGCCCATTTTTGGGAGGGGGTGTTTTTTGTTGGGCTGATGAACAGCCACAAAAAGCTCCCCCCAGGGTGGCAGAGCGGTGTCAGGATGGCCCCGGCCATTCTCCGTGCCAACAGGTGACGGCCGAGGTGTTGCCCCTTAGTGAAGCAAGGCCACGGTGAGGAATTCCCAGAGGCTCCATGGGAATATTAGCTAGTCCCCTAGGTGACAGGATGATCCTGTGAGATGCTCCCTGGGTGTCAGTTCATTCCCAGCATGTGTACTGGAGAGATGGGAGCACACGGCTCCTGGCCCCGGCCCAGCCGCTCCCCACCAAGAGGTCCTGGTAAAGCACAAGGCTGGATTGGGTAGCCCCACACGGGGGGACTCCCAGACTTCCCTGTGGCAGGAGGCAGGGCGTAGAGCACACAGGGTAGCCACAGTGCCAGAGCTGCCAGCAGCACCGCAGAGGCCACCGGAGACAGCACCGACCAACGCGGGGCAGGTCACGTCCCATCTCTGAGGAGCCCCCCGGGAGCCCCTCAAAACGTCAGCCCTCCTGGGCAGGGTGGTGCAAGGGCTGGGAAAATGTCACTGGAGAGGGCCTACACTGCAGCACACGAGACCCACTGAGACCCTTTCCTGCCCTGGCACTGGTTGAGGATCCCGGACAGCAGCACAGGATGTTCCTGCCACCTGCTCTCACAGCAGGGCTGGATAGGGCTACCAGTCCAGGCTTTGGAGTTAGAAGAGTGGGACTGGGAGAGGAAGGGAGTACGAAAGGAGGAAGGGAAGAAATAAATGCCCAGTTGCAAATTCCTGCCCAGGGAGGAAGGACTTTTTTTCTTGCCCATTGGTGGATATTTCTTTCTTGCCCCTTGCTTGCTAACGGGAGTGCAGTGGGGGAGGTCTCTCTCAGGGAGTGTTTGCTGAGCCCCCCCATCCACAAGGAGCACAGAACACCAAATCCAGGCCACATCCCCACCACAGGCTGTATTTTCACATTAGCAATCAATGCCACACTTTATCACAAGCCAACTACACCACACATCTCACCTGCATGAAAGGATAGTCACAGCAGAGTCATTCAAGCAAGGAGGTGAAACGCCCTGGCCTCAAAGCACAGCTTGATCTGGCATCAGAAAGGTGCCAAAACCCAGCCAGACCCTCCAAACACAGGTTCAGCTGTGGGCTGGGCTGATGAGTCACAGGCTTTGTTTTGTAGCCCTCCCAGAGTGGAGAGGGGCTCGCTCAGAGGGCAACGTGGCAGCCACGCTCCGCAGAAGCTGCGCCACGCTTCTGGGTGTCCCCTCTGCCCATCTCTAGGGTGCTTGGAGAGTGTCTGCAATGACCTCTGCACAATTGCATTGGGAAGGGGACCTCAGCCAGCAGCAGCTCTCGGGGCGTTGCATCACCCCCAAGAGATATCCCGTAGGGACACATGGGATATAAGTACCAGTGGGGACAAGAGCCAGAACTGCCTAACACTTCTTTCTCCTTGTCTGTCTATTTGTGTGTTGCAGCAGTATCACCCCACCGACATCACTGGCCAGCTCAACCTCTCCGACCCCTCAGTCAGCACTGTGGTGTGACCTTCTCCCTGAGGGCCATCAGTCCTTGCCCAACACAGTAGGAAGGCATAGCCAGGACTGCCTTTCAAGGGACACTGATGGGTTCTTCCGGGTGAGATGGGAGGAAAGCATCCTTCATCCATACACAGTGACTCCATTGTATATCTCCCTCCCTTCCCAGGCCTGCTGCCATGCTCGTGCCCCAGAACGCACAGCAGAACCAGGACACGGTTTGGACTCCACTGTACAGAGAATATTGCTTCCAAGCAGAGTCACAATAATCAGGATTGCCACTGACTGGCTCCATGCAAGGGGAAAGGACTGTGGAAGGCACATGGTGCCTGCTCTCCCATGGTAGTGGGGAACATCTGGTGCCAGACCACAAACACGTGCTCCACTGTGCAGGCTGCAGGCTTCTCAGCACACACGGCCCCTCAAACGTGTGCTCCATGTTTCCCACCACCTGGAGGGCTCCAGTGCAACGTGCTGGTCCTGAGTAGCTGGAGCAGCCGGTGTGGTTCAGCAGGTTGGGCACATGTTCCTGTTGTGCCAAGTGACCCCCACGTCTGCCACAGGGGCTGGAAGATGTGTGCTCTGCTCCCTGCAGGGTATGACCCCCTGCTCCTCCCTCCCATCAGCTCCGGGCTGTGACTTGGCTCCTGTCCATGGTCTGTTTGCAGCAGGAGCACTCCCACCCTGCAGCCCATGCTCCTGTGCTAATTGTGGTACCCTGGAGCCCACAGCGTGCTGCCAGCCAAGGTCCCAGCTCCCCACCGCTCCTGCACAGAAGACACCCCCAGGACCTGGCCATGGCCAGCATGTAGCACTCACCCAGTAGCTCTCCTAGCCAGGAATTTTCCATGAGGAATGTCTCTGGATGGTTGCACTGACCTTTACCCAAGCTCCACACTGCCTCAGCACCAGCAATGCAAGGAGAGATGCTGCTGGCTGGCCGTGGCTTGCTGCCTGCAGTGTCGGGGCACACGGCCAGCACTGCCAGCTTCCCTGCCACCCTCACCTGTAGTTCCAGCTTGCCAGTAGCGCCCATGGCAGCCTTGAAGCCTCAACTCATGGCGCTGCATCTGCCTGAACCTGGACACATGGAAACCAGATCGCAGTTCAGGAGAAGGAAACCAAACAAGCCAGGCTGATGCCATTCCTTCCTGCACCTTCCTCCCCTCAAGCCTACCCCCATGTGCCAGCACCTCTGAGCACCCTCACTGTGGGCTCTGGGAGTGGGTGCAGAGACACCAGCACTGGGGGAAGCATCTGGCACCAGCCAGGCTGGTGATGAGCAGCTACTGCACATGCACAGGCAGCATCATATTCCGTCTCCTGCAAACATGGAAAACCCACCTGCAATGTGGTACCAAGCCCCAGTGGCATGAACTGCCTTCTCCCTGCCCCAGCCAAGCAGACAGGGCTTCCCCCAGGGGCAAGCAGCCCCACAGGCAGGATTTTCAAATGGCAGCTGAGGTCTGTGAGTATCGTCCCACTGACTGCTGTGGCTCCATCTAGTTCATCTAGCTCCAGCTGAGAAATTGGACCCATTCTACTTTATACGTCAATGTAACATTAATACCGAGTTTTTGCAAGAGCTCAGTAAAGTCTAGACTGGATCATGAAGTGGTTTATTCTGATGCCGTGTGCCTCTTTCTGTCTCTGGCTTCTGGCAAAGCTGGCAGGGAGCCCTGTGCTGAGTCAGAACCTCACCCAGCCCCACTGCAGGGTCTGCAAACAGTGGAGGGTGGAGGGACGGGAAGGGTTGGAGAAACCAGCAGGGAGAAAGGCCAGGAGCTGCAGAGGAGATGAGGGTAGGACTGGCATCATTCTGGGATACTCAGCTGATAGACAGCCTGAACAGCCACAGGAGGGGGACAGGCCTTGCAGTGAGGGGATGGGGACAGTCCGGAGCTGTCCAAACACCAGCAGCGTGGCAGCTGGTTCTGACCCACCTTCATTCCAGGGAAAATGGTCCACTGCCACTGCTGGGCTTCCCATCTCCTGGGAGCCAGTGTGGGGCACTGCCAGTGGGGCCAGCCTTTGGGAACAGAGGATGGACCACAGGGGTGAAGCATCTGGGGGAGTCCTCACACATCAGCCCATCCATAGGGAGGCTCCACTGAGGGATTTGCAAAACAGAAAGGTAGCTCCCTTGGGCTGAACCGAAGCAACATCACCCACTGACAGAATAGTCCCCATGTGCCGAGACCACCAGCCCAGCCTTCATGGTGGGTTCAGCCTCAGGGTGGCCTGGGAGGAGGAGCAGGGCTCTGGGGGCTGAGCAGGATGACAAGTGAGGTCTTAGCTCCAAATGGGAAGCCCCAGATTACTTGGGAAGGATTGAATGCTGTCACTAGAGAGGATCTGGGAGAACTGGGATTGCTCCTGGGACAGGCAAGAGGATGATCCTGGCAGAGGTCCTGCAGAGCTCCCAGGTGCAGGGCTGGTGGCAGTGGAGGAGCTGCTCCCTGCAGCCCCCACACCCCACGACAGAGAAGGAAGTAGGAATCTGGCACTGTAGCAGCCCACTGGGTTGGTTTCTCTCTTGAAAATAAAAATGGGAGCAAGCCACAGCTGAGGTGACATTTGGTTTGTTCTCTGTGTGATTTACTGAACCCTTGCCAAGAGTTTGCTGAGGGATGCACTGACCTGCCACATCCCTGGTTGGTCCACAGCTCCTGCTGAGATGGAGTGAACAAGGGGAGCTGGTGGTCACAGTCATCTCACTGTGGCCCTGACCATCTTGCAGTCGGTACGAGATCAGGCAAAAAGGGCTGTCTCTTCTCCTTGAAAGATTGTTTTTGTCACCCAGCTTGTGCTTTCCTCTGGAGCACAGTTCCAGATCCTTCCAGGCCATCTCCCAGTACGAACAATAAGCATGTCCAGAAGCATTTCCACAGGGAAGGGCAGGAGGTGGCAGGGTAGGGAGGTGCAAGGGCAGCCCCAGCCCTGTTTTGTGGGTGATGGGAGGTGAGGCAGCATTAAGGGCTGCATCTCTGTGCTGTAAACCCACACAGGCTTGTTTGCCCCCACTCCCATCACTGAGCTACCTTGGCCTGCTTTAGCCTAGGGAAAGCTATTGGGGGAGGAACTACTGCAAGCCTCACCCATACTTTGGCAGTTCCTCTGCTGAACCATATCAGTGGAAACTCAAGGCTCTTCCCAACCCTCACTGTAACCTTCAGTCTTACTCTAGATCTTGGTTGTTGGTTGAGCCTTCTCAGCTCCAGCATTCCTGACTCAATGAAAAAAACCTATCAAAAGAAATGTTTTGCAACCAGCCCTGTCCTTGGCCAGCACATGAGGGCTCTGGGGTAGTCTGAAAGCCTCATGAAGGCTCTGGAATGCTCCAAAAACACACAGAGATTTTCAGGTGCACCAAAAGGCACATGGGGAGCTCTGCAGTTCACCAAAAGGCAAACTAATGCCTGTCAGGACACAGAAGCCAAACAAATGGCACTTGGGTGCATGAAAAGCCAAGCCAAGGAGTTTGGAAGGCATGGAAAGGTACCCTGAGACTGATGGGGTCATTGAAGGCAGACAGAGAGTGCTGGGGGCACCAAAAGACCCAAGGAGGGATTAAGAGTAAACTGAAAGGCACACAGAGGGCAACCTGGGCTGCACCAAAAGGCAAATGGTGACTCCTGGGGTGCCTAGAGGAATACAAGTGTTCTGAGATGTGCACGGGGCTCCCAGGCTGCACCCCGAGGCACAGTGAGGTACGTGGTGCATCCTGAAAAGCACACTGAGGCCACTGCGCACCACAAGGGGCAGGACAAGGGGAGAAGGATCACCTGGACAACCCCAGGAAGGGTCTGAGGGTGGTCTGGGGAAGCTCCCAAAACACTGAGAACATCTGCAGTCAGCCCATGCCCCGCAGGGTGCTGAGCTGCAGGCTGCTCTCCCAGCAGCGGGGCAGAGGGAGCTTGGAATTGTCCTGGGGACTCTGAGAAAAACCAAAGCAGTTCCAGGGACAGATCTTCCACTCACTGGTCTGCTGGGACATGTTTGCAACAGGTGGGTGCAGCCAGCTGGAGAAGGGTGTGGACCACAGCCTGCTCAGGGCTAAAGCCTGGCCATCCTGCCTCAGTGCACCCTGCAGATGCGGGGTCTCCTCCAGCAGTGGGACTCCCTGCGCAGGCTGTGGTAAAACACTACGACCGAGCCCATGAAGGTGCAGAAGAAGATGCTGGCAATGAAGGAGAACGGTCCAATGATGAAGAAGGTGATGTACTGTTCGGAGGACAGTGAGGTCTCCTGGCATTGCCTGAAGGACTCATCCCCAAAGGCCATGATCGGGTACTTGTTCAGCTGCTCCGGGACTCTGCAGAGGAGCAAACTCTTCTCTGGAAGAGAAAAGCAGTGCTGGTGGGCACACTGAGCATCTGGGAAAGGCAGGTGTCAGGGATAGGGGGATGGCAGTTCTGTATGGGACAGAGGGGACCAGGGCAGGAGGACAGGGGCCAGGCTGATCAAGATCACCCATGTCAGGGTACAAAGAAAGGGAGCTGTGGAGTTCAGGGATCATCTACGTCCTGAGCCCCAGAGAGTGGGATGGACAGGGAGATGGGCATAGGAAAATGGGTTTGGGGCAGGATGGCAGATAGGGCAGACAAGGTGGAGGGACTGGTTCCCAGGAGACAAATGTAGGGAGCATTCAGCAGCCAGGCTTGAGATGTCACAGAATGTCCCAGCCAGCACAAGTGCAGACGCACATTCGAGCTGGAATCAATCAGGAAGAAGTGGCAGCTAAAGCTTGCTGGCAGAAGTGTCTTTCACTGGAGCTCATGGGGAAAGAAATGTAGGATCAGAACCAGGTTCATGAAGGCTTTGGGGAAGGGGCTGAAAGCACTGCATCCTAGCTGGGTCAACAGCCTGACAGACAGGCTCCTCTTGCCCCTCAGGTGCCCATTGCTCTCCCCGTGACAGGACTGGTGCCACTGCTGGGGACAGCACTGGGTGCCTGTCACTGGGACATTGCCCAGCCCTCCCCTCCAGGCAATCCCTGCTGGTGACCAAGGTCAAAGGGTGGGCACCAGGTACAAGACCCAAGGATGTGTCCACCTAAGCAGACACAGGAGCTGCCATGGCCTGAGGACAGGTTCTGGGGAAGGTTACTGTACCCCAAGGGCACTGACCACCCAAGCCCTCGGGAGCCAGGTGAGGTCCTGCCTCAGCTCCTCCGGGGTGATCAGCCAGCCTGGAGCAGGTGGGGGCTTGGGGACACTCCGGGCACTCACCTCGTACTTTCTCCCTGTTGAGGCTGAGCCAGCGCCAGAGGGGCAGGATGCCACAGCTGCACACCCAGGGGTTGTCCTGCAGGAGAAGGGCTCGGAGCTGGGGCAGGGCGCTCAGCAACGCAGGCTCCAGCTCCCCCAGCCTGTTGCTGCCCAGGTTGAGCGTGGCCAGGCTGGCGAGGGGCAGGAAGGTCTCGGGGCTCAGCACGCTCAGGTGGTTGTGGCTCAGGTCCAGGTCCTGCAGCGCCCCGAGCCCCAGCAGCGCCCGGCCGTGGATCAGCTCCAGGCGGTTGTGGGGCAGGCTGAGCAGCCGCAGCCCGGGCAGCGGAGGGAAGGAGCGCGGCCCCAGCACGGTGATGAAGTTGTAGCCGAGCCACAGGGTGCTGGTGTTGGTCGACAGGCTCCACGGCACCTCGCGGAGGCCCCGCTCGCTGCAGTCCACCTCGCCCGGGGAGCAGCGGCAGGCGGCCGGGCAGGCGGGCGAGGGCGGCGGGTGCAGGAGCAGCAGGAGGGGCAGCACGGGGCCGAGGACTCTCCAGCAGCCCATGGTAGAGAGCAGAGAGGGCTCCTCGACCTGCGGTTACCCAAGGACAGGTTCCCCAGTGCCCGATGCCCTGCCCAGCCCCCTGTCCCTCGGCTGAGCGCGGCGGTGCCGGGGGAGCTGCTCGGCAGTGCCGCGCTCAGCTCCTGCAGCCACACGCGTTCCCCGCTCGCCCGGCCGCAAACCTGGATCAGGCTCTGTTCCCGGACCCGGTTTTCCTCGGGGTGGAGCTGAACTTTTTTCAGCAAATATTTTTGCAGTGATGCTTGCCCTGGCAAGGTGTGGAGCCGTGCCCTCGTCCCTCCCTCTGCCAGGCACTGCTCCAGCCAGGTAAGCAGCCAGTTCTGCGTAGCCTGGGATTAACTGCTTGTGTGTGCTGCAAGCTGGAGAGCTGAAAATAAGCAAAGCCAGATCCATCTTTTGGCCTCCATCCTCTCCAGGGGCATCCCCCGTGGGTGTGCTGCCTCACCAGCCATGTACAGAGGGGTGTGTGGGCCCAGGACCCCTGTAACTGGCTGAGCGGGACAGAATCATACCATCCACAGGTCTAACCTTCTGTGCTGTCCCACCATGCCCAGGGGTCCTCAGTGGGGAGCTCTGCTGGGAGACATGGGCTACCCCAGTGAGCCCAGCCCTTGTCCAGGCTCTGTTTGCCCCTGGCAGGACATCACCAGCCATGTCAAAATGAGGAGGGCTGGGATGAGGGTCCCATGGGCCACTCTTCTCCTCCCCCACAGGGTCACATGTCTGTGTGCACGTGGAGGGTCACCCAGGAGCCCCCTGATGACAATGCATGGGAAAGGTGAGCTTGCTGGGCTGTAGCCACCCAAAACCAGTTTACCCTCACCCTGGCACGGCAGTGCCAGTTTGAGAGGGCTCAAAGTCTGCCCCCACCCTGTTTACACCTGCTCCAGTTCAAAGCTGCCTGAAGCCCTGCAGCAGAAGGCTGAAGAGGAGAGGTGCCACTTCCCAGTGCCACTGTCCCTGGCAGAGCTCAGCAGGGATGGGGAGACCAGGAGACATGGCTGGCAGCAGCTTATCCCACTTACAGTCTGGAGTAGGGGCCTGTAGCAGGGCCACAGCCCCCACTCACACCCTCACACCCCCTGTCCCGTTCGGACCCTGGTGGTCACAGACCTGGAGGAATCCCTGTCACCTCTGCCCCATGGCCAAGGGGCTGGAAGGGCATCAGGGCAGGGCACAGCTGCACCCCAGGTCAGGACCAGGATGTTCCCAGATCTGGGGCAGAAGCAGCAGGCAGATGGTTTATTAATAGCTTCCCGAGGAGCTTTGGTTTGTTTATCTATCCTGCAGCAAACTCAGTTTGCTGCATTAATCCCCATCTGGAAATAATTCAGAGGAATCCTCCTGCCCAGCCCAGCCCTGGAGCAAGGGCACCAACCCACTGCCACGTGGAGCTGCAGGCCCAGCTCATCCCACCTGCAGCTATGGGCTGTATGGAGACCTGAATTTTTAGGGAGCCCCATCCCAAAACATTCTTACTCCCCAGGGACTGCATTGCCCACTGCCTACATCCACCTGGAATCAGATGAGAAGTGTAAAAATCATTGAAAAAATAACCCAAACCACCATTAAAAGCAAAATCATTTCTAGCTTTTGTGCTCAGAGAGTCCAGGAGGCCGAAAACCCATCTCAGCTCCTCTGCCAGCCCCTTGCTGTCACCGTGATGGCACATGGCAGGGGAGATGTCCCTGCCAGAGCCATGTCCAGACATCATCCTTTGCTTCTGCCTAGTCTCACTCCTGTTCTCCATATGTTGGCTGCACCCCACTGCAATAGCAGGTTGGGGTCCTGTGCCCCAGCAGTGCCACCACTGTCCCTTCACATATGCTGCCAGTGCTTGGCAGAGCATGGGTCTGTCCCTGTCCCTTCTCTGGAACAGGGGGACTCAGCACCTGCAAAAAGAGCCCAGATCCCTGTTCCCAGCCAGGGCAGCATTCACTGGTGTCCTGCTCCCCCTCCATGATGCCTCTTCCTGAGGTTTTGGGCTCCAAATGGAACAGCACAGCCTGGTCCTGGGGCCAGCACCAGGACAGGCTGCCCGGAGCACCTGCTCTGCAAGGACAGCTCGGGTGGCCTGTGCTGATAGAGGAGTCCTCCAGGGCACAGGGCTCAATTCTGGCCCTGCTCTGCCCAAAGTGCCAAACCAGGGTGCCCAGCCAGGGTGCCAAAACCATTCCCAGAGTGAAATGATGGAGAGGACGATCAACTCCTTCAGTGACCAGTCACTGGCTGGGAGCAGGGGAACGTGCACAGAGGCACATGGCAAGGGTCAAGCCCCACAGAGTGGTTCTGGTGCTGGGGGGATGAAGGGGAGCAGGAGTGGGAGTGCAGAGGTAAGAACAGGGGGCGTGGGACAGGAAGTCGTGGGCTTGGTCACCCATCACTGCTGGAAAGTTGGGACCCAAGGTGCTGGGCTGAGCACAGAGCCCTGCTGGTACCTTTGTACAGAGCAGTGCCTGGGGTAGGGGTGGGCCCTTCCCACACTCTTCCCACCACCCACCATTGTGTATTTGGGGCAAAATGAAGATAGAGGAGAAGGTGCATTAAGACTCAGTGATGGCTCTTATCCATTCCTTGAAGGCTTTAATTTCTTGTGTGTCCCCATGTAATTAAAGGTCCAAGGCAGGACTCCCATGGAGTCTCTGAACCACACCACACACACTTCTGTCTCCCCTGGAGCTCCCCAGGCTGAGCTCTGCTGGGAACATCTCAGCTGTGACTTTTTTATGGCAGGTGACACCAAGTGGCAGAGTTGTGCATGGTACAGTGCACAGTGCGGGTGCCCTGAACGGTGTGGGTGTCATTCACAGCTGGGTGCTGTGCACAGGGTGGGTGCTGTGACCAGTGTGGGTACTGTGCATGGGATGACTGATGGACTCCTCCAGCTGCAGCCCTGGCACCCAGTGCAGGCAACAGCCAAGCACCAGGACTGCCCAGGGGGCATGGAGATCCCAGCCATCCCCAGGGAGGCACAGGCTGGGGTCCTCTGCTGAGCCCCCAGGGGCAGTCAGTGGATCCCCGTGCTGAGATATTTATTTCAAGAGCTTATAAACAACATGGAAAACAGATGCAGAAAATGGGCTCTGAGGAAGGATCACAAGAGCTGCCCAAGCAACACCAAACCCTGCCCAAGAGCTGTTTTAGTGTCACCCTAGTGCTCCTTGTTTGGCCTCTGTTAACCCAGATCAGCTGCTTGGACTCCTGTCCTTGCACCCTGGTGTGGGATCAGGCAGGTGAGGCAGGGAAAGCCATGCAGGCAGCAAGGCACAGCTGGAAAAACAGTGGGGTTTGTATGTGCCTGTTTGTGGGGAGAGGGTCAGGCAGGAAAAACCAAATCTGGCCACAGAGCATGAGGCCAAGCAGGAGTTCCTGTGAGCTCAGCTCTACTCCTACACCAGAGTAAAGTAGCTGAAGCAACGTGTTGCGGCTTCCTAACAACTCTGTCATCCTCAATTTCAACCTTTCAGCTACCGTAATGCCAAAATTTCTTATGCAAATTGCCAGCAGAGCAAACACTTACAGGACAGAAATCCGGCAGAGCAGGGCACTTCTCCCCACACCCACCACAGGCAGGGTTTGCCCCAGCCTAACCCCAGGCTTACTGACAAATATGGCCAAGACATGCAGCCCAGCAGGGCCAACAGAGTGTCTTTAATAGGTGTGGAGCTTTCAGGGTGCTGGACGTGCTCCCCACAGCATCGCTGTGCCAGGCTCCATGTGCCTGCCTGGGGGATGCCCAGCGCTGCTGTCCCTGCTGCAGAGCCACGTGCACGGAGAAATGGAGCACGAGCCAGTCCTCGCTCAGGGACCAGGGAATGTCCATGACTGGACCAGATTTCTGAGTTGTCAGGTGGTCAGGATGAGGGGATGGAAGCATCCTCGTCCCCCCTGATGCACTCCAAATCCTGACAGGACGGGCTGAAGGGAGCCAGCACAGCCCCACTGCTATGTCCACACGGGGGTCTGAGGCATGGCGTAGGGTGCCCAGAAATGGTCCCGGGCTGCACCCCGGGAGCTCAGCTGCCCACGCACCGCTGGCAGTCCCCTCCTGGGGCTCAGCTGTCGAAGGCTGCGGTCACCCCGCAGCACAGGCACAGCCGGCAGCAGCCGCGGCGGGGGAACAGCGCCGGAGGCACCGCGTCTTGGCACAGCCCCGCCGGCTGCTGGGTCACCGCCTTCTCCTTGCACGAGCCCTTGGTGGGCGAGTCGGGCTGGGACCTGCCGGCCGCGCGGGGATGCTCTTTGTCAGCCTTGACGGCGAGGAATGTGGCCAGGTCGAGGTCGAGCATGGTGACCCCGCCGCGCGGCGTGGGCGTGTTTTGGCGGCACTGCGGGCAGGGGATCCAGCGCTGCTCGTTGGTGACGGCGTCGAGGCGCTTCAGGCAGGCCTGGCAGAAGGTGTGGCCGCAGTAGAGCCGCCGCGGAAGCCGCGCACACAGGTCGTAGGAGGAGTAGCAGATGATGCACTCGACTCGCTGGCTGCCCCGGCTCGGCGTGCGCGAGTGCGTCCCGACACACGGCCCCGCGTCCTCTGCCCGGGGGCTGCCGCCGGCCTGGGACATGCTGGGCGGGGGAGGTGGGGTTTAGAGGAGTCACCAGACCCGTCCGTGACTGGGGAGGGGGTCAAGGGGTGGGATATAACCTCTGCGTGCACCCGCCTTGTGGGAGAGATGGGGGAGTTCCCTGGGAGGCACCATACTCCCTGCCCATCATCCCTGCCTGCTGCCTGCCTGTCCCATGGCCAGCCCTGCCTGGAAGAGCAGGACCCTGTCACTGCAGTGGGTTGTCCTTGCATCCATGGAGGATGTTTTCCCACCCTCAGTGGGAGATCTGCCAGCCCACGGGGAATATGGTCTAGGCAGACCCCAGCAGCCTGCCTGGACCCTGCGTCCAGAGGAGACATGGGGGGAGCAGGAGTGGGGTGGCTGAGTGGGTCGGAGGGCAACACTCAGGGGACCAGGCAGTGCCACAGCCCTGCTCCTCCTCATCCCTGAGCTGTGCCAGGCCACCACAGCATGGCTGTCAGCAGCAGGGGATGGGCATGCGGGCTGGTGGGGAGGAGATGAGGGCTCCAGCTCATCTCAGCATCCAGGTGGGGTCTGGTACCACCAGCATATTAATGAACTTCTCCCAGAGGCCTCCAAGACCCTGTTCCCTCTCTTTGGGCAACCTCAACCATTTTGGTGCACGTCCTCCCCTTCTCCCAATTTCCCCATCCCTACCTGTATTGAGATGCTTCCCCAGGGCCTCAGAGTTGGTTGCAGAAGGGCTGTGCTGTCCCCGGGGGCTGTGACAGTCCCGTGGGGAGCATCAGGGGGCTGAGCTGCAGGAGCTCCCCAGCCACGTCCCCGTGGCTGCTGGTGGCCAGTAGTGGGAAGGGGCTCACCTTTCAGGGACAGGCGCTATCGGATCTGCTGCCAGGAAGCCAAGCCTGGGAGATTGGGTTACAAACACTGGATAACAAAGACCTCTGAAACATAAGCCCCAGGAGTGGGCGTTAACTGTCCATCTGTGCTTCACTAGCAGAGGGAACCATCCCTGTGAGGCCAAGGAGCTCTGGGTTTCACCGTGGGCAGAGGGCTTGGGCGTCGGCTGGATTTGGGCAGCAGCAACGGAGCCTTCCACATCCTGGGCCACCCCTCCTGGCCAGGAACAGATGTTGGCAGATGTTGGCCAGTAGAGACACCCCATCGCACTCCAGCCCACACGTGCCCAGGTGATGAGGACTGTGGGGACAGCAGTGACCGGGCTGGGAGGGCATGGCAAGGCTCCAGGCTGGCAGGGGTGGCAGGGCTGGGGCTGGCACAGGGACACTGAGGCTCCAGCCTGCTCTGAGCTGGCAGTGCCCACACATGGGGTGGTGCTCCTCCTCCGGTGCCTGGGGGTGACATGTCCATGACCTGCCTCTGCTGTCCCAACTGGAGCTGCAGGGTCTGGCGCTGGGGGTGAGTTACTGATGGTCATCACCAGGCTGGGGGAGCCCAGCACCCCCCTGGGACACCTGCATGACCCAGGGGAGGCAGCAGCACCAGGGAGGTGGCAGGCTGTCCCCACAACTGCCAGCTCCCCTGCCCGGGGGTCCAGCGGCTCCAGCCTCAGCACAGAGGGTGCTCCAGATTGGAAATAGAGAGGGTGGTAGTGAGGCAGATCCTAGGCACAGGATCCTGGAGGAGAAAAGCCTATCCTGGAGGCAGAGCAGGACTGCCAGGACACCTGACAGCATTCCTGCATGGGAGCAGGAGAGGGCAGCAGCTCCCACTGCAGGCACAAACAGGCAGCGGTGCAGGCAGGGAGACAGGCAGCCCTCTCCCGTGCTGCCTCCTCACCAGACATCTCAGCAGCCCTCGGGCCACATTTCCAGCACTCCCTGGAGAAAGAATTGGGGGTTTTGGAAACTGAGAGCCCCACAGGATCGCTGGGCTCTGCAGAAAGACTGTCCCCAGTGCCTGGGAGCAAAGCACCAGCACTGGCAGCACAGCACCTTTTGGGGCACATGTCCTGATCCTGATCCATCCTCTGTCACAGGCTTCCCCAGGCAGCGCACATGGTGTGCATGTGCCCACAGATCCCCAGGAATGAGGGTGGCATCCCATAGCAAGACTTTGCCCTCCCCTTGCCAGGTTGGTGGCAGGCACAGGACAGCAGGGCCAGCTTGGGACAGGGCTGTGCCAGGGACCTCAGTTTTGGCCAAACCCACGGGCCGAGGTGGGGGCAAGAGCCATCTGCCCTGGGCGGGTCAGGAACCATCTGTGTGGGATTGCCACTGTGCCCTGGCATCTCAGGGTACCCCCCTGCCTGCCTGCAGGGGTTGGCAGCCCCTTGGTGCTAACAACCAGGACAGAGCTGGCTCCCAATGGCCACAGCATGCTGCCTCCATGGCCATGGGCCCGGGGACATGCTGGGTACGTCCAGGCATGTCCCAAAGCTGGCAGGCAGTCTCCGACCCACCTGAAGCACAGTGAGGGGGTGGCTCACCTGCTGCAGGGACAGGGATGGCACAGGCATGTGTCAGTCCCTTAGGCCACAGGAAACCCTGCCCAAAAAGGGTGAGAGGGGTGGGTTTGGCTCAGTGCACAAGTGGGAGTACCCCTGGCACTGCTCAGAGGTAGTGACCCCTCTGGCTGCCTCTCTCTCTCTCTCACACACACACACATACACATCTTGCCTGCCCTCCTGCCCCTCTCCAGCCTCTGCCTGTCCCCTGGCCATCAGCCCTCTTGTCCCCTCCCCGGTGCCAGCAGAGCTGTGTCCCACCGAGGGGCTGTGCCCAGCTGCCCTTGGCCATTCCTGCCCATTGCTGCACCCCACAGGGAGCCCTTGGTGACATGGGCTGTGCATCTGCCATGCTGGCACTGAGGGCACCATGAGCCCTGCCAAAGCACCTGGATCCAGGCACAGGCAATCATGGAATCATTAAGGTTGGAAAAGACCTTTAAGATCATTGAATCCAACCATCAACCCTACACCACCACCATGTTAACCATTGAACCATGTCCCCATGTACCACATCCACACATTTTTTGAACATTTCCAGGGATGGTGACTCCACCACTTCCCTGGGCAGCCTGTTCCAATGCTTTACAACTCCTTCCATGATTTATTTTTTTCCTAATATCCAATCTAAACCTCCCCTGGCAAAACTTGAGGTTATTTTTGCTCGCTCTTGTCACTTGTTACCCGAGGGAAGAGACCGACCCCCACCCCAGTACAACCTCTTTTCAGGGAGCTGTAGGGAGCGATAAGGTCTCCCCTCGGGGAAGGCAGATCTGCAATCAGCAGCGACACCCACGGGTGGGAAAGGTCTTTTCCTGTTCCCAGACCTCAACCCCGAGCGCTGCAGGGACCTTCGGCACCGCGGGGTGGGGAGCGGCACCCTGAGGGAGAGCAAAGGTGAGATCCAGGTGAGCCAGAGCCCTGCACCACCACCCACGCTCCAGAGGCAGAAGGTGGCGATCGCCCAGCTAAACCCTCCGCACCCCTGAGCACCTTTCAAAGAAAAAACGCACCCAGGGAACACCCCGGGACTCTGCACGCAGCTGCCCGGGTCACCCAGAGCCCTGCCGAGGTCTGGGGCAGCAGCCCCTCCCCTGCTCACCCCCCCCGGCTTTCCTGCTGCCTCCAGTTTAATCATTGCCCGGCTGTCTGGCAGGCTCTGCCCGGCCTCTCCCGGCGTGTTTGCCATCGCCCCGGGGTTAGGCAGAGCGAAGGGCAGCGATGACACACTGCAGATGCTGCACCCTGCCAGTGCCCTGCCCGGGCCCTCACCCCTCTGCCCCCCTGCCCACAGCAGCCCCTCAGCCCCGGGGCTCTGCCCAAGGAGCCCGGCACCCCTCGGGGACAGTTTTCGCTCCCCAGACCGTGCGTGTTGAGCACGTCAGAGACCCGGGACCCCGGGCAGCCTCTGCGGGCTCAGCCGAGCCACGGCGGTGACGTGGCCCCTGCCCAGCCACGCCCGGGTGGGCTCCAGAGCCGGGCAGGGCTGGCGGCGGGGACACGAAAGCAAACAAGGGGTGGATCTGCTCGTCCCCGAGCCAGCACTGCCGCGCTCTGGGCAGGGTGAACAAGAGAGCTCCTTGTGCAGGGCTGGCACCGCGGGGCCGTGTCCCTGCCAGCCTCCACCTGCGAACCACAACCCCCCCGGCCACACGCCGGAGTGGGACCTGGGCCAAGCAGGGCTGCCAGGGCAGGGGGCAAACTGGCAGGGCCAAACCTCTGTCAAGCCACTGCCACCCCAGCCCAGCATATCCCACGGCAGTGGGATTTCAGGGTTAGTGGGCTTCCAGGCAGTGGTGTGCTCCTGCTTGTGCTGGGCTCCCAGTGCTGGTGGGATCCCAGTGCTAGTGGGATCTCAGTGGAGGTGGACTCCAAGTAGTGGTGAGTTCCAAGCAGTGGGGGGCTCCCAGTGTTAATGGACTCCCACGGGGTCACAACCAGCCAGAGCAGTGCCCCAAAGCTCACCTAGCTGCCCCAGCCAGGAACTTACCCCTTCCCCAGTCCCTCCCAGACTCCTGCACTCTTTCCAAAATACAGGACAACCATCCAGCTTAGCAGGGCTGGACTGAGCACCAGCCAGTGTCTCTAGGTGGGCAGGAGCAGGCTGTACCTGAGCAGTGTTGGATCCCAGCTGGTAGCAGGGTGGCAGCCAGCCAAAGAGCTCAGCCTGACACTGCCATTGCCACGAGTCAGCAGTGCAACAGTTAAGCCTGGTTTGGAGGCTTTTGCACTGCCCTGACACAGCCTGCCAGGATAAGCAAGAAGTAACACGGGAATCCCGGAAAACGCAGGGTGGAGGGAAGAGGCACACTTTGTCAGGGGAGGAGATGACTGTAACTTTATTTGCAGCACCCTGAAGTCATCTGCTAACACAGGCACCCTTCCCAAGCCCCTGCTCCCGCAGACCAGGCAGTTCTGCAGCAGCTGCGGTGCTTGTGCTGCTGCTGCCTGGCAGTGCCACTCCCCCTGGGATGCCAACACCACGGAGGGATTCCAGCACCACGGAGGGACGTCAACACCATGGCGGGACGTCAGCACAATGGCAGGCTTGTTCCAGGTCGATGGTGCCAGACCCAGATGACTCCCAGCCTGGAGCCGCCCCAGGATGTTGTGAAGAGCCAGATGGTTTCTCGCTCGCCTTTCGCCGTGTCCAGGGGGCTGCAGAAGGCAAAAGCTGGGGATCTGCACCACCAGCAAGGTGCCCCCCAGTGCCACCCTGCTGCTGGATCTGGGCTAGCCCTCTGCACTGGAGCCAGTCCCAGTGCTCTGGGATGGAGATGGTATGGGCAGTTGTGTCCAGTGCCCTTAAGCCTGGCAGGAGGAACCGAATGGGGCTGGGGGTTTCCCAGCACTGGGATGTTAATGCTCACATCCATGCTGTGCTACCCGGTGCTGCCCTGGGACATGGCCTGGCACTCTGCCATGCTTTGGCTGCCTGTCCTTCCTGCCTTCTTCCCTCTGTCCCGGGGTAGTGTGACGAGGAGGAGCAGGACCCAGCTGGAGCTGGAGCTGGAGCTTGGCACAGGGCGCTGTAGCATCCCCATGATTCTGGGTGTTCAGGGAATGACTCAGTTCTGGGGAGGTGGGTCCCCATAGCAGCTGGAGGCATGTCCCTGGCTTCTTTCCACTGCTCCAAGGTAGTCATGATGTCCTCCTCTGCCATGCACACAGGACTGCCATTATCCAAACCTATCCATTGGCATGCAGGCAGTGCCTGCACCTTCCCAGACGTGGAGATTTCCCAGCCTGGGGAGACTGGCAGGGGCAGCGTACAGGATTACAGGCTCAAAGTTCTGCCCCGTCCCCAGTGCAGGCACTTCTTGGTGGCGTCTGCCCTGGCACACATCATCCCCAGGGCTCCTGGGCCCCACACTGGGCTCTCGGGACCTGGCAGGTGCCCATCACCAGATTATCTGGCTGAAAAGCTCACAGGTGAAAAGCAATGTCAGAGTCCAACCAGTGCCAGGTCCCAGCTGCCAGCTCTGCCAGGTGCCAGGGGCAGCTCCCTGGGGTGCCCAGGCCAGCAGCCTTGTCCCCGTGGGATCACCAGGCCTCATCCCATGGTCGGCATGACCCACGGGTGCAGGGAAGGCCCTTAGGAGATGACGCAGCAGCACTTTGGGCAGCAGGGGCACCACCTGCAGCAGCCACACCGCCTGCCAGCCCCCTGCTCCTGAGCCCTGGGGGGCTTGTCCAGGGTGACGGTGTAGAAGGAGGCAGACGATTCACCATTGGGCATCCTCAGGCTGGCATAGGGGTTGTAGGGACGGGACCAGGACTTATCTGTGGAGATGGTTGGGCTGTTCCAGCCATTAGCAGAGTCTACCTTCTCCTCCATGCCATAGGCGGGCACTGCTGCGGGGTTGGCAATGATGGTGGGCTCATCCTTCAGGTAACGAGTGATAAAGCTTTGCTGGAACTGCTCCCGTGGAATGTTGACACTGGCATAGGGGTTCTCCAGGCTGATGGCTCGATCCATCTCCCTGCTCCTCATCAGCACACGCGGCCTGTCTGGCACTGCCCACCTCCTGCGAGGCAGAGACTCTGTTAACCCAGGGTGTGGGGCGTCACTGCTGGGGTTGTTCTCACATCACGCAGAAGGGACCCCTAGCAGACCTCAATGGTTGGGGTGCAGACCCTGCTCCCCCCTCCTCCCCAGCCCCAGAGTACCCTGACATGCAGCACTTGGGCCAAGTGGCCCTGTTGGAAAAGCTGAGAGAGGAGGCAGGAGAGGGTGGAGCAGGGAGCCAAGGGGGTGAGCAGGGTGCTGGGGGGCAGAAGGGGGTGCTGGGTGGGAGACAGTGTGCAGGTAGGGCAGTGGGGTGGGGTACGAAATTGGGGCGGGGGGGCGGAGACAGGTCTCAGAGGTGGAGCGAGGAGAGAGGAGAAAGGGGGTGCAGGAGGGTGGAGAGACAGAGAGGGAAGAAAGAGGGGACAGGACAGGGGGAGTAGAGAGTGGAGCTGGGGACGCGACAGGCGGGGGGAGATGGGGAACTGGGGCGGGACGGGGGCAGGGGAAGAAGGGGGGCAGGCAGGGGAAGGGGGAACAGGCAGGGTGAGGGCAGCGCTCGCCCCCGGCACTCACCGACCGCGCGGCTCCGGCCACTGCGGGGCCGCTCTGCCCCGGCTGCGCTTCCTCCTGCACGGACCGCCCCGAGCGGCGCCGCCCCGACCGACAGACAGACAGACAGACAGAGCGGCCCCGAGCGACCGTCACCCAACACCCAGCGCCGAGCGACCGACACCCACCCACTGGCATCCCCCGCCCCAGCACCCACCCACCAGCCCGGCCCACACCGAAACTACACACTGGGCAAGGGCCACAAGGATCTGGGCACCAGTACCAGGCACTGGACACTGGGTACTGGACAGGGACATTGGTCAGGGGGCACTGGGCACTGGATAATGGGAGTTGGACACTGGATAGAGGCACTGGGCACCAGACAAGGCCACCAGTACTGAACATTGTGCACCAAGCACCAGCACTAGTCACTGGTACCAGGCACTGGGCACTGGCACCAGGCAGTGAATACCAGCACCAGCATAGAACTGGTTTGGGGCACTTGCACCAGCACCACGCAGTGTGCAATGAACACCACACAGCAGGCAGTGCCATCATGCACCATCACCACTGCCAGGACTGGGCACTGACACCAGAACAGGCACCAGGACCATCCCCTGGCACCAGCACTGTGTGCCATGCGCTGGGCACTGAGCTCCAGCACTGGTACCACACTGGTGCTGGGCAGCAGGCAGGGATGGAAGGGGAGGCACTGCACATCAGGGGTCTGTAGGAACCAGCAAACCCCAAACACCAGGCACTGGGCAGAGGGCACTGAGCACCATGCACACACAGGTCCTGAGCACTGGGCAGGGGACACCAGGCACCTGCACCTACTGCACCCTCTGAAGCCCCCAGACTCCCTGTCAGGCTCTGCTTGTCCCCATGGGCATCCAGGTCCCTGCAGCCCAGTGGTCCCACACACCCTTCCTGGTTGTGTCTGACCTCTCCAGCCCTGAGCTCCCCAATGCCAGGTCTCCACTGGGGTCCTCATCCCTCCAGTGGATCTTGGCTGTGGTGTGACCATGTGCCCACCAACACAGCCTTTTCCAGGATAGGTTTTGGGGATCACCCTGTGCCTGCCCCCAGGGCGCCATTGCAAGGTGACGCACACGGAGCTGGATGGAGGGAGGGACACAGCTGGTGCTGGGGCAAAGAAGGGGATGTTGGCACATGTACCAGTTTCTGGGACCACAAGTGCTGCATGAGAAAAGATGCAAAGTTTCAGCACCCTCCACCCTACTCCACCCTATCCCTGCCATGTGACACTTCTGTCTGACTCTGCACTGTCACTCTTCCCACCACCACACCCCCCAAACTGGCTTGTGCAGAACCCCAACATCTTCCCACAGGCAGTTCTGTGCAGAACCCTGTCCCTTCCAGGAGCATCAGGGATGCCAGGACAGCATCCTCCTGGACAGCCTGGGGATGGGTGCTGGGCAGAGGATGCCCCAAATTGCAGCTGAATCCTCCTGGGATTGAATTACGCTTCCCACAGCACTTTGCAAAGGGAAAATCATCATCACAGCACACAGCTCTTGAGTTTGAAAGCTGCAGAACTTCTGCACAGACACCTCAGGGCTTCTCTGCCCCCACAGGGTCCCCTGGAGGAGATCCACCAGCAGCCTCTATCCCTTTGCTGGATCTCACTGCTGTCTCCAGAGAAAAACTCGTCTGTTTGGCTAAGCAGGCGTAGAAAAAGAGATATCCTCCACCCAGGCGTCCTGCCGTAACCCCAGCCCGCCCTGCCTGTCCGTGCCCGGCGTGTCCCTGCTCGCTCGGGGGATGTCGCTGTGGCGCTCTCCAGCAGCACATTTCCTGTCCTCTCAGTGCTCAGGACTTGCTCATTCTGGCTTTCATCCCCAGATTTCCGTGCGCAGCTCTGTTCCTAAGCGGCTCTGCTTGCAGGGAGCTGCAAGGCTGCACATCAGGCACAGCTCAGGTCTGGGGGGGACCCTGAGACCCTGCAACCCGGTGTCCTCAGCGCCTTCCCTCTCCCGAAGAGGTTCCAAAGAGAAGCTCACCACATTAGAACCTCGGAGCGTTTTGGGGTGGGGACATCCCACACGCGCTGCCCGGGGCTGCAGACCCCACACAGCCCCTCGGAGCAGAGTGTCAGCTGTAATCTGAAGTGCCTGCCTCCAGGTGATGTGTCTCTCGGCATCCAGCCGTGGTAGCTCCCATCTCACAGACACCTCCTGGATACTCTCATTCCTCACAGGCTCAGCAGCAGCTGGGCTGGCTCAGTCTTGTCTTGGGAAAGCCCTTCCAGTCTCTATTGCTGCTCTCCTGGTCTGGATTTGACCATCTTCTCATTTCAAGCCTCAATTTCCTGATGGAAAACATGTTCCTGTGCCAACAGTGTCTTTAACAGCTCCTTTCCTCTTGACCGTGGGCGCAGTGGTGCCATTCCTGGAATGCTCCTGACACCCCGCTGGTGGGGATGGGTTAACCCCAGACCTCTGGCAAGGAAAGGGAACAGGAGTGGCTGCATCATCTGTGGACCCTATAAGGTCCCTGCCAGGCCAAAGTGGCCACCATGGCACCTGGAGAAGGGACCCTGGCCACTTGGGTCATTGGCACCAGTCATTTAGGTGCTGCTGTCAGACAGGGGACACATCCAGCCCAGCCTCTCTCATGTGTGGGGCAGGAGGCCCCACTGGGGTTCCTCCTCCACAAATGAGTGTGGGTTTGTCTGTAACAGGAGCTGGAGAGAGGAGGTGGTTGTGGCCAGCAAACACACTCAGGGAGGTTGAGATGCTGGGACTGGATGTCCTGGCTTTTCTGCCAATGCCCCAAGAGCTGTGGCCATCACCATCCCTTGCATTTGTAGAGCATTGCAGCATCAGGCAGACCTGAATCCATACAACTCTGGGCTCCAGGGCTCTCGAGATCACCTCATTGTCCCCTGGGTGGACAGGATGGACAGTCCTGCGGGCGGGAGGTGGCTCAGAGCTCACGTCCCCACTGGTGGGGGATGATGTGCCTCAGCCCCCTCTCCAGGAGTGCTCCAGTCCCCCAAGTTGAGGTAAATAAGTCCTTTAAATATAATGTTATTCCCCAGGAGGGCGATTCAGTGGTGAAAGCCAAACCCTGTCCTTTTCAGCACTGAAAAGCATCATTCCTTGCTCCTTGTCTCTCCATACTGAGAGAACCATGTAGAGAAGATCAGGCACAGCAGAGTTGTTCGGTGTCTGTCCAGTGCTGGTGATGGGGCAGATCTGCAGCAGTGCAGCCCCAGCAGAGCAGAGTTATCACCAGACAGGAGCAGCAACCCCTAATCTGGAGCCTGAAGTTCAAACATTTCATTTCTTGGCAAGAAATTCTCCAAATGGATCTCCAAGAACGACATCCAGCAGTCTCATGTGGATCCTTGGAGGGTTTGGAGATGATGGAGGATCCTCAGGTCAGAAAAGTGGTTGCACTGAGGCTCAGGCTGCTGGTTTGGAGTTGTCCCATATGGGATTCACCAAGCTGGGAGCTGGCAGGTGCTTCAGAGTTGTGCTCTCCTTGAGTAAATGGAGGAGCTGAACTATTGTGAGGCTCTTTGTTGCCTAAAATCAGCCTGATTTCCTGCAATAGTTTGTGGGGGGAAAGGAAACTACAGAGAAAAAAACAACCAAAAGCTCAATGCCCACCCCAGAGATATGATGGAGAGGGATGTTCTCAGAGATGCCGCTTCCAGAGGAATGTGCTTGGGCTCCATGCAGCCCAGGTGGCAATCCTGGTGATTTGAGGAGGAGCCTGGGAAAACCAGGAGAAAGAGGAAAAAAGTCAACCTTTGTTTTCCTTTTTTTTTTTCTGACTGGCCCATGAGCTCACTTGAAGCCCAAAAATGAAGGGGCAGCCCTGTGGAGGGGGCCAGGACCTGGATTCCCAGTGTGGGCCGCAGGTATTCAGGGGCAGAAGCACCCCCAACCATGGGATGTGCAGCCAGGAGGAAAGGCTGCCTCAGCAATTCCTCAATAGCCATCCATTAAAGTCACAGATCCTTCAGCTGTGCCACAGCAGGGGACCCACAGCCCCCGACCCTGTGTGACCCAGCACAAGCTGTTGGGAGTTTTTCCAGGATACCAGTAAGTGCAGGGATCAGCAGGATGTCTCAGCTCACTGGTGTTTCACGCACAGCAAAAGGGACATTTCTTTGTTAAAAAAAAAACCTCAAAACCAAACAAACCACAAAGTGCATTCTGCTCCCGGGCATTCTTCTGCTGGGGACAGGTATGTGTGGCATCCCGGCGGTGGAGTTTCCCCAGTTCCAGCTCCTCCCAGGGCTCTCGCAGTCACCAGGAATAAAAAACTCACGGACAGGTCGCGTTTGGTAAATATTTCCCAGGGGCTCGTGGGAGCTGCAGTGCCGTGGCGCCGGCACATGAGGGTGGTGATGCTCTTTGCAGCCCGTCAGTAACGGGGGATGATGCAGGATGACGCTTCCTGGAGGGAAAGGATTTGTCGCCAGCTGGGGGGCAGCTCGGTGAGCCCTCCACGCAGATGGAGGCTGCTCAGCAAACCCTGGGGGGCTGAAGACTTCGCTGAAGCTCAGGAGATCCTGGGGGTGGCCGGTGTGTGGAAAGGACACGGGGGTGGGTTGGGACAGTGCAGTGATGGGAAGGCAAACCCCAAATTTGGGCTGTGTGGAACACATGTAGGATGATCACCTCTGGGACACCACAAGTCTCTCTCAGTGGAAAGCAGCTGTGAGAGGTTTTCTTCAAGGCATTTGTTTTAATTCTTGACTGCCTCTTCATTAAGGAGCAGAGCAAGGCCAGGGAGTATAGAAGGAAGGACCATGGGGTGGCCCAGGGGGCAGGAGACATCAGTGGGGTGAGCATCCCTAAGGGGAATCTCAAGGATGGGTGTCACCAGCACAAGGGCTCAGCTGGACACCCAGCAAGTGGGGAGAAGGCTCTGGGGGCTGTGGGCACGAGGCTGCCATGGAGGGGACCTTGCTGGTGTACATCTGAGGAGTGATGTAGGGAGCAGAGAGCAGCACCCAGGGACAGATCTGCCAGGGGCTGAGGGCTCATGGAAGCTGCAGGCGTTGGTGCTCTGTGCCCCTCAGCAGCACAGCCCCTCACCAGCACCCCAGGGTGGGAAACCCCAGCACAGAATTCAGCTGGTGTCCCCAGGCCTGTGCTCAGCATCCCATGCTCAGAGTCCCTACCCTGCTGTCTCCATGTCTACCCATGGTATGCAATGAGTTTTCATAGCTTGGTTTCCTCTCAGGGAAAGCCATGTGTCCCAAAGGAGGGCAGCAGCTTTTAAAGCCAAAATGGAGTCTGGAAGCGACCTGCCAAAGCTGCTCATAGGAGGGATTGCCTGC
The DNA here is from genome assembly GCF_003945595.2 of Pipra filicauda. Classification (NCBI taxonomy): domain Eukaryota; kingdom Metazoa; phylum Chordata; class Aves; order Passeriformes; family Pipridae; genus Pipra; species Pipra filicauda. The sequence continues at coordinate 149,643 of NW_024104458.1, read as the reverse complement.
AGGACCAGGATGTGCCCCGTCACTTGTGTCAGCACATGGGCGCACACACCGGGGCCCTGGAGCCTGCACCCATCCTGCAGCAGGCCCGATCCTGCTCTCAGTACCAACTCCTGGGGTTCAGCTCAGTATTGAGGGGCAGCGCAGGCTTCTCTGCAAAACCCTCCCGAGGCTCTGGTGTTCACCCTGCAGACAGAGCACAACCCTGAAAGGGCTGCCAGCAACCCAGATCCAACAGGATCCGCTGCCCACTCCATCCTGCTCATGCTGTGCTCTCCCGATGTGACATCTCAGCCACCCTGCAGGCTCTGAGTGGGGACAGGGACACCAGGAGCACCGTGAGGACACGGGGTGTGCTGTGCAGGGGCACACGTGCACATGTGGCACGTATGGGTGTTGGGCACCCACCGCCTGCCTGGTGCCCGCGGGGGGTGAGGACGGTGCAGAGGCACCTTCAGAGTACTCGGTGTGTCGAGGCTGCTCCAAGCACAGTGTCAGGCACCCACACGGGGATGCTCGAGCTGTGGAGCCCAAAGCCTTTCTAGCTTCATGCCCACCCCCTGGCAGGGAAATGCTGTGTGCCCCGAGGATAAGGAGTTGGATACATAACCCAGTGTCCGGGCTGCCATGGCCATACCAGCATTTCAGGAGTCAGTCGGTGCCTGGCCTGCTGCCTGCCTCTCCCCGGGCTCTGCAGCCGCAGGAACCGGCAGAGGAGCCGGTTTCCTTATCGCCCTCCCGCAGTCACGCTCCGTTGCTCTCCCCTGCGGCTCCCGGCTCAGCCACCCCCGGGTCACACCAGGGCTTGGCAGCAGCGCGAGGGAAACGTGCATTGTGGCTGCCCACTGCGGCCCGACTGGAGGAGAAAGCAAGGATTTCCTGGCCTGGAGCAAGTCCTTCCCGTCTCCTCCCAGCTGCCGAGTGCTTTGGGGCTGAGGGTGGGCTGTTCCCAATGGGCTTTGGATTAGGAGCCAGTTGCTGCCCCTGCACGGAGCTGCTGCTCAGTATGCAAGGAAGCAGCAGGCAAGCGCTGAGCCAGGCACTTTGGTTGGCACCATCCTCGAGTGCCAAAACCTTCTCCCCAGCTCTGTCCTACCCATATGCAAAATCCCAGCTCCAGCAGAGCCTCTGACCAGCATGGAGATATCCCTCTGGGTGCTTGTGCATCCTCACCCACAGTGTGCCACAGGGCAGTGGGGTGGCCTTGTGCTGCCTCACAGGGATTTTAGGAAGGGCAATTCATCCATTGCCATCCTCAGACAAGTGCCACGGCAGGTCGATGCTGTGGGATTTGCGTCCCTGGACCATAACCTGCAGCTCCCCACACAGAGCCAGGCAGCAGCAAACAGCCCGGGATGTCTTCCAAAGCTAAACACTCACTCGCAGACACCTGGAGAGCTCCAGCTGGGGACACGGGGTTGGGCAGCTCACGTACACGGCCACGGTTTTTCCTCCTCAAATGTCACCTCCTTCCTGCGGAGGGAGCAGCCGTGCCGAGGCGGGGGCAGCTGCTGGTTCCCACCCTCGGCAGTTCCTGCAGTCTCTGCTTCTCTTCCTCTGTGAACAGCAGTGCGGGCGATGCCGCAGCTTCCGCTGTGCCCCAACCACATGGAGACTTTTGCAGCAACTTCACCTGCCGATGGCTTTTTTAGGACAAGGAGCTGACTTCCTGCCATATTTCTGTGATTCAAAATTTCCAGTCCAGGGGATGGCTGTAGCAGAAGAGCTGTCACTCGTCTCCTGGCCTGGAGCATCCCCAGCACTTTGCCATCCTCTCTCTTGTCCTGTGCCCCAGGGATGGATTGATGATGGCACCATCCTGCCCCAGTAAAGGCTTTGCCGTGGCAGTCTGGCAATGCTCTCCACAGGGGGAGCAGGCAGACCCTGTGCAGCACCCAGCTCCCAGCTAAGCCCTTGGCTCCGGCTCTCTCCCAGTGGAGGTCTGGTTTCTGTCCTGCCGTCTGCTTGCCCTCCCTCGCTCCGAACAGTCCCCGTTTGTTTGGCTCTCGCTGCCGGCTGGTGCCGAGGCCGCGTGCCTGGGCCGCCTGTGCACAACGGCTCCTTGTTCACCTCCTCCCTCCCCACTCGCTCCTTGCCTGCTTTAGCAATTATCCCAATTAGCTGTGCCCTCTCCTTGCTCCCCAGCTGCACCATGGACCCTCGGCCCTCCTGCTCCACCGGGCAGCAGCACTGCTGTCCAGAAGGGGCCACCTCTGGCTGGGGGGTGTGGGCACTGGGGCAGTGCCTTCCAGCTTCCCTGATGGGAAAGAGTCTGGCTGTGCAGAATCCAGGTGTTTGTGGCCCATGCTGTGTCTCAGGGCTCTCTTCAAAACTCTTTGGTGCTGGAGGAGAATGAGAAAGCTATGCCCAGCCCTGCAGCTCCCGAGGTGCTAGCCCTGTGCCACTGGCATCTGCCTCTGTTCCTCTGCATCGCCCTGGTGGGTGCTGCCTGTCCTGCCCCAGACACGCAGCGTGCTCGCCCATCCTGCCTCACTCCTCAAGCACGTGGGTGCAGCCATACGGCTTCCTGGGAGCTGTGACCCACCGTGACTGCACCATCCTCATTGTCCCACAGCCACCGGCTCAGCAGGAGCCTGGGGTGAGAGGCTGAACTTTGCACCCACCAACACAGGCTGGGACAGCGCAGGGGCCTTCCCACAGTGGTTCCCGGCTGTGCTGTGTTTCAGAGCCACCTTCCCCCTGCCCTCCTGAGCCCATGGAGAAGCCAGGGCAGAATCCCTGAGAAGGGCCTGGGCATCCCTGTCAGCAGAGCCCAGCAAGAGGAGCTGCATTATTCCTGCATCCTGGCAGGGGCTTGTACATCCCCCCAGACCAGAAATCCAGGGCAGGCAAACCCCTGTATCCTCTGCCCTGGCCACAGCCAGCCCTTGCTGTGGTCACAGCAGCATGGCAGCAACATGGGCAGCACCCTTGCAGCTCCTGCCAGCATTCCCATGCTGCAGCCATGTGGGGACACAGCGCTTTGGCAGGGGCACCATCAGGCAGGGCCAGCACTGGGGTTGCCACTCCTGGGATGGCTCCAAGCACCCTGCCCATGCTGACAGCAGCCCCGGGCTCTGGGGGTTTGATCTTTACCGCTCGAGCCGGCCTGTCTGCTCCCATTTGTGTCTGCTGAGGGAGGGATGCGGGCGCAGGGCTGGCGCAGGCTGGCAGCTCTGTGCTGGCACGCAGGCAGCCGCCGGGCAGGCAGCCCCTGCGCTGGTACAGAGCCTCCTCCGCAGCTCTGCCGGCCCCAAACCTCGCATGTAGAGCAGGGTCCTGCAGAAAGCCAGGGCTGGGTGAGCCCTGGCAGGTGGGGGCCCCCCAGAGACCCCATCTACCTTGCTGGGGGACAGCCGTCAGTCTCGAGCCTGCACCCAAAACTGCACCTTCTTCCCCACCCATAGGACCATGAGGGCTCCAGAGCGTCTGGGGGGCTGTGTGGGTACTTACTGCCATGCACAGTTTCCCCTTCCCCCCCAAACACACACGTGCCCCCAGCAGAGAGGGACATGGCTCACATTGGCCCAGGTTTCTCTGGTTACCCCTCCCTGTCCTGGGGACACAGTACAGTCCCTGATGGCACCCTGACAGCTCCCACAGCAGTCCAGGCATGCTGGGTCCCCTCCCAGGCTGGAGCCCTGGTTTCTGTTACATGGAACAACCTCACCTCCCCCTGTCTCACTGGGGATGGAGCTGGTGTGACCACTTGCTTCCCCACAGACTGCACAGTAGCACCAGGCTGCTGCAACGCCTTTGTTCCCAAGGGTCCCCTTCCAGCCAAGGCACTGGGCAGGGGGTCATCTCTGGAGAGACCAGAGTGGAAAGACAGATCACAAGGTCCTCAGTAGTGACCCAGATGGCTCCTGGCACCAAACATATTGGCCCAGGCCCTTGGAAAACTGAAGAAATCAGGGAGAAGAAAGGTGATGGAAACCCCAAGGCCAGATGATGTTGTCAGACCATGGGAGGTAGCCCCTCCCAGGGACCCTCTGCCACAGGCTCTACACGGCCCCCAACTTCCTCCCAGGGCAGTGCTGGGGAGTTCACCAGCTCCTGCAATTCCTCATGCCTGCTCCACATCTGCCCCCCGATACATCCCATCCCCAGGTCCACCAGCCACCCCTCTTCCCTAGCTGCTCAGAGCAAGTGTTGTCTCAGTTTCCTGAGCTCAAAGCACAGCATCAGTGCCTGTTCTGGCAGCCCCACTGTGCCCCACAACCACTGATCAGGAGCCGTGCCAGGACAGTTCCCAACCCTGCACCCACACAGCTCCCCAGGGAGGGTTACAGGCATGCAGGGAAAACAAAATCCTCAGCTCAACGCTCAAATTCACCCAACTGACCCAGAAATGCAACTGTGGTGCTCCAGACAAGAGCATTGGTTGCCCAAGCTGAGCAGAAGGGGTGGCAGGAGACCCAGGGAGTGTTGCCAGCTGCTGGGAGCAGGGATGGGGGAGCACATCGTGCCCCCAGGTCCTGCCGGGAGCCCCGGGACAGTAGGATCCCACAATCTGCAAGCATGGCCACAGCCTCGTGTGTGGGGCTGCGTCCAGAGCAAGGGGGACAGGAGCCATGCAGGACTCAGTGGGTCCCATCCACTGCCTTGAGGGAAGTTTTCCTGTAAAAGCTGAAATTACGCTGCAAAAACAAATTGCTACTTCAGTCTGGGCTGCTCTCCGGAGCAGTGTCCCGGCCGAGGCAGCAGCCGGGAGGGAGGAGCAGGACCTTGTGCCCCTCGTGCCCCGTGCCAGGACCACCCCGCCCCACCGGCACGGGGCTGCTGTGCCGTCGCCTCCTCCCCGACCCACTTCGTGCCCTGGCGCGGCTTCCAGGCGAGCAGCGCTGTCAGCGAACACGCACAGGCAGCGCCGGGCTCTGCCAGGGAGCCAGCAAAGCAAACGCTAAATGTCACCACAATTACGAGGCGCTCCCGCAGCCCCAGCGTCGCCGGCACAGGAGCTGCTCCACCAGCCCTGCACCCGCGCAGGAGGGATGGGAGAGCGGCCCTACCTGGCTCTGGCACATGCTCTGGTTTCTTCTGAGCCTCAAATCCCTCGGGCTCTGTTAAACCCAGTGTCGGTTGGGCTGCATGGGCAGGGGGAAGGTTTCTGCAAAGCTGCCATTTTTATTTCTGGGCCAGCTCTGTCCTGTTTTGCTTGGGCACAAAGTGTTTTCTAAAGGAAGTTGGTCTTCCTTGCACCCTCTCACCCCTGAAATGTGGCTCTGGGGCTTTGTGGTCACTCCTGCCTGGGCCAGCAGCTCCTGGGAGGCTCCAGATCTCCCTGTCAGCCCTCGGTGGCACTGCAGGACAGGGAGGGAGTTTCTGATGTGACTCTGCTGCTGTGGGATCACCAACAAGGCATGAAATCCTCCTTTCCCGAGGAGTCCATGGGACTGTGCATACACAGGGCTGGGTAAGATGCAGCCCCAGATGAAGAAGGGGGTTCTGATGGGCACAGGGGACCCCACTTGCCCTATGAGGACTGTGGCTGGTCCCACTCCAACAGTCCAAGCCCCTGGTCAGAGCGTGGCCAGCATGTGGCTCTGGACCTCTGAACATCTCCAAGGATGGAGATGTCACCACCTCTCTGTGCCCTAGTCTACTCTTCAACCCTCACAGTGAAAAAGCTTTTTACTGTTTAGCTATATGGAAATACAGCTGGAATTTCCCATATCCTGGCTTGTGGCTTTAGAACCTCATTCTCTCACTCCTCTCAGGAGATAACTGTGGAAAGCAATAAATTTTCCATGAGTGTTTTTTCCTGGCAGTTGAGAAACCCCAGGTCTGCAGGCAGGGAGCTGCTGGGGAGGGGAATGAAGGTCACCACATCCAAGGAGAGGGGAGGTGGTCCCTCTGACCCTGCTGCCTTGATCACCCTCCTCCTCCTCCCCCCTGCTCTCCTGCTCGGTGCAGCACCAGCAAGGTGGGCACCCACTTCACACCAAGGGCTCACAGAAGTGGCCACAGTATTAATCACTAAACTAATGGAGCCACTAATGGTAAAAATAATGATTATACCCCTTGCAATCTATTGGGGCTTTATGAACATCTGTAACCTTCAAGCTGGCCAGAGTACCATGGTGTGTCAGGGTGTTCATAATTCCCAGAATCTGGAGGTTTGTGTGTGGTAGGCTATAGACACTTTGGGGATCTCCTGAGCACCATTTTTCTCGTGGTGGAGTCTCCATAGACAGCTGTAAGCCTAGAAACTACCACATCCAACCCCCCACCAGTGTGTTAGGACTGTGCTGCAAGAGCATCAATGGCCAGGTCCTGACCACCAGCAGCCCACACACTGCTTCAAACAGCAACCAGAGAACCAGCTCTGCAGCAGCTGTGGCATCTTCCACAATCCAGCTGACAACAAGCGACTCTACTGGTTTCTTGGCAGATATTTTAATAGCATCCTTCCCTCAAATTGGTGTTTGCTTTGCCTGGGCAAGCTGCACAGACAGCTCCTGTGTTGGTTTTGGTGGAGCAGCTGGGCAGATGAGAGCTGCCATGCTTTCCTCTTCTGCTGGGGTCTGCGCTGGGCTGCTGATACCACCTCACACAGGCCTGGAGGGCCTCAGCCTGGGACAGAGAGGATTGTGGCACTTGGGGTTCCTTCTCCTGATGCTCTTCCCTGGGAAGGAGAGAGTTCTGAGGGGATGGAGCACAAAGGATGAAAATGTGGAGCATAGGCATTGCAGCCACCTCTCCCAGCCGCCCCAGGCTGGGCTGTCCCTCCGGCGCCGGTGCTGCCCCGCAAGGGCCTGCTGGTAAAGCTGCTCTCTGGAAAGCTGAGGATGAGCTCATTTTTTTGTGGGTGAATTATCTATGTGATGAGTGATTCACCAGTGCAAAACAAGATTGGTGTGAGAAACAGGCTGGATTTTGGAAAGAGCTGTTTATGTGCGCAGGACCTGGACAAAGGAACTCAGTAAGGAGAGCAGCAAGGAGTAAATAAAGGTGATGTGAGTCACTGCAAAGGGCACTCCAGGAGCTGCCAGGAGGACAGACAGCGTGGATGGGATCTGGGATGGGGGGCAGAAAGGTTGGGCACACACGGGGCTGTCAGCTCACTGGGGTTGAGTGGAAAACAAAGACACAGGTGTCATCACAGCACAGGGTCAACACTGGCCAAGGACAGGGCCGTCCTGTCAGAAGAGGTCCTTCCCTGCAGGCATTATAAATCCAAAGGGCAATAAAATCCTGAGCATACAGCTGGATGACTGAGTAGATGATGACTGATGCAGATGGTGAGGAAGAAATTTAGGGTCAAATGGCTTTCTGGCGTCATCGTTCATCTCAGCAGGGACTGGCCAGTGGTGTTACAGTTCCCAGCACACCTCTAAAGCAAAGGTTCAGAACTGATCCATTTGTGACACTGGTAACGTATGAGTTTGGCAGAAAGAAACTGTGATTTTATCCGGGGTGGTCCCAAGACCAACATAATTACAATAATAACCTCTTGATTATAAACAACAAAACAATCATTTGGGACGCATGAAGTGAACCCACAGGCAAAGCTGCTCCTGTGTGCCTGCCCAACGGTAAAATACATCACTGCCACTTGTAAAAGCCCAGAGAGGATGCCATATCACATCAGCACAGCTCAGAAGGCATCCTGAGGATATTCACATGCAACAAAAATATGTATATTTATGATAACACACAATACAATAGATTTTTATATAAGATAATGCTGTATATATGTGTACATGACAAAGTTAGGTGTTAAATCCAAGAACAAGAGACAAGACCCAAAGACAAATGTTAGAGCTTGGCCACAGAGGCTGAGATTTGGTAGGGATATCACTCAAGTCCACAGCCATCCAGGCCCAGACAGAGATGAAGGGTCTGGGGTTTAAAGGATGAGATTATTTTCAGTTTGGGTAGAAAGCAGATATATTGGTGAATGAACTCAGCAGAGAAAAGGGAAAGCTCTGCATCGAGCATACAAAGCAGAGGCAGAGTCATTGGGGCAACAGGAGGATCCCAGCACCTTGGCACAAACACACTCTTATTCAGCAGAAAAGATGCCCAATGTAATTTATGATTATTTTTAAATAGAACTGTTACTTAACTCATGGAGTAGCAGCATAATAACACCGTGTAGCTGGGTCAGCACGGGGATGCCATATGAATTAATAACAGAAAATGGCTCGTGCTCACTCACTTCCTGCAATTTCCTTTGCTCAGTGAGCTCAAGCGTAATATATTGGCTCTTGCTGTCTGCATCCAGGCACATTAGCAGGGAAGTCAGGAAAAAGTGACACAGGGAGGATAGGGAAGATTAAGGGAATCCCTGTTTAGCAGTGTTAGGGTGCGAGACAGCAGCAGCCTCACAGATTTTGGCAGGTGAGCAGATCAAAGAATGGCACTTAGAGGGACTAGAGGCAAAGTCATTAGAAAATCCCTTATCCAGGGAGAGAAACTTGAGGATTAAAAACACAACCAGTAAACACTATCAACAAGCAAACATGGATTTCCAGGCAGAGGCAGCTGGTGGGTGACACTGCATGGTCTCAGGGGTACCACACTCTGGGGTCGGTCCAGCCTGAGGATGAAGTACAGCTGAGCCCTCAGGACACCGGGGCACTGCTCTGCCCGGGTGGCTTTGGTCATCTCTGCCAGGCCAGGCACGTGGGTGAGACTTTTAGCATCCTTGCCTGGGTGAGCAGATCATCTCAGGGCTGCATAAGGCCCAATGGAGCTGTGAAATATGTGAAGTCCAGTTTTTGTGTTCATCCCACTGATGGAGGGGCCAGAGGACAGCGATGGTGTGAGCACAGTGTGGGTGTGAGGTCAGGGCACAGCCCCAGGATGACACAGACCCCTTGTTGGCTGGGTCGTCGCTGCAGTAGGGATGGAGGGTCAGCAAGCAGGTCTGGGCAGGGTAACCTTCAGGCCTCAAAATCCAGGTAAAATCCTGAAGGAGTATAAAAAGCTTGAAAATGGCAATGGGTGACATGAGCAGGGAAACTCCAGCAGCACCCAGACAAGCCCAGTGAGTGCCCACCAGCATCCTGCCCCAGCCAGGGTGGGATGTGGAGGGATGGAGCAGGTTTGGATTCTGGTGCCCATGTGCCTGGGTTGCTGTCACTGGGGGGTTTGGTTGTGAGCTTTGGGTCTGGGGATGGGACATGGGGGGCTCTATGTGGGGCTGCCTGCCTGGGGACTCCCCGTGCTGGAGGCAATCACAGTGGGGGGAGAGGGCAGCCTGGCCTCTAATATCTGCCAGGGCATGGCAGGAGACAGGAAACATAGACCAGGAGTCCCTCTCCCAGGGCACCTGTCCCCAGCCTACAGGCTCAGGTCTGCCTGTGCCACTGATGCGGGTCAAACCAGCAAGGTTTGACCAAGCCAGCTCACCATGGCAGTGAGCAATGCTCCCCAGTGCTCTGATGGACCTGGCACCGCTGCTGGGATGCAGGGCTGGTGTGACCCCCCACCCACCACTCTGAGCCCACCAACTCCCCAGGGACCAGCGAGACCCTGTGCCTGGCTGCCCTGGAGCTCAGCCAGGCCTGGAGGGCTGTCAGGGGAGCTCCTCTGCTCTGGTCCTGTGGGGGTGGCCGCGGGTCCCCTGGGACACGGTGGGGTGCACGGCTGATTCGACAGTGGGGAAAAAGCGGTGGTGGGGGCATTCCTGGCGGTCCGGCCTCTCCCCAGCCCGAGGGCTGCAGAGGCTGCTGGGGGGACCCACTCCCCGGTGTTGTCCCAGAGCCGCGGCCCCGGAGCAGCATCGCCCGCTCCCATCGCCGCGGAGCAGCTTCCAGCGGCGCTGGATGCTGAGTCACCGCGGGCCCCTCGGAGCGACTCGCGGGGGCCCGGCCGGCGGCGGCGGGGGAAGGAGCGGGGCCGCGGCAGGGGGGTGGGCGCGGGGAAGGGAGTGGTGCGGGGAAAGATGGGGGTGTGCGGGACAAGGGGGGATGTGCGGGACAAGGGGGGATGTGCGGGGAGGGGGGCGTGTGGGGCAGATGAGGTGTTGTGGGGAGGGGAGAGTGCGGGGCAAAGGGGAGTGCGGGGCGGGGAGGGGGGTGCGGGGAGGTGGGGGTGCGGGGCGGGGAGGGGGGTGTGCGGGGCGTCAGGCGCTGCGGCCGGCGGGCCCCGGCGCTGCTGAGCGAGAGAAATGTGAGGCGGCTGCACCACTGCGGCGGCACTGCGGGCGGCGGCGGGAGCGCGCAGCAGCGCCCGCGCCGCCGGGCCCCGGGGACGGTGGGCACGGAGCCGCCGCTGCCTGCCCGCTGCTGCCCGCCGCTGCCTGCACCTGCCGAGGGGCACCGAGGGGACCGGGGTCAGCCCCCCGCAGCCTGCGCTGCCCGACGGGGGTGTTGCATCAGCCCCGCGCCGAGCCGGGATCCACGGCCGGGGGCGGCGGGGGGAGCCGGGGGAGGGGGCGAAGGGCCCCCCCGGAGCGGCAGCGGCGCTACTGCCGCCTCCCCCGGCCTCCGGTCCCCGCGGAGCATCCGGAGGAGCCCGGCGCCGCCAGCCCGGCCTCTGTGCCCGGTGCCCTCCCCGCGCCGCCGCGGCCGCGGCCGGAGCGGGCGGCGGGGCCGGGGGGAGCGGGGCGGGGGGCGGCCCGGCCGGCGGGGACCGTCCGTGTGGGGCAGAGCCTCGGACCCGCCGGCATCCCCGGGGAGCCGCGCCTGGCCGGGGCAGCGCCGCATCCCTCTGCCTTTCAGATAACCTCCGCCGCTCGGGCCTGCGGACCCGCACCGGGCACCGAGCGGGGGCTGGCGGCTGAACGGGGACCCCCCGCCCTGGGCCAGCGCAGGTAACGGCGGGCAGAGACCGGGGGGGTCACCGTGCGGGCGTGCGGGACTGCACGTGTGTGTGTGTGTGTGTGTGTGTGTGTGTGCGCGCGCGGGGCTGCACATGTGTGTGTGTGTGCGAGGCAGCACATATGTGTGTGTGTGGGTGAGTGTGCATGTGCGGGGCTGCACGTGTGTGTGTGTGTGTGTTTGAGAGTGTGTGCATGGTGCACTTGTGTGTGCACATGCATGTGCACCGCAGGGTTGCGCGTGTGGGGCTGGGGACTGCGGTGGGAGGTCGGGGGAGGAGGGGGCTGCTGCGTGTCGTGTGGGGGGGTGTTGGGGAGAGCTGTGTCACCGTAGAAGTGACGGGGCTATGGGGTACACTGGGGGGCTGAGTCACCCCAGAAGTGCTGAGGATGTCACCCCAAGGGTGATGGGGTGTGGGGTACAGCAGGGGGCTGTGTCACCCCATGGGTGACGGGAATGCAGAGTACATCAGGGGGCTGTGTTGCCCCAGGGATGATGAGGGTGCAGGCTATGTCAGGGAGGCTGTGTTGCCCCATGGGTGATGGGGTGCAGGCTATGTTGGGGGGGCTGTGTTGCCCCACCGGTGATGGGGTGCAGGGTATGGGGGGGGGGGGTTGTGTTGCCACAGGGTGATGGGGGTGTGGGGTACAGTGGGGGGCTGTATTTCACCCCGGGGTGATGGGGTGCAAAGTGCTGCACCAGGGCTGTGTGTGGAGGGGTGTGACAGCAGGAGCTTGGGAACGTGGTGACAGTGCGTGGCACTTCTGACCACCCGGATCACTGTGCCCGTGGGTGCTGTGGGTGAGTGTCTCTGTGAGAGCTGCAGGCAGAGCCCCCGGGGCTGCTGCTGTCTGCGGGGCAGGGGGGAGGAATATATGGCACTTGTGGAGTGCAGGGTGAGGGGTGCAGTATGTGGGCCCATGATGGGGGATGCAGGACATGAGGCCTCTCTCCTCAGGGCCAGATGCTTGCAGGACCCCGGTGCTGCCAGGGCATGGCCCCTGGGACACCTCGACTGGGGTTCGGCAGGGATCCAGCCCCTCCCCAGCTCTCAGGCACTTGGGGTTGAACCCCCATGGCCTCTCTTCATCCCCAAAGGCTCCTGCTGCAACCAGATGGCCCCCTCGGGCCCCCTCTGCCAGGCCTGGCAGCGCTCAGCAGGAGCAGGCATCCCTCTAACAGGATTTGCTGTGTGATGGAGGAAAGCGCCTTCGCCCTTCTCAGAGGAGAGCTGGGCTGGCACAGGGGCTGCTGAGGGAGAAAATGGCCACAGGCTGGGTGCCTGCTCCCCATCTCCTGCCCCCAAATTTGGACTGTCCTCTCCAGAAGCCCTGGTACAAGGGCAGGGAGATGGGAAGGGGGAGAGGAAGCTGGAGGAAGGGATAATAGCAGGGACAGATCGGGAGCAAGCAATGGAGGTAAAAATAGATCCACTGAGCAGAGGAGGGGCTAAACGTGAGAGAAAATCCTGAGCAGAGGCAGGTCGGTGGAGGAGCCCCTTCAGGAGGGGCCCTGTGTCCCAGTGGGACACGGGGGGACCTGCCCTCCCATCCCCAGGGCAGAGGGGGGTTCCAGGACCCCACACTCAGGGCCACTGAGGGGATGCCTGTGGGGAAATACCTGCCTGCTCCCATTTCCGCAGCCCAAGCACGCGGGCGGATGGACAGGACCTGCAGGGCTCAGTTGCCAAATTGCCGGGATGCAGGCAGGCAGGCAGGCATCCCGAGGGAGTGTTGGCAGCCAGTAGATCCCTGAAGAGCCTTGGATCCAACCCTCTCTTGCTTTTCATTTCCAGCAAGCAAGAAGCTGAGCTGGGGACAGAGGTACCAGGGACGGAGGGGACAAGGTGCCTGGTGGCCTCGCAGCAGCCAAGGTGAGCTGCCCTCCGGCAGGGGATGCACCCTGAGACCCTGCCCTGTGGGAGCTGCCGGTGACGTTAAGTGGGAGAGCCGGGAAGTCAGAGCAAAGGAATTTGCAAACACATTCCTCAGCGCCACGAGGATCCCACCGCGAGTAAACAGGAATAAAGGCTGGGCTGGGGCAAACTGAGAGTTGCCTCTGGTTCCTGTGAGACCCTCCCTGGATTCACCTGCCCCGGGCAGTGTCCAGCATCACCATCCCCAGATTACTGTTCCTGACTGCAACTGATCTGGCGGGAAGTGGCAGCGAAGGCGAAGAGGAGGGCTGCTGTGTGACTGAGGAGGGCTGCTGAGTGACTGCCAATGTCACCATAACATCCCAGAGAGGCTGCAGGGAGCTGACACTTTGATCGCCCGCCCAAGAGCATCCTGCAAGGCAGGCAGGATGCCACTCTGAGCCCTACCTTCCCCTGCCTGCCCCGGCCTCACACCTGGCACCCTCAGGGCTAGCTGGAGAAGAGGGGCGTGGGGCCCTCTGGTGCTGCCCCGTGTCCCCAGGATGCTCTCCCGTGCCAGCAGCTGCTCCCCGTGCTTCTGCTCAGCTGCCAGACCGAGATTGAAAGCTCAGCAGGCTGCCAGCATGTTTTAGCCTCATGCAGGCGTCCCTCGGAGACCCCAGAGCAGTGGACAGTAATGTGAAAACGATACTCATGTCGTGTCTGAAAGGGCAACAGGTCATCATTAAAATGGAGGCGATGAAAATCATCCACCCGGAGAAGTTTTCGGAGCTGCAGGCGTCGCAGCCACGCTACGCGCCGGCCCCGCGCCGCGAGCCGCCCCTTGTGGCCAAGCGTGCGTGGCCCTCCGAGTCCGAGATCATCGTCAACCAGGCGTGCGGGGACATCCCCGCCCTGGATGCCACCCCCGGCCCCCTGCCGCTGCCCCGGACTCCCCCCCTGCCGCGGCGAGAGCGCGGGTACCAGAGCCAGCGGAAGGGCAGCTCCGAGGTCTGCTACCACCGGCAGCCCCCGTCGGACGAGGTGATCGTCAACCAGTACGTGCTGCACCCCTCGACGCCCTGCGAGCCCCTGGAGTGCCCCACCTGCGGCCACATGTACAACTTCACCAACAAGCGGCCCCGCATCCTCTCCTGCCTGCACTCGGTGTGCGAGGAGTGCCTGCAGATCCTCTACGAGTCCTGCCCCAAGTACAAGTTCATCTCCTGCCCCACCTGCAAGAGGGAGACCGTCCTCTTCACCGACTACGGGCTGGCAGCGCTGGCTGTCAACACCAGTATCCTGAACAGACTGCCGGCCGAGGCTCTGGCCGCCAACCCCGTCCAGTGGAGCAGCGACACCGACCGCAGCTGCTACCAGACCTTCCGCCAGTACTGTGGGGCCGCCTGCACCTGCCACATCCGGAACCCGCTGTCCTCCTGCACCATCATGTGAGCCCTGCGCCCCTGCCCGCACCTCCTGGCACACAGCGGGTGGGAGAGCTCGGCGCAGCACCACGACTGGTCCCCAGTCCCCTCTTTGCCAGTGGCACAGCCAGGGAAAGCTCTGACACTCGTCACAGCCAAGGACATGGGACCAGCGTCCTCGCTAGCACTGTTGGGAGGTGATGGGGATGCTGGGACCTGGCAGCAGCCCCCAACACACTGGTGGTGCCCAGGGCGAGGGACACTGGGATGGGGAGCACATCTACCAGCACATCCAGGGGCTCCAGCTCCCCCTGGCTCTGCAGTGGGTGCCCCTGCTGTGCATCGAGCACCTCGCCGTGTTCCTTCCCCAGGCACCTCTCCCTCCTCTCTCCCCGGCTCTCCCGAGAGTGAACGCTGGGTCCCATCTGGGGTGACACCCTCCCAATCGCCCCACGGCCGGCAGCAGCAGCACAAGGAGCCCTGGAGGTGCACGATGCCACACTGGGCCACCCTCCCAGCACAGGAAGCGAGGACAGGTCCCCAGCTGCCCCCTCCTCCCCCCGTCTCTGTAAGTTATTTGCCAAAGCTTTCATCTCAGTGGCCACGCCGCCAAGCGCCGAGTCTCAGTAGCCACGCCAAGCCGCCGCACCGGCCCCTCGGATGCCAGCAGACACGCGGCCCGTTTCCTCCACAGGCCCTTGAGGAAAGCTCCACTTTGTCCTCGTTTTGGAGGATTCTTGTTTTTTCCCCATCCGTCCCCAGGTGCCCCATCCCAGCCCATTATGTGTTCACAAAGGCATTGAGCTGTGCCCGTTCTCTGCTGCTCCACCTGAGACCCACACCGATGCCCTGTGGGATGGCTCCTGGGGGTGGCATGGGGTCCGGTATCCCAAATTGCTTGGTCCGGTGAGGGGATTTGGCTAGGCAGGGGGACTGAGGTCTGGCTCCTGCCCACAGTCCCTTCCCTGGAGCAGCATCTCTGATGTGACCCCTGTGCGGAGGGGCTGGCAGGGCAGCAGCCCCCTGTGCACAGTCTTGCTTTCTCCAGAGCATCTAGAGGAGTAAGTTTGCTGCCAAAAAAGCAAAAAAAATAAAGAAAAAGCCATAATTTGTGGGTGCTCCCACGGGGCTGAGCACCACAACCCAGCACACCAGGGGCACATGCCAGCCAGCCCTGGAGCACGGGGGATGAGCGAGCCAGAGGGGTCCCAGAACCCTGCATCCTGGAGGAAAGAGCAGCCCCTGGCACTGGCCAAAGCTCAGCATCCACCCAGGGAGAGGGGCCAGACCATCCCCCTGCCCGCCCCGAGGGAGCAGGCCTTGCTGCCGGCACAGCCCCGGGACCACCCCCTGGTGCAGAACGGGGCCGGTACTGTCTCTGTGTTGCTCTGCCAATGCCTCCCGCTGCTGGTTGTGACTATGATCATGTTTTATACCCGGCCTTGTTCTGACCCCCATCAGTCTCCCCAATAAAGATTATATTGGAACGAACAGCGAGCCGGAGTCTTGGGGCAGCGTCGCTGCGGGCAGCAGTGGGGGACACGCCAGGATGCTGCACCCTGGCCCTGTTCCATCTCGGGCAAGCTGGGGGAGATACCCAGGGTTGGGGCTTTCCCCTGGGCCGACACCTCTTCCTCAAACCTGGCTCTCGGCTCTGGTGCAGTCGTGTCCCCTCCCTGCCCAGTTCCTGGTCCCACCGCACGTGGATGGGCACCGTGGGGGACCCTGCCCAGCTTGGCGAGTGGTCCCCAGCCACACCAAGGGCTCTCGAACACCTGCTGGATGCCCCTTTCTCCCTGAGTGATGTGGGATACCGAGGCGAGGGTATGCCAGGTGGCACATGGTGTCGGAGGGAGCCGGGCAGGGACACGGGCAGTGCTGGGCTGTCTCAGCCGCTCTCTGGGGGCACACAGGGACTGCCCTGGGGGCTGCTGTGCACCCAGCAACACTGGCCAATGGCATCGGTGGGGAACACCTGCTGCCTGCCCCTAGTGGACCCAGGGGTCACCAGGATGGCAGCTCCCCCTCTGGAAGAGGCAGGAATTTGCAGCAGGAGCTGCTGGGAGGACACTCCCAGGACACAGCGGTTCCCCGAGGTGTGAGCTGAGCACACGGGCTGGTGTGTGCATGTGCACGTGCACGCTGGAGGCTGTGTGTGTGTGCACAGCGAGGGTCTCTGTGCAGGCACAGCCCCACTAGCCCAGTACTGGGCCCCGTATTTCCCTTCTCCAGGAGCAGCAACTCTTGCTGTGGGCCACGGTGGAGCAGCTGCTTCCAAAGCACCAGCACGTCCCACAGCCCCCACCCCGGTGGGTGCAGAGGGTATGGGGTGGCTGCAGACCCCTTGTCCTTGGCTGATGATTCCCATCCCAGGGGGGTTTCTATGCCTGGAAAACAAAACCACATCCCAGTCCACAGTTGCTGAATTACAGCATCAGTAATGCAGCTGATGCCACCCCCCTCCCCGAGCACACTGCTACCTGTCTCTCTGTCCCTGCAACCACATGCCCATCCTGCACCCACATTCCTGCCATCCTTTATGGATGTGGGGGGTATATGCAGCCCTGGCACAGTGCAGGTGTCTCCTGGTGGTCACAGCAACATCCCAGTGAGTCTGATGTGGCTGCTTGGGGAAGCTGGGGTAGCCCCACATCTGGAATATGCATCTGCCTCACCCCAAAGGCTCATCCCGAACCCAGGATAAATGTCTCCAACACCCCAAAGGCTCATATCAAATCCAGGCTGAGCATCTCTGTCCCCAAAGACACAGAAGCAGTGGGCCAGCCAGGGCAGAGGTGGCAGCAATTTTGCCCTCAAAGCTGGAATTTGCCCTTTCTATTACATAAGGATGAAGGGTACAGCATGTCCTTCCCCACCCTCGTGGCACCTCTTGGGCACAGAGTAAATTTAAAACTGCTAATTTAATTTTGAGTTGCAATTAAGGAAGAAATGGGGCTTTTCTGGAGCAAGTGCTGACTGAGAGCCCATTTCTCCAGCCCTATTAACCTCAAATAAGCACTCAGTGGAGCAGAGGCCGTGTGTGCTGTGAGGGATAAGGACATGGGGCAGTGCCAGCCCTCGGGTCACAGCTGCAGGTGAATTAAAAGGCTTTCAAAGTCACATCCCAAGCCTTTGAATGCTTCCATGACCACACTGAGCTTCGTGCCTCCAAAAAGGGTTTTCATAGAGCTCCAAGGCCCTCCAGCTGCTTAAGCATGGCCAGGACATCACTCCAGGAGCAGGTTTGGCCATGTGTGAGCAAAGATGCCCCCAAAATGTTCCCAGATGAACTAGTTACAAAATCTCCTCATCGTTGTAACATCTGTCCCAGGCTGCGATGAAGCTCTGGGCTCTCCCAGTGTCCAGTTTGGCCCGTAACGGGAGAGGGGACTTGGGGGGTTACACTGCTCCTGGGGATGACCCTTTCCCAAATGTCCTCAGATGTGGGAAGGGCCAGGCTCATGCTCTGGCATGGGTTCAGGGGATGACGTTTCGCAACCATTCTCCCCAAAGTTCAAGAAGTGTCTGGACAATGCTCTCAGGCACCTGGTGTGATTCTTGGGGTGCTCTGCACAGGGCCAGGAGTTGGGACTCGATGACCCTGATGGGTCCCTTCCAACTCAACATATTCTGTGATTTTATGAAAACCAGCTCCTGCAGCCTGCCTGGTTGGTGCCGGCAGTCACAGGGCTGGGGCAGCTCTGCTCCTGCAGGTGATGGTGGTGGCAACCCTGGGCACTGCTGAGGCCAGTCCCCAGGCACATGGTCCCACCAGCCCCATCCTGCCCCAGAGGTTGCACAACAGGAGCAGTTCCCCACGGACACGGGCAGCGGGAGGATCCGGCCCCAGCGTGGGGCCAGAGCTGTGCCGGGCAATGCAGCACCAACAGGCCAGGCTGGAAGGAGGTGGTTGGAGCACCAGGGCTGTGCTTTCTTTGGGGACGTGCAGCCTCAAACCCCAACTCAGGGCAGTCACACACCCAAAAACACTGTTTCAGCAGAGAGGAAGCTGCCTGCAACGGCATGTGCCAGCACCCAGCTTTCACAACGGGGTGCAACCCCACAGTGAGAGGATAATGGGCGGTGGCACAGAGCCCGAGAGGCTGTGACAGATCCCCAGGGCAGTGCTGGCCCTGTGGATGGGGAAGGACTGCTGAGCTCAGGGTTTCTTGGGGTCAAATCCAGGCGAGGTCTGCCCACAGTCACAGGCACACACTCCTGCTCACTGCCCAGTTCCACGTCCAAGGTCGGATTCTGGCACAGGACTTGCCCTCAGAGACTCACCATGCCAGCCCTGTGGCTGCTGGCCCTCTGGCCATGCTCTCACAGGTATGGGATGGGGACATATCCCCAGTGTGGGGGGCTGAGTGAAAAGGGGGAGATGCTGCTGCTGGTTGTGGTGCAATAGGGATGGGGATGCCTCTGGCCTGCGTTGGGTGGGGCCCCTGACATCCCAACCCCCTGATCCCCAACCTTCTGACCCCTGACCCCCAGCCCTTGGCTGCCCAGGCAGGTCAGATCGGGTACACTCAGGGCATGCACGAGGCTGGGAGCACTGCCAACGTCCCCAAGGCCACCCCGCACAGCCAGGACCCGGGGCGGGACATGCCGGGCTCCAGTGGGAGAAGCCAGGATAGAGCTCTGGCCCCAGAGAGTTGGCAGGTCCCCGCAGGGATGGGGACAGCCTCGTCGCTGGTCTAGGGACATCCTGTCACCCTGGTGCCAGCACCTGGGGGATGTGATTGGGGTGCAGTGGGGTGTCAGGGGATTGCGGGAGGGGACAGTGAGGGCTGCAACTGGAGAGATGGGGTGGATCTGGGGGACGGTGCTGGAGTCAATGGTGAGGGGGCAGAGGGGTTGGGGAGCTGCAGTGAGGCAACGGGAGGCAGCAGTGAAGAGCTGGGGGGCAGGCGAGGAGGTGGGTGAGGGCTGCACGGGGCTGCACGTGGTGAGATGGGGGCTGGGGGCTGCAGGGGGTGTGCACAGGGACGCAGGGTGCTGGGGGAGGCACAGTGTTTCATGGGGTGCCAGGGGACAGCAGGGCATCAGACGATGCCCGTGTGGGGCTGTGTGGGGGGCACTGGGGGGGGCTGTGCCCTGGGTCAGCCCTGTGGGCCCCAGCCCTGCTCCCTGTGGTGCAGCACCCGCATGCTGCCATCTCAGAGTGCTAAATATAACCCAGTCCCTGGGAGCAGACACTGCAGCATCGCCCTCGGGGTCCATCCTGCACCACAGCCCCCCAGGGACCCCTCTCCGGGGCAATGGAGGTGCCCTTCAGTGCTCAGCACCCCAAGGTGCGGGCAGTGGTGAGGGGAGCATATGTCGTGCTCCGCGCGTCCCCGTGGGGCAGCTCTGGCCTGGTTCACCCACACACCCATCACACCCCCCATGCAATGTACAGCAGGGACACGTGCAGGGTCCCACGTGGTGACAGGGCCCCCCCGGGTGTTTGAGCCTCCCCTCCCTGCAGGCTCCATCCAGTCAAAAATGCCCCCAGCCAGGGCTGAGCTGGCGCTTCTCCTGATGGAGCTGCTCCACTTGGTATAAATAAATATTCCTTGGTGCCACAGGGGTTGGGGGTGACCCACCTGCCTCTGCCTCCTGGCCTGACCTGTTTTGGTGTGCCCTGCTCCTATCCCGTGCCTCGGTACTTTGCCAGGGCAACGCATGGCAGCGCTGACACCGGGAGTGGCACGAGTGCCCTTGCAAAGCCCAAGCCCAAATCTCTGCCCCCACAGGCACAAGGACATGTGGCCCACGGGCACAAGGACATGTGTTTCCTGCAGGGCTGTGTGGGCAGGGCAGTGCTCACTGACCTGGTTCCCTGTGCAGGAGGAAGGGGAAGGGGGTGGGGGGTGCTGTGTGGTCCCCCACAGCCACAGGCCTGGGGAGGTGCCCACGGTGTGTTTCCAGGGGAGAAGGGCAAAGCTGGGACATGTGGATGGTTGCACAAGCCTGGCATGGCTGGGCAGGAGGACAGGGAACAGCAATATCACCAGTCCCTCAGCAGGGATGGGCAGGCGGGGATGGGGAGGGGTGACAGCCCAGGGGGGTGATTTGCACAGGGTCTGTGCAGAGCCTTGGCACGGCACCCAGAGGAGCCCAGCAGTGATAAATGCAGAGCAGTACATCCCAGGCTGTGACCACGGGTGCCAGCACCCCCCAAATGGTATCCTGGGGGGATCTCGAGGGTCTGACAACTCCCTGCCACCCTCTACCAGCCCAAAGGTGGCTGAAAGCCTGGAGGCATCCCCATCCCTGTCCCCTCAGGGTACAGGTGCCCCCAAGGAGTGTCAAGGAGCAAGGGTGCAGAGGAGCTGCACTGTGACTCGGGCATTGCCTGGTTGGGACAGGGCCCCCATCTGAGCCTGGCTGCCCAGCCAGAGGCAGAGCCCAGACCCTGCTCAGCCCTGGGACACTCCTGCTCCACGGCAGCCATGGGCAGGTCCCACGTGGGCATGGCCCCAGTGCCACTCACCACAGGCTCCTCCACCCGTGTGCTGCAGGGACAGAGCCGTGTTTGCTCTCTTATCTGCCTGAAGGGCACGGCCTGAGCACGGGCTGGCACGGCACGGCAGGGGCTGGGAGGTGCTGGGTGGGGTGGGCACCCCTCTCAGGGTGGTTGGGGATCACTGGCTGTGCCTGTCCCCTCCTTGTGTCACCACTGGGTCCCAAGGGGACAATGCTCAGCCTGGACCAAGCACTGAACTCAGCTGGACATGGCTGTGGTACAAATGCAGGTTGTATTTCCAATCCATGCTGGGGAATCCCAGGCTGTCTGTCATGGGCGTGGGTGGCACAGCCCACGGCACAGCCCATGGCACAGTCCTGCTCTGCCTGCAGAGCCCCTCTGGTTCCAAGCCCTGTGTCAGGGATGTTCCCAGTGCAGGAAGGGGTCCCACTCCATCCGCCCTTTGCTGCTCCAGTGCTGTGTCTCCTGGTGCCCCGTGGGGCACAGGTGCTGCCCAGCTTCGGGGTTGCCTCCCTTGGCTGTCTGCTCCAGCTCCTCCGCTGCCTCAACCACTCCGGGCTCACCGGCAGCGCCAGGTCAGGGTCACAGGCCTGCTTCCAGCTGGCACCACAACCCAACTGCAGCCCCGGGGCAGAGCAGGAGCAGGGCTCCTCTCCCCACACACAGCTCAGCCTGGGGGCACCAACCCAGCACTATTTATCGAGGATGAGGAAGAGAATCACCATGAGGACGATGGGGAGGAAGATGAGGAGCAAGCTGAGCATCTCTGCCGCCAGCAGCAGCACCAGGAGCAGGAGGTAGCAGCAGCGGCAGCGGCGTTCCAGCTGCGCCAGCCCGTGGATGAGGCAGGGCGGGTACCGGACACAGGGCAGGCACCCGAACATGCGGCTGGTGTGGAAGCGCACCTGGAAGCGATGCTCGAGGGCACCGGCCAGGCCGGGGCGCCGGGGCGGCAGGACGGGGGGCCGGGGGGTGGCCAGGGTGCCGGGGGAGCCGGGCTGGGCGTGCAGCAGGAGCAGCTCCTCTTGCAGCTTGCAGATCTCCCACTCCAGCATGGGTGTCTTCTGGCGGCAGATGGGGCAGCGCACGCGGCCGAACTCGGCGCCGGCGGCCGTGTCCATGATGGCGCGCAGGCAGGCGCGGCACAGCCCGTGGCTGCAGTTCAGCAGGGCCGGTTTGTGCCGCTGGTCATCGTAGGGCTCCGTGCAGATGGGGCACTCGTCCTCACTGCCCGCCAGCACGCGGCACGGCTCCGCTGCCGCCGCCATCTCATCGCTCGACATCGCCTCTTCCTTGCCAAAGAGGCTCAGGATAGAGCTGGAGGCACTTTCCATGCTGGGAGACACCCCCCACAGCGCTGGGCTCTCCCTGCAGGGCGGGATGGGGCTGGTGGCGGTGGCAGCAGGAGGGTCCTGCCCTGCAGGTGGTTCATCATGCCCAGGCAGGAGCGGCTCCGTTGCATCCTCCGCTGGCGGTGGGTTCCAGTGTCCCCAGGCAGCAGCAGACGCCTCTCCACAGAGTTGGGGTAGCTCCCCAGGGTCCCCTGGCCCCACAGTCTCACTCTCACCCCACTGCCTGGCACAGCCTTCCCCACTAGCCGTCTGCACAGACTGGGTCCCAGGCTCTGCCTCCTCGCCTGCTGCTGCCTCCATGAGGACAGCAGCTCCAAGGCCACCCCCCTCACCCACCACCTCCCGAGACCCCTTGGGGCTGGGCGCAGGACGTGGGTGCTGCTCCAGGGCAGCAGGCAGCCTTCAGCACGGCTGCCAGAAGGGTTTGGAGGCAGCAGCATGTGCACAGAGTCCCACCATCCCTCTGGCACAGTTTGGGGCACCCTCCCAGACCAAAGGGTCAGGAGCCATCAAAGCAGAGTGTACCCCCATCATCCTCACCGACAGAACACCCCAAGAGGGGCATCACCATGAGCATCCAACAGCCTCTTCTTCCTCCTCCTCCTCCTCCTCTTCCTCCTCCCCAGCACCAACGCAGTCCTGACCCGCCACGGTCCGGCGGGGAGGACGCACTGGGCGCTGCCTGCTCTGCCAGGAGGGGTGCAGGCGTGGCGGGCACCCGCACAGGCAGCTGCCTCCTGCTGCGGGCCAGGCAGGGCTGGGGCCGAGCCTGGCTCTAACCAGTCTGGTTTGTCAGCTTCTGGAAGCGGCTCAAATGCAGCAGCCCGGGGCAGGAAGCCATGCCCGCGCCAATCAGCTCCCGCCGGAGCCGGGGAGGAGCCGGGCCCACGGCCGCCTCTTCGCCTTGCCCAGCACAAACGGAGCCACCTCTGCGGCCAGTGCTCCCCACACCCCTGCCCCTGGGCATGGCAGCATGGGCCCCTCCAGTACAGCCCCCAGCTCAGAGACCAGCACAGCCTCCCAGCACTGCTCCTGTGCTCAGCCAGCACAGCCCCCCAGCACAAGCCCTGTGTTCCCCCAGCGCTGTCTCCCCGCTCAGAGACAGTACAGCCGCCCAGCACGGGCCCTGTGCTGCTCCAGTCCAGCTCCCTATCCCCCAGGTCAGTCCCTGTGCTGGGCCATCTCTCCCTGCCATATCCCACAAGCAGTTTGCAGGGCTTGGAAGGAAGTATCCTGCCTGGATGAGGGGATGGTGTCACCAGCATGATGACTGCCATGCAGGAGCTCTGCACTGTCCCCCGGGGCTGTCCCTGGGCCATGGGGACACTCAGTCCAGCCAGGGGCTGCAAGTGCAGGAGCTCCTCAGGGCAAAATAGAGGGGTGGGGAGCCCCAAAACCACCCTGTTCCCCCTCCCTGTGGTGCCACAGCTCGAGCGATGCCCTGGGGCTCTGCTCTCCCCTGCAAGACCCCATGACTCGGAGCGTGGGAGGGTGGCTGGGTCACAGGTGTGGTGTGGCATTGCTGTCTCTTCCTGTCCCAGCCTGCTCCCAGGGACTGTCCCTGGCTGATTCATGCCCTGGGTCCTAATTGCTATTTACATGGTGGCACCCAGTTTGCTGAACTGGGGGAGGAAGGTGGTGGCACTGGTCCCACTGGGACATTGGCAGGGCCAGGAGGGTGCACAACCCCAAGGCTGCAGGGAAAGGGCTGGAAGCAGCTCCCAGGATGGGGTGGAGGACAGATGCAGCAGAGCAGGGAAGGCAATAACTCAGCAGGAGCTGGCACACAGAGCTCAGACCTCAGCATTAGGCAGGCTCAGGATGATGAACCGGCGGCAGAGACAGAGGGATCGAGGCTTCCTCCTGTGCCTGTCCCTGCTGGCCTTGGCCACTGGAGACAGGGGGAACAGGTCTGTCCAGGCAACCTCCTCCTGCAGCAAACGCTGCTGACTAATGCCAGGGTGGAGAGACTCCCATGCAACACTTCACTTCCTCTGGGCCCTACCTCAAACAGTGGCCACTGCCATTGCTGGCTCCAGCAATGCCCAGCAGTGCTGCCCACCCTTCATGGAGACCCCCGGGGCTGGAGCCCCTGGGACAGCAGATCAGCCAGCAGCATCCCCCCAGAGACCCCTGACCTCTGCTCCAGTGGAGATTGGGCATGGGGAGCCAAACACAGCCCCCCAGGAGACAGCCCCCTCCTACCCACCCTCCCACCCTGCTGCCATCAGGGAAGGGCTGGTTGGGTAAATCCACCCCCTCGGACAGGCCTCTGCCCAGGCTGGGGTAACCCCAGCTCAAGGAAGATGCCAGAGGCAGATCACTGTGCTGGCTCCTTTATTCAGACAGTTTGTGGGGAAGGGGGAGGCAGGGAGCCAGGCTTAGGACCAGGTTTCAGACTGGAAGCGCTGGGACCGTTCCAGGGCTGTTAAATGCTCCTCTGCTTCCGAGGGCGACAGGCCACCCTCCAGCTGCAGCACTGACTGCAGGGCCTCGGCCACCGCCACCGGCATCTGCTTGGCATTCCTGGGGGACAGAGCAGGGGCACAATGCAGCGAGAAAGGAAAACCAGGGGCAGCACCCCAGTGCTCTGGGACCAGGGGGCAGCAGGGCAGTGAGAATCTGTCTCACCCTGCCACATGGGCTGCCTGGCACGGGATAAATGACAGGCTTGTCATCCTACCCCTCCCTCGAGAGCAGCCCCATTATCCACAGGGTTTCCCAGTGCAGGCATTTGCAGTACCCAGACCTCGGGGAAGGAGCATCACAGCTCGGCAGCCTGAACTGCAGCCCCACATGGCTCCATTTGCCAGCATCCTCATTAGAGGGACACAAGGAATATGCATAGAGTTGGAATTTATTGGCAGGAGGGCAGGAAACTGTCCTTTCATCTCAGGAATCACTCAAAGTCAAACATGTCTGATCCTGAGCTGGGTAAGAGACTGCTGGGAAGGAGCAGCCGCTCCCGTCCTGCTGCTGCCAGCTCTCAGGAAATCCAAGATGATTGGTTTGATGGTGACATTTGGAACTGAAGCCAGTTCAAACTTCAAAATAAGAGAAATAGAGAAGACACGAGCCCCCGTGCAAAAAATACCCAAATAGAATTCAGTGCTTTCAAGCACAATTATTTCTTAGGGGAAATCAGAAATTCAGACTTTTTTTCCTGGATAGAGTTTCATTTGATGAACTGCCTGTGCGACAAAAAAAAAATCTAATAAAAAATTCCCCAGGTTGCTCCAATTGGCACGAGCATCTGGCAACGTCCTTGCTGTTTCCCAAGAACAAGGCAGAATTCTGACTTGCTGTTTGAAGCTGATTAACATCCCAAAATACCCAGAAAGGAGGTCTTCTTTTTTTGGAAGAGTCTATTGTTTCTGAGTCAGGCAGTGATATGCAAGTACAAGATAATGGAGCCGAGCTTTGTGATGGAAAACATGTCAAATAGCTATTTTTTTCAGAAAAAGAGAGACATTTTCAACCTTTTTGCCCCTGGGCAAGACAAGCTGGGAACAATTCTGTAGCAGATACAGCCCTGGCTCCCCAGAGCTGGCCTGGCTGAAGGCAGACATGACCCAGGGACACTGCTCAGGGACACACAGCTCAGGACTCACTTTATCTTAGTCTGGCTGAAACTCTGAATACTGTTTTTAGGGGGGAAAAGGCCATTTTCGGGCTTGCCCACCTGCACCTTCCTGTCTGGCACCCCACAGGCAGTTCAGAATCTGTGGGCCAGGAAAGAGAAGGGTGATCCTGGGAGTCTTTCCACATAGTGTGGGCTGTTCAGTAGGGGAGGGACAGTGCCCTCTGCAAGTGGACACTTGTACAGGGAGGACAAGGATCCCACCTGCCTGATGGGGGCTGAGGGACACCCTGTGCTAGGGACAAGGCCCTCAGCCTCAGAGCAACCCCGACACCCAAAACACCATCCTCACGGCCACCCAAAATCCTGCCATAGGGACAGTTGTGCAAGCCCTGTTCTTTCCAAGACATTGATCCTCTTTTGGGAGTCCCCAGGGTATCTCTGTCAGCACCAGAAAGTAGGGAATAGGATCAAAGAAGAACAGTAGGAAAGGGGATGGAAGAAGGACCCAACAGCTGCCCAATAGTCTCAGCATTTGGGCTGTGGATGGTGGCACAACTCACGTCCCAAGTGCACCAAACCTGAAGCCCAGATCCAAGGGTAGGAGGGCCCAGTTTGGGGTAAGGGCCCAGGAAGCCCTGCAGTGCAGCGAGGCCCGGCAGCACAGGCAGCAGTGCAGGCAGCAGTGACAGACAGTGTGGCGGGAGACCTGGCCTCCACTTCCTGGGCAGTAAACAAGAATCTCCCTCTCCCAGGAATGCAGCAAGGCCAGTCTGGCCCCACGAGGCGCCGGGGAAGTTCCGGCTGTTGCACAGGACAGGCAGGAAGGAGCCTCCTGCAATTGCTGCTCGTGTCGACAGCAAGGCCCAGGTTTGCACAGCCCTTTCCAGGTCACGGGGTGCACCACAAACACCATCACCAGCCTCTTGCCAGCTCAAGAGCCCAGAGCATTTCACAACCCTCACCCTGGGCAATGGGGAGCAGTCCCCTCTCCTCCCTGTTGTGCAGGGAGTCACGAGGGCAGGCAGGTCAAGGGCTCTGCCCAGGAAAAGAGGCACAGAGCTCAGAGCAGAGCTGCCAATGCTCTGCCTCCAAAGACCACACTCCACCTTTGGCCAGCAGTTCAAGATGTCCAACTAGTCCAAGACAACCACCTGGAGAATGACTGTGCTGTCAAAGGAGACTGGCTGTGGTGCCAGTCTTGTCCCTGCCCCGGGAGGCAGTTTTGCGTGTGAAGAGCCAGACAGAACATGCCAGGGGTCCCAAAGCTGTTGCTCTGGAGCCCTGGTATATTATGCTTTCAAAACCTTCTGCCCACATGAGTGGCCATGGGCACCACACAACCCTTTTCTCTGATTTCAAGTGAGAAACAACCCTCTGAGCCCAGGGCTTACAGAGCAGGACACAGGGAGAGGAGGAACGAGCTGTCCCTCTGCAACAGCCACTGCAGCCCGCAGGGACCTGTCGGGGTACGGAGTGTGCTCACTCCAGGGGCTGAGCCGAGGGAATGTCTCCAAGCAGGTGGAGAAGCAGCAACACGCAGCCCCACTCCCCCAGTCCCTGCGCAGAGACCCCTCACTCACCCAGCCAGGTAGACATGAGCATTCCCAGTGCTCAGCAGCTCCCACACCAGCCTCCGGTTCTCCTGGATGCGGTGCTGAACATAAACCTTCTCCTCCTGCGGGTAAACAGGGCACTGAGCCTGCCAGCCCTGGCAGCAGCCACAGCTCCTGCTCTCAGGACTCTTCTCAGGGGCTGTTTGCAAGGGCTCAGGACAGCACAGCCCCCCAGAGCAGGGGCACTGGGAAAGCAGTTGGATCAATGACCACACAGGGAAGGGGAACCCCACATCTGATGTCAGTGCACTGAGATGGGCTGGAGGGAAATTGGTGCAGCAGCAGGAGCTTCAGTGAGGACAAAGTAGCCCTCCCAACTCTTTAGGTGTCCACTGGCTAAGACCATGAGGTGGGGAGGCCCCATGAGGATTTCCTTCCTGCCCTCTCCCCTTTTCTCCCAGCACAGGCAGAGGAGGCTCTGTGGCCTCCCTGTGCCAAATTTCCTGCAGGATAGGGACCCTTCCCCACACCCCTGGCTGCTGCAGACCTGAAACATCTTGGAAGGGCAGAAAACTTGGAGGGATGGTCTTGGTCCCATTCCCTGCCTCTCCACTGTGCTCAGGGACTGGCTTTTGGCACAGTACAGCCCAACTAAGGAGAGTTCCCAAAGGGTTAATCCTCAAGACTTCAAGAATCCAAGCAACTGCCTACAGCCCTGGCTCCTGCCCAAGAGAACACCATTGCTAACGTGCCTGAACTCACTGCTGGCCCAGAAGGCTCCTGTGACAAGGGGGACACTGTGATGAAGGCCAGGTCCCGTGCTGGGCATCCCACTACACCCGGTTTTGCACAGCAGTGAGCTGAGCCACAGGCACAGCCCCCTCCCCACACCCCCTCCCCACGTCCAGCCCCAACACCAGCACGGCTCTCGCTGTGGCTCAGGGCCCTGTGTGCTGCAGGCTGGAGGTGTGTGTGGGAACAACCCCGAGCAGCACCAGCCCTGGCTGTCACAGGAGCTGGTCCCCACGTGGGCAGCAGGTCCCACAGCCCCACTGGCTGATTGTACTGGAGTGCCAGGTCGACCTGGGCACGGCTCCACAGCTCTGAGTGGTGATGCCCATCACGAGCACCTCAGCTCTCAGCTTTGCCTCACATCGTTAACAGTAATGAGCTGAGTGCTGCCAGAGGCCCTGCCAGCCAGGCTGGGGCTCTCAGGGGGTCATTTAAGGACCTGCAACTGCCCAGAAACCGGAGCACTCCAGTGACAAACTGGGGTCACAGTGTCTCAGCTAAACCCTGGGGCATCCTGCTCAGAGTTAGAGGCAGCCACGTTAGGCTGGGATCAGTCTGCACCGTGACGTGACAGGAGGTCACTGCAAAGGGCACCTTAAGAGAGAAGACGGAAATCCTGTTCAGCTATGGAGCATCTCAGCCCCTGCCTGGCTCTTTGACAACAAAATTTTTGATGAGTTAAGGGCTGTGGTATCTCCTGAAGCCCAAGGTACAACGGCCCAATGCAGCTCATCCCACCTGGCTGTGCTCCTGCTCACCTCCCGGCACGGCTCAGGGGCAGGAGACTCTCAGGACAAAGTGCTTTGGCCTGTGGAGCAGGAAGGGACTCCCATGGGAGTCCCATCCCTCCAGAGTCTGTGAGGGCAGGAGGTGGCTCTGGCCGCTCTCTAGACTCCGGGAGCAGCAGGTCCCCCCTTCACTGGTCAACCAAGAACCCTCTGCAGTGCTGCTCCTGTTCATCACAGACTTGGAAAGCCTTCACAGAAGCATCCAGCTCATGCCTTACAAGTGAGTGCATAAAAGATGCTGGACTCATGTCAACACATGCACACAGTCAGGAGAAAGGGCTGGTGCAGCTGAGCTACTGTAAGATCCCCATTCCCTTTTTATCAGATCTCTGTTCCAAAGCCAGGCTGAGCTTTCAGTGCCATCAAGGGACAGGGCAAGGCAGTGAAACAGAACCCCAGCTCAGGGAGCCTCTCTGGCAGCATAAAAAGCCCTGCAGCCCTGAGAATGAGAGCTGCTCACCACAGACACTGTCTAGGAAACCAGGGAGCAAAGTGAGGGGCTGAGTTGTGGGGATGCTTGTACCTACAGGGAACTTTCTCCTGTATGGCTGAGACCTGGGGAGAGCTGGCACAGAGGCCAAGCTCCCTGGGCTCAGCCACTGCTCAGAGGGACACAGTGAGAAGGGTGGTACTTAACCAAGGAAAATTATTGCCTGGTAACCCTCCGAGAGGCTTGTGAGCCTTTTATCACTCACGTGGTCCAGCCAAGCAAAGCTGGCTAATGCCTTATCTGCTCCAGTGCTCTCCAGCCCCGCACCAGCAGCCTTTCCAGTCACACATGTCCCGGCAGGGCCCCGGCACTGCAGAGCTGGGGTGCAAATCCCAGCCAGCACCGAGGTGTGTGGGGCAGAGAGGTGACACTGTGCCACCCCACTAGATTCCTCACAGGCCATGCCAACAGCTACAGAGGACAGACACACTGACAGAGTCTCATCAGTGCTGGCTGAGACACTTCTGTATCCACCCTCCTCCTCTGGGAACTAACCTGGTCCCTGGAGAAGGCTGTGAAGAGTGTCAGGAAGCCCTTTGCCACCAGCTCTTCCCACTCTGCCTGGCAGTAGAAGTCCTTGGATTTCTGTCGACAGCCAAAGAAGAGGCAGTTCCCTGCAGAGAGCAGAGCACAGGGGCTGTGCTGGGAGGACCGAATGCCCTGTGAGTGCTGGGCACTGCTGCTGCCCACGGGACCTGGGGCTGAGAGCAGAGGCTTCCACCTCTCTGCTGCACCTGCCTGGCAGCCCAGGCCTGGAAGAGCCAGGAGCCACGTGAGCATGAAGCCAAGTGACCTGCGGCAACCAGAGGCCCCTGTGTACTGGAAAAGCAGGAGGTGGGGAGCAGGTAGAGCAAAAATTGTCCCCAAAGGCTGCCTGTTCCCCTCCACCAGCCTCAGCTTCCTGCTGAGACTCATGGCTGAGTCAGGGGAATGAGAACGGGACAAGGGCAGAGGCACAACTCCTTGTGCAGGAGCAGATGAGCTCAGTAACCCATCTTCACTCTCAGAGAGCCAAGGAAGCCTCTGCAGAGCCCTATGCTGACCCAAGGAGCTGCCCTGCAGCACAGGTTGCACACACAGGCTCTGGTCCTCACCTGCCCCTGAGCCCAGCTTGCTCCCACTCAAACACAGCAAACCCTGCACCCGTCCACACCCTCACAAGCCCCCAGTCCCTCCTTGCTGTCTGCTGACACAGACCTGTCTGCAGCGAGGGGCACCCCAAATCCCTCCCAGGACCACCCCTCACCTCTACGTCCCTGTGCCACCCGCTCCTGTATCGCTGCTCGGAAAGGTGCCACCCCTGTGCCAGGGCCAATCATGATCACGGGGGTGGCAGGGTCAGCTGGGAACTTCATTCCTCCTTTCTTCACCCAAAGAGGCACCCGGACATCACCTGCAAACAAACAGACTGAATAGCATCACTCCACCATCCCTGTCCCTGGCACAGCCTGCAGAGGGGGAGCCAGGCATCCAGCTCTTCCAGGATGCTCCAAAGACATGAACAGCACCTGGCTCACCACCCCAAGCACCAAGGGCACACCCTGTGCGTGTGAAAAGTGCTTCAGCTGTCTCAGCATCTCCTCTGCAAGAACCTGAGTGAACCCCAGGGCAAGGCAAGAGCCCCTCAGCACCCGGGCTGTGGGACAGCCTTCTCCTCACACAGCCCGTGCCAGGGAGGACAGCAGGGAAGGCAGGCAGAGATCCCAACCTGGCTGGATGGAAGGGAGGCCACACTTAACTCATCTGGGTGAAGAGCCCCATGGAGGTACTCTGAGAAGCCCCTGTCTTGCCCTGGACCCATACAGAGGAATTCTCTACCACTCTGCAGTTGGGAGACCCCATGAGGTTGTCACATTTGCGTGGGGACCCACTGGAGGTGGTTTGTGGTTGGAGCAGATGAGCAGCACACACAGGCTTTGCAGGACAGGGTGGATGCGCTCAAAGGAAGGACCAGCCTTCCCAGAGCTGGGGCTGTGGGGCTGGAGGTGTCCAGCAGTCAGAATATTACCAGCTCCAGGACACCAGGAGCAGCCATCAGGGGGACAGCAGGGTACACTCGGGAGCAGGAGGGTCAAGCAGCTGGGAGAAAACCAGGAGCTCAGAGGACGCTAGAGGAGCACACCATGCTCTGAAGAAGATGGGAGCAGCAAGGAAGAACAGCTACCTGTGAGTTCAGCTTATCCTGCCAAGCAAGTGTGCTCCAGCCCCCACGGAGGTGGTGCTCCAGCCAGGACCCAGGCAGCTCCAGCACGTGGCCAGCACACACACAGCTCCACCAAGGTCCCAAGGGGTCACTGCTGGGTGCTGTGACAAGCACACAGAGTCCAAGCAATTACCTTGCTCTGGATTGAGAGAAGCCAGCCAGGTAGAGCAGAGCCCACGGCGGGGTTTGCTGAGCCGTGTCTTGTACTGCACCACTGCCATGAGGATCTGGATCCTGTCAGGGTGAGCCTGTGTCCAGACAAGAGCCACGAGAAATGAGGAGATACCCAGCACAGTTTCACAGGAAGGGCCCAGCACCTCCTCCAGGGACAAAACCTGTGCCCAGCTCCTGCCAGGGTGCCTACACATCATCCTAGCCCAAAACAGCCACTTAGAATGGAGCACGCCCTTGCCCAAAACCTTTCCAATGTTTTTTCCCAGAGCAGCACTGCTGCAGGAATGCTCTGCACAGTTGTCAACAGTGACAGTGACCGTCCAAGCCAAGAGGCCCCCATGGAGGACAAATCCAGCCGTGCATTGGGCTGATGTCTGCCAGCACCGGGGCCAGGTCCCACTGCCACCTCCCGGCAGCACAGGGAGCAGCACTCCTGCTTGCCAGGGCCACCCGGGGCACTCTCAGCCTTCACGGCACCACATCCCACTGCTTCTGGTGACAAGGACACCAGACCTCTGAGGAGCAGTGGGACAGCACTTATTGGGCTGCAGGAGAGCAAGCGCCCTAATCTGGAGGCTGGCACAGCCCTGAGGTTGGCACCAGCAGGTCAGGCTGCTGCAGACTCA
Source organism: Pipra filicauda (assembly GCF_003945595.2). Lineage (NCBI taxonomy): Eukaryota > Metazoa > Chordata > Aves > Passeriformes > Pipridae > Pipra > Pipra filicauda. The sequence goes on along the minus strand of NW_024104458.1, from coordinate 117,559 downwards.
CTGCAGAGCAGGGGTTTGGGTGGGCTGTGGGTGTTCAGGGGCCTGGGAGTAGTGCTTGGACACCCAAGGCATGCACAGCCAGCCCAGGCCCTGCCATACCCCCAGCTTAGAGCCTGACACGAGGCCTAAGGGGCTGAGCTCTTACCAGCAGGGAGGAGGCGATGGAGAAGGCACGGGGTCTGATGCGAGGGATGAGGTCCAGCAGGTAATCAGCTGGAATGGCACACGTGGTGTGAGGGAAATCCCACAGGGCCTGCAAAGCCAAGAGGGGTGAGGCCTGCTGCACCCCAGAAGACAACCTGCATCCCCCTAGAAGGCAGCCTGCCTGCTCTCAGTGTGCCAGAGGCTGTCCCACATGGCTGTGCCACGCTGCCCTCAACCAGAGGCACCCCACGGGGCACCTCTGAGCACCAACCACCCGACTGTGTTCATTGCCCTCTGCCTCCCAGGCTGCAGCAGAGAGCCCACCTCAGAGCGAGAAGGATCTACAGCTGGTCTTAACTGCCAGTGGAAATTCACAGACACTTCATAAAGAGGGTGAAGTAGATTAAATTCCCCAGCCAAGAAATTATGGCTGATCATCTGCCTGGGTGCTTTCTGGCCTGGCACAGCCCCAATGGAGCAGGTGTGTCCTGCTGCCCAGCCTCACCTCCAGCGTGGTCCTGCGGGGCCGGTTGCAGTAGCTGTACAGCTCCTCCTGGCCCTGAGCAGAGCTGAACTCCTGCAGCTTCTCCCGCTCCAGCTCGTTGGTGGAGAAGTAGGAGAGGAGCTCGAAGAAGGAGCGCCGTGGCACGCAGGAGATGTCCAGGTAGTGGGTGACCAGGTGCCGGATGGTGCAGGGCTGTGGCAAGAGGGGAGGGAGGGATGTGCCTGCAAGGCAAGGCAGCAGGGAGAGCTCAGGGCCAGCCCTGGGGCCGGATGCCTGGCACTGCCTGTCCCCACGCCAGGGCAGCCCTGCTGCCTGTGGGCACCCACACACTGCACCAATGCCCCAGTGGAGCCAACTTCAGCTCCCACTGCTCCCACCATGGGGCCTCACTCCCTCCCACTCTCCCCAGTTTGCTTTTCAAGCCCACAGATTTGGCAACAGAGGAAGTCAGTGGTGTTCAGCTGTCCCTTGCTTTTGGGAAGTGCTTTGGGATAATGCCTTATCCATATGGCTCCCACCCATTCTGCACACAATGCAGTGGAAATAACCAGTAGTGTCATGTGTCAGCCTGTCCTTGTTTCCTTTGTATGTCCCAAGGGGTGTGAGGAGCAGCCTGAATTTTTCTTGGGTTTGCCTGCCAGGCAAAAATTCCAGCACGGACAGACACAGGAAAGGTGGAAGGGGAATAGGTGCTCAGGAGACAGGAGAGAAAACTGTCCCAATTCCATTGAGACTGCAGAGCCACCAAGGGCTCTGAGGGGCCTCCAAGGGGTTTCTCTGGTTTTAGAGCTCATTTGTGGCTGCAGAAACACCTGCAGGAGGTCCGTGGGGTTAGAGTGGGGAGACCTGCACTCCCCTTACAAGGAAGCACAGGTTTCATGACCTGGGTCTGAGGAGGCTGCAGGATCCTCACCACCCTGTGCAAGGCGCTGCCAAGGCACAAGGCCCAGGTGGAACCTGGCACTGCTGGATTCCTCCCACAGTCACCCTGACCCTGTGCAGGATGCACACGATCACAGCACTGGGAGAGAAGGACAGTCCCCATACTGCCAGACAGGCAGGTGTCCTGTATCCATCTGACACTCCCAACTCCATGAACCAGGTCTACAGCAAAGGAAGAGCAAAGCTGCAGGCTGGGCCAGTGCTCAGGGGCTGCCCTGTCCCAGCAGGGAGGGAAAGGAGCAGTGGGCAGGACCTACCAGGCTCCGTGGGCTTCAGCACAAAGTGTCTGTCTGGGTCCAGGCGCAGGAGCTGGCAAAACTGCTGCACGTCCTCGGGGCAGTTCTGGGGCTGGATCATCACCACGTCCCCTGCACTGAACCTGTGGATGCAGCAGGAGCTGCTGAGCACAGCCCTGGGGCAGAGCCACAGGGAAGAGCCACGGGGCAAAGCCACAGCCATGGCATGTCCACCCCGACCAGCAACCACATCAGGGGAGGCTAATTCCCAGTGTCACCAGCGTGCTCTCTTATTGACAGGCAAGGAGAACTGGTCCATGGGCAGGACCCCCACTGCCACACACCCCTGACTTTGTCATGGAGGGGGACCACGTCCTCAGGGCTGCAACATCACATATTAGTGGAGACAGGGAGTGGTAGAGGAAGGCAGGCTATAGGAGACCCAGTCCCACAGGACAAAGCTTGCGGGAGTCAGGGAAATGCTCACGTGATCGCCGAGCCCGTGATGTCGAACTCGATGAGCCGGACGTCCTGGAAGTGGGACTGTGCCGTGACCCGCTGGTTGGACACCACGGGGGCAGCGAAGGGACGGAGCTCGGAGGGAACAGCCCTGAGTGCTGTCGGCTGGAGAAGGGCACCCTCGGGGGGTGGGGAGTCCTCAGGCAGGTAGTGCAGGGTGTATTTTGGGGGCAGGCTGTGGAGAGGAGAGCAATGCAGTGGTTACTCCATGCCACAGCTCCTCTGCTGCTCCAGGGCGAGGCCTGGAGTTTCCCACTGCATCCACCACCCATCATCCCTGTTCCCCAGAGCTGGCTTTGTAAGGGAATGCAATGCAGACTGCCAGGAGATTCCAAAGTCTCCAGAACAGGCAGAGGGAGGCTGGCTGGGCACACACACTCTGCCAGGGGCAGAGGCACATCAGGATGGCAAGATGGGCACAACCTGGCTGGGGCAGCTGACACACACCCGCGGGGGACAAAGGGACACACCATCCAGAGAGAAGAACAAGGAACACTTGGGACACCAGTAGCTGTGTGGGAAGGGTTCCTGGTCAAAGCAGAGCACATCTCCACTCTGGAGAACAGCCAAGGAAGTGTGGCATTGCACAGCAGCCAGTCCCTGCTGGGGCCCACCCTGCCCACCCTCTGCACCCACCATGTGTCTAGGCTGATGATCTCAAGGCCAGGAGGGAGAGGATACAAAGTGAGGATCTTGTCCCATAAGGCCACAAGCCATGGATCAACCACTGCATCCGGCCTGCAAGAGGGAAAGTCAGGCTGCAGCAGAACATCATCATCCCTTAGGGCCCAAGCCCTGCTACCCCTGCACCTGCCCAATGCTGGGGCAGCCCTGCTCCCCTTGCACTGCACAGTCACCCCAGGCTGTTCCCTTACAGCTTCAGGTCTGGGAGGAAACTTGTCTCAGACACTCTAAGCACTCACTTGCTCTATGGGGCCCAACCACTGACACCTGAACAGAAGCACAAGCCCCCTGAGCACCACCTGTGGCCATCACCAATTCCATGAGCCACACAGAGCCTCTGCCCCATGCCAGGTGAGCACAGGTCAGGCTGCTGCAGGCACGTGGCTGTGTGACACAGCCATTCCCCGCTCTGAACAGGACTGGAGCTGAGCCAGGAGATGCTGGCACATCCTGGGGGTCGTGGGACACCCCAGAGAAGCAGGTGACCCAGGTCCTGGCACAGAAGCGTTATGAGCAGAGATCAGCACGTTCACAGAGCTGCTGGAGCAGCCCCGTGGTGGGAGCAGCACACTGCTGTTCCCCAGGCACAGCAGGGCTGTGTGTAAAGCACACAGAGCCCTGCCAGCAGCCCAAGGACAGAGCTGTAGTGCACCCCAGGGCTCCCCCTGCCACACCTCCCCATGGCTCTTACCCCAGATCATGCTGGTCATCTCCCAAGGCCACTGGCAGCAGCGGGTTGCCCCCAAGCTGTAGCACCCGTTTGTGCAGCTTCTTTGCAACAAAATTAAACCTAAGCAGAAAATAACACAGCTGTGAAGGCAGGGCTGCTCCAGCAGCACAGCAGGCAGTGCCCACAGAAGCCAGCACCTGCTGCCAGGGCCACAGGAGCAGCACAGAGGCAGCAACACAACCTGGCCTGTGCCTTGCCCAGTCTGTGCCCCAACCTAGGGCAACTCACAGGAGCAGTTGCCTGCCACTTGCTGGGCCTCACGGGCTGTGCCTAGCTCCCAGAAGGGACTTACGGAGGTCCTGCTTCCCTTCAGGGACTCAGAACACTTCCTTCACTCCAGCCCCTCACTGCCCCATGGAGCTCTGGCACGCCTACCCCTCCCACCACAGCTCTTTCAGGCACACGGGAACAATCTTTTGGGATAGAACTGGTACCAACAGGGCTGGCTGCCATTTGTGTTTGATGTCTCCTGATGGCCCACTGGCAAGTGGCACAGCCTGTGCTGTGGCTCAAAGTTGCTTCCCTGCAGTTCAGATGGAAAACTGAACGGCTGCAACAAATGACTGACACCTGATGTCAGACCCACTGCAGCAAACGACCTGCTTGGAGAGGCTGGGGGGGAAGAAATGGGCAGAAGCCTAATTCCTGAGATTTGGGAGGGACACAGGCTGGTAGAGCAAGGATTTTTAAGGCTGGTGGGAATTTCATTTCATTTCATTTCATCCAGAGTCAGGCTCTGTCTCCCCCCACCCCCTCCGTTCTCCAGCCCCTCTGGTCCCTCCTGCAGCCAGCGCTGTGAGGAGCAGCCATTCAGGAGCTGCAGAACTGCTTACTTGGGGTAGGATGAGTCGCCAAGGCCCAGCACGGCGTAGTCCAGCTGGCACAGGGACCCGGGCGGCAGGTTCTTCCGGAACAGAAACCGCCAGAACATCTACGGAGGACACGGCCGGGGAGTCCTGCTGCTGCCCAGGCAGCCTGCCCTGCCTGCCAGCCCCCAGATCCCTGCTCTGCCCCCATCGGGCCCATCCTGAACCCCAACACAGGGGGGAGCACTCCTGCAGAGGTGGCCTCTGAAAGCCCCCTCACCAGCTCCCTGCTCATGTCCCATGAGAAGTGACTGGTGCTCCCCCCTCCAAAAACAACCACTGCTCAAGCTGCTTCTAGAGAGAATTCCATGGATCAGGAACATAAAAGCAAGATGGACAGGAATATGTCCTACCTTCATGTTATCAGGTGGGTCTCCCTGGCCAGTGGTTGCACACACAAACACCACCAGTGGCTCATGGATGAGGTTGGCCTGTGGGCACAGACATGGAGAGGCATGTCCAGGTCAGCAGCCTACAAACTGCTCTGGGAGAGCTGAGGGTGTTCACCTGGAGAAGAGAAGGCTCCAGGGAGACCTGAGAGCCCCTTCCAGCGCATAAAGGGGCTCCAGGAGAGCTGGAAAGGGACTTGGGACAAGGGATGGAGGGACAGGACAAGGGGGAATGGCTTCCCACTGCCAGAGGGCAGGGCTAGATGGGATATTGGGAAGGAATTGTTGGCTGTGAGGGTGGGGAGGCCCTGGCACAGGTTGCCCAGAGAAGCTGTGGCTGCCTCTGAATCCCTGGAAGTGTCCAAGGCCAGGTTGGACGGGGCTTGGAGCATCCTGTTCTAGTGGAAGGTGTCCGTGCCCATGGCCAGGGGTGGAATTGGATGATCTTTAAGGTCCCTCCCAACCCAAACCCTTGTGTCATTTACGAAATACGTGTCCTGACTGTCCCCACATGGCTGCCCACACCACAGTGAGCTCCCAGACTGACCACGCTTGGAATAAAACCCACAGCCCTGCGCGGCACAAGCTCCTCCATAGGCCCTGCAGCAGCATCTGCTGCCCACCCACTCCCTGCAGCACCAGCCCCTCACCTGGCAGGGAAAGGCTGAGTGTCTGTGACTCCATCCCAGGAGTCCCTGCTCCCTTTACCCACCTGAGTTAAGGGAGCTGAGTTAAGCACAAGCTGCCCCCAGGGAGGGCACAGAGCCAGACCCTGGTGACACACAGCAGATCACAGCAAGGGTGGAGGATGCCCAAGTGGCAGAAATGGGGCTGGTGGGGATGGAGCAGGAGCAGCAGTGCCCAGAGTCCCCCATGTGTCCCATCTCACCAGGTCACAGCTGTCCAGGGCCTCCACCCTGCACCGCAGGTGCCGGCGCGCGGCCTCTCTCCCGATCCTCTCGGCCATGTCTTGGGCCGTCCCCGTCTGGCTGCCAAAGAGAACGAGGAGCTTCCGTTCTGCCATCTGCAAAGACAAACCAGAGCCACCACCCAGAGGGGAAAGGAGCTGGGGGGGCAGAGCTGGGCCTGCCCTGGGCCCAGCAGCACCAACCCCACCCAAAGGAGCACCAGGGACTGGGGGTCAAGGTGACATGTGTGGGGCTGACACAGCAAACAGCCCAGGGGTGTGAATAGCTGGGATCCAGCACTGAGATACAAGGCTCGTGGGCTCTCTTCCCACCCCTGCACAGCGCTGAGGGATTACCGCCGTGTCCTTGCCTGCAGGAGCAGCAGGGACACACTATGCTCCTTGTCCCCACTGCCCGGGCATGGAGGGACTAAAATGCACATCCCGGCTCGTTTAACTGCCCTCATCCCCACAGGGTAAGTGCAGTCCTGGGATCGGCTGTTCCCCATTGCTGGTTTTAACTTTCCTGTCTGCCCTATGAATTCCCCTCACTTGAAGAGGCCTGGGGAAGAGCCTGGAGCTCAGAGACAGAGAAAGGTGTGATCAGACACACACTGCTCTCAGCCACACTGCCAAAGAGCAAGGCCCTGTGTGTGACAGGGAATCCTGCAGGGAATCCAGCCCAGAGGGATGTCTGAGCTGCAAACGGCTGCTGTCACCATGTGCCCATAAAATACTAACAATAAATTACATGATAATAATAAAAAACAAAATCACAGAATCACAGACTGATCTGGGTTGGGAGGGATCTTCACATTCATCCCATTCCACATCCTGCCATGGGCAGGGACACCTTCCACTAGAACAGGATGCTCCAAGTCCTGTCCAACCTGCCCTTGGACACTTCCAGGGAACCAGGGGCAGCCACAGCTTCTCTGGGCAGCCTGGGCCAGGGCCTCCCCACCCTCACAGCGAACAATTCCTTCCCAATATCCCATCTAGCCCTGCCCTCTGGCAGTGGAAATACATTCCCCCTCGTCCTGTCCCCAGTCCCTCTCCAGCTCTCCTGGAGCCCCTTTAGGCACTGGAAGGGGCTCTGAGCTCTCCTGGATCCTTCCCTTCTCCAGGTGAACCCCCCCGGTTTTCCAAGCCCGTCCCCAGGGCAGAGGGGCCGCAGGGATCGGGATCCCTGGGGGATCTCCCGGCTCTTCGGACTCACCATGGACAGGCCCCATCCCGCCGTGACGTCACCACAGTGCGACCGCTCCCGTGACGTCACACGGCGGCTGAGGGGGCTCCCCCGCCCGTTCCGCACTCCTTGTGACGTCATCAACCACCGCGCCCCTTTGACGTCATCGCCGCGCGCCGCCCGCGCCGGGCGGGCCGAGCCCCGGGCGGGTCGGGCCCGGTGCCCCGGACAGGGCCGGTGCCGCTCCCCGGCTCTGCCCCGCGCCCCCGGACCATGCTGTTCTCCCTGCGGGAGCTCGTGCAGTGGTTGGGCTTCGCCACGTTCGAGCTGCTGCTGCACGCGCTGGCCCTGCTCGCCTTTACGGTGCTGCTCGTGCTCAAGGTGGACGGCGCGGCCGCCGCGCTCTCCTGGTGGGTCGTGTTCGTGCCCTTCTTCGCCGCCGACGGGCTCAGCACCTACTTCACCACCATCGTGTCCGTGCGGCTGTTCCAGGACGGCGAGAAGCGCCTGGCGGTGCTGCGGCTCTTCTGGATCCTCACCATCCTCAGCCTCAAGTTCGTGTTCGAGATGCTGCTGTGCCAGAAGCTGGTGGAGCACACGCGGGAGCTCTGGTACGGGCTCATCATGTCGCCCGTCTTCATCCTGCTCCAACTGCTCATGATCCGGGCCTGCCGTGTGAACTGAGGGTCCCCGCGGGGACGGGGGGACGGGCCCGGGCCTCCGGCTCCCCTCGGCGTTATCCCTGTGCAGAGGGCGGCGACAGGCTGTGACAGGCTGGTGACAGGCTGGTCGCTGCCCCAGCTCGCTGCCGTGCCACAGAGCACCACATTCCCCCAAAAACTCCCGTTGTGCCGCGTTCCTGTTTCAGCCCTCCCAGCCCCCGTGTTGTCCTGCCCTGCGAGCGCTGCTGGGTGTGCCAGTTATTTTATTGTAAAATAAAAGTGCGTTGAAGGATTGGGGTTCATTTAAAACTTTTTCCATAGAAAGCAGTTGTGCCTAAAACTGCCGCTTTGAGAGCAGGAATTGCCTGGAGGGTGGGTGGGTGCGTGCTGTAGATCCCTTCATACCCCCCAGACCTCTGCCCTGCCCTACAGCAAAGCTCATTGATTCCCATCTGTCCTCTCACTTCCCTGAGCACTTCATCCCATCAGAGCTCTCTCAGAGTTTTGTGGGGCTGTGCTGTGAGCCGGAGAACACTGATACGTGTGGTTTTTAGCAGATGTTTTTTGGATTTCACTTCCGTTCCCTACGTCTGGAAGTAGGAGGCCGGGGAGGGCAGGGCAAAGGGCAGGACCATGCACTGCTGATGCCAGTTGTGAAGGGGGGTGTCACTGAACCCTGACTTTGCTGTGAAACACTGTGCTCAGACCCCAGAGAGCAGGAGTTCAGTATTCCATGTGGAAGTGTGGACCAAGGTGTCAAGATACCAGTGTCACAGGGAGGTCCCGGTGCCAGGGACACCCTGGCACCCCTGGTGTCCAGCTCCCACCACAAAGGTGTCGGGAACGGCTGATGAGCCCCTCACCCTCAGCCCAGCAGCCTGTGCTCCTTCCCACCTCGTGTGTCACAGACCTGTGTGTTCTGCTGATGTTCCCTCTGACAGAACATCTCCTGGCAGCCAGGGCTGGAGGGGAAGCCTCCCTGGCCCAGCTCTGGCTCTGCCCCCCCAGTCTCCCCTCTGCCCTGGGGTCTGTGCAGGTGGGGTCAGGGACAGGAACTGCCCTATAGACAGCTGTGTCACTGCTCTGTCAGCTCAGAGACCCAGGGGGCACCAGGGATGTATTGGTCGGGCTGATCTCCCCAAGAGATCCTCTGATGACAACGGGACCAGTGGCTGCTGCTCTTCTCTCTGGAAAGGGGGTGGGAACTGAGGAGGTTCCCATCAGTGACAGAGGCTGTCCCTTGGTGCCGCTGCCGGCTCATCCTGGCTGTTGTGGAATGGCAGTGGGACAACCAGCAGCCCGGGCCAGCAGGATCCATAAACTGACACATATTTAGCCCAGACTGGTCCATACTGGGGATTAGAAGCTCAGTGTGACCTGCTCCCACTAGCCTCTATTCAGGTAGCACCTGGCTCCATGTCCCCGGTGACTCCAGGTGGCCCATCCTGGGCTGGCTCCAGGGCATGGGTGAGTACAGGACAGGAGCACCATCCCCCCTTTGCTCAGTCCTCCCTTCGTTGAGGGAGGGGATTGTCCTGCTCTGCTCTGGTCTGGGGCAGCCTCACCTCGAGTGCTGGGGGGCAGTTTGGGCGCTGTAATATGAGAAAGATGTGAAGCTGTTAGTGTCCAAAGGAGGGACACGAGGATGGGGAAGGGCCTTGAGGGGCCTTACAAGGAGCATCTGAGATCACTTGGCTTGTTCAGCCTCAAGAAGGGGCTGAACTTCAGACTGAGGGGAAACTCATTGGGGTTTGCAGCTTCCTCACGAGGGGCAGTGCAGGGGCAGCTCCGATCTCTGCTCTCTGTGACCAGGGGATAGGATCCAGGGAATGGCCTGGAGCTGTGTCAGGGCAGGGTTAGGTTGGATCTCAGGAAAAGGTTCTTCCCCCAGAGGGTGGTTGGCACTGACCAGGCTCCCCAGGGCAGTGGGCACAGCCCCAAGGCTGCCAGAGCTCCAGGAGGGTTTGGAAAACACTCTGAGGGACAGGGTGGGATTGTTGGGGTGTCTGTGCAGGGCCAGGAGCTGGACTGGGTGATCCTCGTGGTCCCTTCCAACTCAGAATACTCTGTGATTCTGTGATACTTGCACACCCTGAGGTGGTGTGCAACCTGGGCCCTAGGTTTAGGGACCTGCCTCATAGGAGCTCCTCCTCCTTCCCCTTGTGATGTGGTTTCCCAGGGCTCAGTGTCACCAAGGCTGAGCTGTAATGGCCCCAAGTGCTCAGGTCACTCCACTGGGAGCCATTTGCTTACCTGGGCCAAGGACATGTCACCTGGGAGGAGGTGCCCAACTGCTCCTTGTCACCTCCACCTCACACCAGTGTGAGTTCACCCACACTCAGTGTCCCTGTGACGTGGTTGTGCCCACAATGCGCCCAGTCAGCCGAGTGCACAGGCCACGGGTGTCCCATCCCCTGCCATCACAAGAGCTGTGTCAGAGCAGCCACAGGGGCACTGCTGTGGCGCTGGGGAGGGGGAGGGCCGTGTGGGGGCCATGGAGGTGGGAGGAGAGCACAGCTGGGGCTGGCGGGGTACAGTGTCTGCTGCCAGGGCTGAGGAACAGGAGCTGCAGCTGGTGGGGGACACCAAGAGGAGCAAGATGAGCAGCAAAGCTCTGAGTCAGGAGGGGACACTCACTGAGTGGCCCTGGGGACCAGCGGTGCCTTTGGACACTCCCACAGCTCCCAACCACCAGTTAATTAATAAACTAAGGAAGGGGCTCATCAAAACCAAAGAAGATCAAACAGATGAACACATCCCTCAGCCTCGCTGCGACGCTGCCCAGGAACGGGGATGTTTCCTGCTGCCCAACCCCGGCAGGACCATCAGCCCCAAACTAACACCAGCCCTGTCAGCAGGGCGTGGTGTTTGACATGGGGGCACAGTGCCACATCCCCCCTGTGCTGCCCAGCTCCCCTGCAAGCAGCTCTTACAGCATTTTGCAGCTGCCTTGGGGAAGAGCCAGCGGTCGACGTGTCCCAGCTCTGCTCCTCTGAGGTAAGGCATTACCCTACCAGGGCATCTGGGGACATAAGAGTGACACAATGGCACTTGGGGTGCTGCCTTGATGGGGGTGCCAGGGGAGGGGGGGATTGCTGTCAGCCGGGACCAGCTGTGTCCCCTACCAGGACTCACCCACGGTGCCCAGGGCCACCAAGTCCTGAAACAAACCTTCCAGGGGCCGTTGCCCTGGCAGCCAGCAGCATGCAGTTCTGACACACCTGCCTGTGGCCACACAGAACTCCTTCTGGGAGCATCTGCCTTGGAGAAATCCCGCTGGATCCTCCACCCGCTGGCACAGCTGGAGGGGACAGACCCTGACACCCGTGCCCTGCCCGGTGCATGCCATGGGATCCCTGCCATTCCCTGGCATGAGGCCAGAGGCTCCTCAAGTCTCAAACCAACACTCTTCCATGCTGGAACATGCTCTAGCAAAGATGAAAATCTCCCCTCTAGATTTATTCTTGTGCTGAGGTGGGTGTGTTGGGTATTGCTGCCAGCTGAGCCTTTCCCAAACCCAAGAGCACATATCAGTGCCTCAGCTCCCAGCCCGGAGCTCTGGCCATGTGGACACGCTGGGGAGCAGCACAGCTTCCCTAGGCTGGTGCTGTGGACCCCAGCCCTGAGCCCCTCCAAACCCCCGGGCCGGTGGGGAAGAAACCTCTGCACAGCCCAGCCTGGGTGCCAAACAAGCACCCCCTGGCAGAGGGGCAGTACCAGCAGTACCACCCTGCTCTGTGTGTCCCAGCTCCTGCGGGGACAGGAGCAGCTCTTGGAGAGACATCCGAAATATGGGATGGGAACACTGGCAGGAGAAAAGCCAGTGCTGCCGTGTCCCTGTGGCATCTCCAGAGCAGAGCTTGCCTGGGACAGCACAGATGGGCTCCATGCACTAAGAGAACAGAGGTCCAGCATGACCTGAGCATCCAGAGGGCTCCCAAAGGACACACCTGGGAATGGGTGGTCCAAGGGACCTCCATCCCTCCCTGCATTTAGACATGGGAAGCACCTGGGGACTGTGTGACCTCCTCAGTGCAGTGGTGGCTTTAACCTCCCGGTGTGGTGGGTGGCTCTGGTCAGGAGCCAGAGCTGTTTCCTGGAAGGACCCTGAGGTTGTCCTTTGAGCAGTGTCCAGCCTTTCCCAAGCTTGTGGGAAGAGAGGCCACACCACACCTCGTGTTCTGTGTCCAGTTCTGGGCCCCTCAATTCTTCCTGACATTGAGGTGCAGGAGCGAGTCCAGAGAAGGGCAATGAAGCTGATGAAGGGTCTGGAGGGTAAGTCCCATGAGGACTTCCCTGACAGAAAGGTGCAGCTGAGGGGGGGAGTGTGTCAGGCTTTGCTCCCAGGGAACAAGGGACAGGACAACCTCAAACTGTGCCACGGGAGATTTAGTTTGGGCATCAGGAGGAATTTCTTCACAGAAAGGGTGATTAAACATTGGCAGGGGCTGCCCAGGGAGGCAGTGGAGTCTCCATCCCTGGAGGTGTCCAAGGAACACCTGGACGTGGCACTCAGTGCTCTGGGCTGGAGGACAAGGTGGGAATTGGTCACAGCTTGGATTTGATGATCTCAGAGATCTTTCCCAAGCTCAGTGATTCTGTGACTCTGTGCGAGGGCAGGGCTCTGAGCAGAGCAGTTGCCCACCCACGAGGGTGGCTGAGAGGAGAGGAGGGTGGTGTGGTTGAACAAGCAAAGGCCATGGCTGGGGGGTGATGTGTGTCCAGCACAGATGAACTGGTGCTGGGGGATGTGCAGATACCAGGCTGGGTGACACAGTTGGCTGTGGCTTGGTGGCTGAGCCCCGGGAGCTGGACTGTGTCTCTGGCACAGTTCTGTTATGTGGAGAGAGCTGGAACTGTTCCAAAAGTAAAACCAAGTCTTACAAGCCCCTGCAAACCTCATGTGCCAGCTGGTGCTCTCAGCCCCTTGCTGCTTTGTTATTCAGCACTCCCAAACAGCAGTGGGAACCCAACCCCCACCTGGTTCCCAAAGCTGGGCTGTCTCAATGTTCAGAGAGAGCCTGGATGGCATCTTGAGGTGGCAAAAGCAACATTTGCAGCAGAGCAGGTCCTTGGTAAGTTTCTGCCCCAGCATTACCTGAGCTCTGTGTGCTGACACCAAATCATGGTCTGGGAGGTGGTACCAGGGTGGTCTGGTCATCTCACACACAAACCAGTTCCCTTCACCAAGGTGAGGGCCTTGGCTGCCTGCGCTGGATCAGTCCTGCTGGGAAAACAGAGGGAGCCTGGCAGCCCTGCCAAGAATCACTCTGCCCTGCCAGTGGAGAGAGGAGCTGTAGGTCACCCCTGCCAGGGGTGCCCCACATGTGTTCCCCTCAGAGCCGTGGACCTGCCTGCAAGCCACCTTTCCAGCTCTTCCTGAATCCTCCTATTTTAGCTTTGTTTTGTTTTGGTCTTTTGTGTAGGGGCTGTGTCTCACCTATGTGTCTAACATCATCTCAGCTTCTGGCTGCTGGGAACATTGGGCCAAGCAGTCAGAGAGTTCTTGGAGAGCACCTAGGAAATGGAGAGATGAGCGTTTCACCTAGGTTTGCCAAAAAACCAGGCTCCCACAGTCTGACACCCCTCACCAGTGTGTGACAGCCTTGCTGGAGAGGAAGGAGTGGTGTGACCAGCAGCTGAGCCCCCAGAGGGGCCTTTGGGTGTCCTTGGCTAATGGCCCATGTGTGCCACAGCAAATGTCACCGGGGTGCCCTGAGCTGCTGCAGCCCCCAGTTTCGGGGTAGCTGTTCCCAGGATTTCATCCATGATGGCAAGGCTGCAGATGAAAGTGCAGGTCCATGTTCAGTCACAGCTCTTGGAAAGATGTGAGAAGTGTGGAGCGAGTGCTGAAAGCCCAGAGGGGAGCAACCAGGGCAGCAGGGACACGAGGAGTAGGAGGAGAAAAGGTTGAAGGAAGGGAGACTCCCTGGAGCAGCTTCCCAGAAGCTTTACTGAGACTTTGAGGAGAAAGGTGTTAGAGAGGGGCACAGCCTGATGACATGAGATACAGGGAGTGAGGTGATATGGGACATCTGCTATCCACACCCAGCACCGTGGCAGGGCAGCTGCCTCCACCATGGCCCAAGCTGCCCTTCTCCAGACCAGTTTGGAAGTTCAAAGCAGACCTCTCATATCCAGAGGTTTCATGGCCTCCTGCAAATACTCTCCAGTGTTTGCTAAGGGACAGACACCTCCATCACATCGTCCTTTCACCTTCTGCCTTGTTTTCTTGGGGCCCCACTGATTGTGTTGGAGGCAATCAATCATCTCCAGAGCTACTGCTCACCTCAGTCTCCCTCCCATGCTGTCCCCAAGCATTCACTGTGACATTAGTGGAAAGGCAAATCATGCCCTGAGGGTGCTTCATCCTGTTTTCCCTGTGCTTAGGAAGAAAAACCCTTCAGGATGTCCAGAGCCAGAGGAGAGCCCTCACCTGGGGCTCTTGTGAGCCAGATCCCAGACACCCTGACCTTGATGCTCTCACCCCCAGGCAACACAGCTGGTGAGGGAGTAAGAGCCTCAACCTCCTGGAGCATCCCTGTGTATCCCAGCAGACGTGGAGCCCATCATGGCAGCGCTGGGCAGCACATCCCCCCAGCAGGGAGCTGGGGCCCTGCCCAGGCACCCTGCCCTGCCAGTGTCCAAATACTGTCATTGATATCATTAATTTTGGGGCTCTCACAAGGAGGCAGGTGCTGTGCCTGCCTGAGTCCCATCTGAGCACTGTGGGGGATGGACCTACTCCCAGACCCGGCCCTGCTGTGTTGTAGCTGCGCACAGGGAAGGGGAATGGACTGGGGTGCCCCATGGGTGGCACAAGGGCTGGCTCCAGGCACAGGTCCCTGACCCAGAGCACCCCCAGCTGGGAGGTGGCACCAGGACAGTCACAGTCAGGACAGTCAGGCCATGTTTAATCAGGATGCACACTGGAAAAGGCAGCTGGAAGGAGGGAAGGTTTGGTGTGCTATTTGCCAGCCAGGAACAGCAGGTGAGGGCATCCAAAAGGGATGATCCCAACTCCACCAGTTTTGCTGGAATCAGACTGGATGGTAGGGCTGGAGCTGGTCCCTGCTGAGACAAGTCACAGCAAGACCAAGGGTATGTCTGGAAGGGGGATGTGGGGCAGAAGCAAGTGGTGCAGCTCACTTGCAGACATGGGACATGCATTAAGCCACTGCCTGCACCTCCCACCCCCGGGAATGGGGTGACCTCATGGTGCAGAAATTGAGTGGTGGGGAAATGAGAGACTCCCTTTTGACCTGAGTCAGGGTGGTTTCCTTTCAGAAGGCACCAGGAAGATGTCAGTGATGGGGGTGATCTCATTTCACAAACACCAGTCATCCCAGTGACTGGCAGTGATGGCTGGGCTCGAGCCCCACTGAGTCCCTGCACCAGCCTGGCAACTCCCTTCTGAGTCTCAGAGTCACTTCAAAGGCCACAGACAAACAAATACATGTCAAAAGCAGATCAAACAGGGGTGTGTGTGTACTCTAGCCACCCTTCTCCACAGCAGATTTGTCTATCTGAAGTCAGAATGAGACATTTGGTCCCTTTTTCAATGACGAGCAAATATCACATTTCACTCTCAGCAGAGCACAGCCCTGAAGGCAAACAGGGCTGGGGCTGATGGGCCCCAAGGACCCAAGGGGAGCCACGTGAGAACAGGTGCCCCTGGGGGCCAGGCACCCAGGCCCTTCCAGGTCCTGCAGTGCTCAGACACCACATCACCCTGAAAGTTGGTGTTTCAGCAGAGAAAACCCTTTGGGTGGGATTACCTGAAGAAAATTGAGGGCTGGGTGTATCACAGAGCCAGGGTGTCCTCACCCTGCCAGAGGCCAGCCACGGCAGCATTATCTGGCAGAGGTGCAGGGCTGCACGTGGGGCCAGCATGGGCAAGAGGGGGAACAGCCCCCCAACAAAACCTCTGGGTCTGTTTCTTTACTATAAGAAAGATCAGGAAAAGTCAAGTGAAGAGTTGTTCATCCCATGTTTGGATTTGGAGCTGGAGGGTTTGGTCAGCTCTGGGTGCACTGGCAATGTCACACAAGCACTGGGGCTGTTTGGTGCCTCTCTGTCCTGGGTGGAGATGAGACCCCCATGCTCAGAACAGCCCTGTGCAGTCAACGGGGCTTTTCCAGAGCAGGGAAGGTAGTGGACACTCATCACCCCCTTCCACTGAATCCATGTGAATCCAAAGGTTATGTGTTGTTTGGAGATAGGAATGCAGGAGTGGTAGCACCTTCTGGGCTCCAGACATCCATGCCACCAGTCCAGGAGCCACCCCAAAGGAGATTGCCATGGGGATGTTGAAACGAAGTGCCATGAGCCTGTAAACACTGTACTGACGCACCATCACATCACAAAATGAAAGAGTATATGTTGATTTTGTTCTTTCAGGTAAGAGTCAACTATGCTTTTCCAAAACTAGGGTGAGACTTATGGGAAATGTACTGTGGACATATCCCTATGTCTCAAAGTGGGGATTTCTTGAAATGAAGTACAATGAGAAGGTTAAAAATTCACTAAAGTACAGGACAGGACAAACAAAAGAACTTATGAAAGACGAGGGAATAACCAAACCTGCAGGAACTGAGAGCCATGACCTGAGAAGCACAGAACAGGAGGACACTACGAATCAAATGACAAAGTCAAAGACCAACTTTGTATGACCTTTGTGCTCATTAGCATTGTAAAATCCCCGCCCACAGGCTGTGATCACCCCTTACTCACATAAGCCCCTTCCCCACAGAGCATGAGTAGTAAAATAAGTGTGCAAGGTATCCTTAAATGGAAAGGAGAGAATGCAAAGCCAATGGCTGCAGCTTTAGGTCATGACCTAGAGGGAAATGCTGGTTTCTATTGACCTGAGTGTATAAAACTGGGCACCTGGCATGCTGAAGGTGTGCCAGCTTTGTGGAGTCACCACCCAGCACCCATCTTTGCGTAGGTATGAAATAAAACTAACTCTATGCGTGGATCAGCTTCTCGCACACAGGGTGAAAGAGCCCAGATTTGGGGCAAAAGGAAGAGGGACTGACCTGGAGGTCTGGGACTGGCCAACAGCAGGGTCCAGCACAGCCCCCAGCTCGGTGAGGGACGGGGAGCACCCCGGGACTGCTGCACCCCAATGGCACAGCGTGGCACTGTCAGAGCACATGGCCAGCCCTCTGAAAGCACCGGGAAGGTGCCTGGGAAGGTCAGGCACAGTTGGGAAGGTCAGGCACAGTTGGGAAGGTCAGACACAGTGAGGGTTCCCCAGCACAGCCCCAGTTTCGCCCCAGGCATTGCCCTGTGTGACTCAGCTCAGCCCAGGCAGCTGGAACTGGGTCTTTCCAGGAGATTGCCCTTGTGACAGCCCCGCCAGCCTCTTATCAGGGGCTCAATCAGCAGGAAGCAGCTTGGCTGTGTGGCCCAGAGAGGGCAGATCTGTGCTCCCCAGCCCTTCCGCTCCCAGGGCGGGATCTGGGCTGGGGTGGCATTCCCTGCCTGAGGGATTCCCCGCCTGTGGGATTCCCTCCCCACAGGATTCCCTGCCCATGGGACATCCTGCCTGTGGGATACCCTGCCCATGGGACACCCTGCCCATGGGACACCCTGCCCAAGGGACACCCTGCCTGCCCTGCTGAGCCTCCAACCTGCCCAGAGCAATGGGAGGCTCCTGACAGAGCTGGGGATGTCCCCACTCCCTCAGCTCCCCTTGGGGCCTGTAGGGACCCCCAGCCCAGGAGCAGCACAAGGCTGGGTCACACACAGGGAAGGGGTGACCACAGTCCCAGCTGGCCTATGAAAGTGTCATTTGGGCCTCTCCTGTGTCCCCTGGCAAAGCCCAGCCAGCATTGCCGAGACCACTCTCATAGGGTCATCCTCCCCATCTGATGTGATCTCATTCTAATAAAACTTATTATCAAGGCACCTACCACTCTATGTGAGATTCCGGGGCATTGGATACTGGAAAAATCACTGCCACCTCTTACAGACCTCACAGAGATTCATAATGGGAAGGTTAAGGCTGGTGAAAGCAGAGAGAACAGAAATGGGGGCGGGTTGTGACAGCACAGAGAGGCAGAGGGACAAGGGTTAAAAGGAGAGATGTGTCCTTCATGTGATTCCATTCAAATGAGGAGGAGGGACTAACAGGCTGAAGATAAGGAAGATGCTGAGCTGGGCCATGAATACAACTCTAAGACAAACGGGAGAACAGATATTAGAGAGTTTTGCCTAAGGCTGATGATCTGTGGGAGAAAATAAAGGGGGAAAGATTTTCCAACAGTATCCACTTCCAAAGGATATAAAAGGCAAGTCCAAGTGGGTTTGCTGCCCTCGAAGGAGCACAGAGCCACGGTAAGGACTCTGAGCCAGCCCTGAGACACACATCTGGGTGTGGGGCCAGGAGTGCCACAGGTGAGCTGACCTTACTGACAGCTTGTAAAATGCAACCAGCCACTCTCCCCTCTCCTCCCACTGAGGGTTTTCGCAGTTTCCCCATGCTCTCCTCTGTTCCTTGCAGTGTTTCTCTTGTTCCTCCCAGACCTGATCCTTCCCAGTAGGAGGGAGCTGAGCAGGAGTGGGTGCTGGATGTGGAAGATTGTCGTGATCCCGTCACAGCTGTCCCAGGCTGCTGGGCAACCAATCCCTCTCTCCTTTGCTCCTCCTATTTTACCCTAATATTGCTTTTCCCAGGAAAAGATCTGACTATCCACCAGGATTTCTGAGTGGCACAGCTTGAGACAGTGTCACCTTTTGGGGTGTGTCTCACTGACAGCATGTTCCCAGGTGTCCTTTCTCCTGTGTTTGGGTTCACAGGAGCCTTCACCTGAATGATGGCTAACAAGAAGCCCTTCACCAGTGCCATCATTGGGACACTGGTGGCACTCTCCATCATCGCCCTTGTTCTCAGCCTGGTGAAGGTTGAAGATGTGACACTGCCACCCACGGTCAAGGTGAGCCCAAAAGAAGGTCCCTGAGCACCACTGGAGAGACCTGTCACCTTGGGCAGGTGCTCAGAGACAACAGCTCATCTCCAGGGGAAGGGGGGCCGCTAGGAACTGCCTTACAGTAGCAGGGTGGATGTTTTGTTCCCACCTCAGAGTGCAGGCAGAAGAAACACAGCCTGGCCACCTCAAAGTCAAAGGGAGAAGCCTCCTCTGGAACGAGCCACCAGAGGCTGTGTTTGGAGATTACCTTCGGGCAGATAGGTAGGGCAGAGCCCTGACCTGCTCCCTCTGCTCTCCCAGGGCAGGGTGATAGAGATCCATAGGCCCTTTGTTCCTGCCAGCTCCCACCAGCCTGTCCCGACCTGCTCACACTATGGCACAAGGATTGTGCCTCTCCTCTGTCATCCCCTGCAGCTTGGCATCCCACCCCAGCTGCTGGAAGAGGGATGGCAGGGTTTTAGGGTGAGGTGGAGGGCTTTATGGGGGACAGGCAGGGGCTCCTGGACTGAGCTGGTATGGTCCTGCCAGTCCCTGCCCAGGCGGGGTGCAGCTGTGGGGTTGCAGAGAGCACTGGAGTTGGTGAATTGCTGGCCCCAAGGTGGGGCCAGTGTAGACACAAAAGGTATGTGACCATGAAGGAAAATGCAAAAGCATGAGGAAACAATGAAGGAAATGTTTGTGTGAGCTGGCATTGCTGCACAGACCTCAGGAGAGGGAATGACAAAGTCCCTCAGCTGCCGTGAGAAATGCCTGGGCTGAGGTCACCGCTCTGCTCTGCCACAGCTGTGCCTCAGAGAGGTGGGTTTTGGGGCATATTCTGACCCCACCACCCTGGCAGGGCCATGGTGGGGTCAGGGGCAGGCTGCTGCTGCTCCTCCACTACCATGATGTCTTGATTTTCCCCTGCAGTATGGGATGGTGTTTGACGCGGGCTCGTCCCACACCTCTCTGTTTGTCTACGAGTGGGATTCAGACAAGGAGAACGACACTGGTGTGGTCAGCCAGACCTTGTCCTGTGATGTCCAGGGTCAGTATCCCCCTGCCCTGGGCTCTGTGCTGCCCTGTGTGTTCGAGTGGTGGGTGGGATGACCTGGCCCTCCCTCTAAGGCAGCTCTGTCCATCGGGCTGGCACTGCAGGCACGGTGTGGAGCCCTGGCTGCAGGCAGGGTGTCCCTGACCCCTGGGCCTGGTACCCGCACATTGGGTGGGACTGAAATACCTGGGTGGTGAATGAATTTTCATTCCTCTACCTTGGAATGCCCCCACTTGCTGTCCTGGCTGAGAAAGGTGTCACCCATAGAGCTGGGGACACTGAAAGCATGGGAGATGTTGGGAATACATAGGAGAGGAAATAAATGTGGGTCAATCAGGTCTCCAGGGGACCCTGGAAAAGCACCTCTGTTGCTAAGAGGTGACAGACCTCACTGCCTTGAGCCCTCCCTCATCCCCTTCCCGAGCTGTTCCGACCAGCCTGTCCCAGCCTGACTCTCTTCCAGGGCCCGGCATATCAAGCTATGCCTACGATCCCCCTAGAGCCGGTGATTCCCTAAGGGAATGCCTGGATAAAGCCCTGAAGGTTGTTCCTGCTGCGAAACAGAGGGATGTCCCAGCTTATCTCGGAGCAACAGCTGGCATGAGGCTACTGAGGTACTGCTGTGGGGCACGAGGGTGACAGCAGTGACAGAGCTGCAAACAACCACTGCCAGGACACAGTGTCCTGTGTGAGGCCAGGATCCCAGATCCCACTCTACCATGAGCAAGGGATGGGTGAATGGGGATAAGGGGAGAAGGCAGCCCTGTGGGGACAGGGGTGTGACTGAGCTGTCCTGAGCCATTGCCTCTGGGACAGAGAGACTGCTCAGAGGGGCCCACATCCTGGGATGGTGCTGCATGCCCAGTTCCAAGCAAGAAACGCTTCTCAGAGCTCTGTTTGCTCTTCATGATTCCTTGAGCACAAGGGAGCTGAGATACCACCAGGGGATGTGCCACCTGCCCAGGTGGATGGGTGCTGGTGGGGGAGCAGGGGTCAGAGGCAATGAGGTGATGCAGGACCTGCTGTTACCTTTCACCAGCCTGTATTAGCTCTCTTCAAATATCAACCTTCATTTCATGGCTCTTGATTTTATGGCTGCAGATATCCCACGTTATTCCTGTGCCTTGGCAGTCATACCCTGTCCCTGGGAAGGAGCTGGGCCATAGCCTGAGGGTTACTCGCTTCAGAGAGCGAGCCCTGAGATATCTTCCCCACTCAGAGGTCTGAAACCAGGCTGGAACCTTCCCAAAACACCCCCTGGAGCTCAGCAACCAGCCCTGCCTTGGGTGCAGTCAGTGGGTGACATTCAAATCTTGGTCTTGCAGCACAACTCCCTCTGTCCCCCAGCACTGTGATGATACTTAGGCAGGGAAGGGTGTCCTGGGAAACCTCTGTGTCACTGGGATCAAGTTGCACTGGAGAGATGAGGTTGCTCTTGCTGCTAGATGTGTGATGCCAAGCCTAGACAGTTGGGATTTACACCCTACGAGCAGCTTCACGCAGCAGGAAATTTCCTTTCATAAAGACTGCTTGTTGCAAGGGCTGGGAGTATGTGGAACTTTGAGATTTCCTCTGTAGTATTGGTTTTAGCTGGGTACGTGTCTTGACCTTTAAGTCTTTCCTAGGGAACAGAACAGTTCAGTAGCAGATCAAGTCCTGGCCGAAGTCACTAAAACCATGCAAGAGTACCCTGTGGATTTCAAAGGGGCCCGAATCCTTACGGGAGAGGAAGAGGGGGCTTATGGCTGGATCACCATCAACTACCTGCTGGACTCCTTCACTGAGGTGGGAGAAGGCTCGAACACCCACTCCTCTGCTAATAAAGCTTTTCTGATTTTCCTGAAGCTTGCTTAGCGCAGGAGATGTCAGGGTTAGAGGCTTTGGGGGATATCCCAGGGGAAGGAGGGACTTATCCTCTGGTTGCCCACAGTGAATGGGGGAGAACTCAGGAATGGAGGTGTCTGTTAAGAGCTCAGGGCAATCCCACACCGTGTGGACAGAGGGTCTCTCGGGGACAGCGAGGTTGGCTGCACAGCCCAGTGGGGACCATTTGCTCCTGCTGGGCTTTGTCTCACTGCCCTGGGAAGCTCCATCTCCCTGTGGCACTGAAAGACACCAGCTTTGGTTCAATGTGCCAGTCCGAAGGCAGCTTGGACCAAAACTCTGTCCTGCCACCCTCTATCCCAGCCCTGCCACAGCACAGTGCGGTGCTGACACCGTTGGGCTCCTGTGCGAGCTGTCGGAGACAGAACATCCTTCCCCTTGCACCAGCCCTCTGCAGCCTGGTCCTTGGGAAGGGCAGGGCCCCAGGTGCCCACCAGCACTTTGGTCTGGGGACTGGTGACTCAGAGCCAGGTGAGCCCACAGAATGTGGGCACATCCTGACCATCAGACAGTTCCATCTCTCTGGTAAAGGACCAGGCTGGCTGGGCAGGGAGCTGGTGGGGCCTCACATACAGGAATAACCAAATGCCCATTGAATTTAGCAACAGAATCCTGTTGAGTTCAATGGGATGAGAATTCTGCTGAGAGCAAGTAAGCCCAGCCATGTACTACTCCTCTTCCTTTCCTGTCTCTCCTTGGCAGTTCTCTCCCAAAGCACACACGTGGCTCCGTCCAGAGGTGGCCAACATTTTTGGGGCACTGGATCTTGGAGGAGCATCCACTCAAATCAGCTTTGTGCCCGAAGGTTCAGTGCTAAACCAGAATGAAGCTTCCAAGTTCACCCTGTATGGGTACAACTACAACATCTACACCCACAGCTACCTCTGCTACGGGCAGAACGAGATGCTGAAGCGGCTGGCAAAGGAATTAATTGTGGTGAGAAGGAACTGAGGGGTAATTGGCCTCTGGTCTCATGATGCCAACCACAGACTTGTTAATGCATAAAATAAGACCTGGCAAGGCTCTTTCAGAGAGGTATCAGCAAGGACTGAGAGCAAGTACATGCTCCTTGGAGCATGGCAGGGCAAATGTGGAGAGGAGCACGGGAATCATAGAATCACATCCCTGGAATGGATCTTAAAGACCATTTTGTTCCAACCCCCCTGCCATTGGCAGGGACACTTTCCACTAGCCCAGGTTATTCCAAGTCCCATCCAACCTGGCCTTGAACACTTGCAGGGATGAGGGAAGTCAAAAGGGCACTTCGGGAGAGATCTTCTGGCTGTACACAGGGTGCACAAAAATGTGGGACCAGGCTCTTCTCAGGGGTGCAAAGTTCCAGGACAAGAGGCAACAGGCACAAGTTGGAACATCTGAGTTTCAAACCAGATGGAAGAGAAAAGTTTACCCCAATAAGAATGTTCATATATCAGAATAGAACCCAGAAGTGTGTGGAGTTGCCATCCTTGGAGATACTCAAATACTCTACTCAGAACTTGGTGGGACAAGGCTCTGAGTGACCTGCTCTAGTTGGTCATGCTTTAAGGAGGGGATTGGCACAGGGACCCTATAGGTCCCCCTGAAACTCAGCTACTACTCTGTGACTGCAAGAACATGAGAAAAGTGAACTAAAGACCTTTATTGGATCATTTTTTCGAAGGTCAGAGGTGAAACATGTCTTCATGGAGCTGCACTTTGCCAGGAGAGCAGCCTTGGTGATCCAGAGGGGTTTGCTCCTGCTGTACAGCCAGGAAGGTCCCAGGTGCTGCCTCTGGCTGGGACTGGAGCTAGAGCCAGAGCTAGAGCTGGGTGTAGAGGGCTTTGCATGCCCCGAAAATGATCGTGCTGGCCAGGGGAGACACACTCTGGGACTCTGAAACAGGTCTCCCTCAGTGGAAGAGGGGATGAGACAAAGCAGAGTAAGAATTAGTGCTGGGCCCAGGCTGGGACAAAGACAGCCAAACAAGACCAGGATTGGACAGCAGGAGGATCTTTCCTGCTGAGGAGGTGGGAGATGCCGGTGCCCGTGGCCCTGGGGGGATTCTGGGTGAGTCCTGGCCCCGGCCTGCCTGCCAGGAGGGTCTGGAGGAGGCTGCAGCCTGTGTTTTGCTGTCCCCAGGCATCGGCCCCCAGCACACGGGTCTGTCACCCCTGCTACCCAAAGGGCTACAATGAAACGGTCCGTCTGTCTGCCTTCCGCGCCAGCCCCTGCACCGACCGGAGCGACGCCCGCCTGCCTGCCGGTGACAGCACGGTGACCCTGGAGGGCAGGGGCAATGCCAGCGGGTGCCTGGCAGCCGTCAGGGAGCTGTTCAACTTCTCGGCGTGCGGCCAGAGCCGGGACTGCACCTTCGACGGCGTCTACCAGCCCCCGCTCCGAGGGCAGTTCATTGTAAGGCAGATCCGCCCTCCCGCCCCAGGGCAGGGCATGTCCCTGAGCGCTGTGGTGTCCCCGCCTGCCCCAGGGCACTGTCGCCTCCCTGCAGTGAACTGGGGCAAGGAGCTCTCAAGTTAACACTGTCCCTGGACATGCCAAAGATTGCCACTGCCTGGTTTTTCAGCCAAATCTCCAAAAGGGACCGTGTTAATAATCACAGAGCCTCAAAACGGTTTGGGTTGGAAGGGATCGTCTCATTCCACGCCCCAACCCGTTGTATCAGGTTGCTCAGGACCCCATCCAACTTGGCCTCAAACACTTCCAAGGATGTGTTAATAAAATAGGTGTTTGTCAAAACCCAAGTTTTTGGTAAAAACCCAGGAGTTTAGCCAGCAGCCTTCAGGCAAGGCTCTGCCTTGCTGGCTGTCGCTTTGCTGTCACCAGCAGGCACTGACCTCCCAGCCCATCCTCTGCTGGGACAGGGACAGCACTGCCCTGGGACTACCCTGGGTGGGGCAAACCCTCTGAAGGACCAACCCGACCTCCTGATCCAGGGGAGACAGGTGCAGATGCTGGGGGTTCCCCACTGTAGCTCACCAGCATTTCTGCCTCTTCCTTTCAGGCCTTCTCTGCCTTTTACTACAACTTCAAGTTCCTCAACCTGACGGAGGGGCAGCCGCTGGCCACAGCCAGGGAGGCCATCGAGCAGCTCTGCACAAGGAGCTGGGAAGATGTAAGCTCCCCATGACGGAGGCTGTGGGGGAATTTCACAAGCAAAGGGGTTCTGGGGTGGGGGGAGAGGAGCAGGGACCCATCCAGGGAAAGGCTCCCCAGTTCTGAGCTGTGCCCTACACAGCTGAGCCATCCCTGCGCTGTGTGGAACCGGGACTGTCCTGCATCCACTCAAGGATGTTCATGCACCAGGGCAGGCAAGGGCAGCACAGGAGCTGGGACTGGAGGTGGGAATGGGGATGGAGGTGGATCTGTGGCACGGGAGGATGGTGAGGGCAGAGACGGCTGCTGGCACCACTCTGGAGACAAGTCAAACCATAGAATCGTATAATCCCAGACTGGTTTGGTTGGAAGGACCTTCAATCTCATCTTGTTCCATCCCTCTGACATGAGCAGGGACACCTTCCACTAGCCCAGGTTGCTCCAAGCCCCATCCAACCAGGCCTTGAACACTTCCAGGGATGGGGCAGCCACAACATCTCTGGGCAAAAAATGGGGATGGATAGGACCCAGAGGTGTGGCACCACCATGGGGCAGAGAGATGGGAGAATCTGAGGCAGGAGGAGCTCCAATATGTCTCTCTGTTTCCATGTGGAACGTAAATCCTCCCCAAAGGAGTTGCCCTGTGTAGAGAGGTCCAAAATCACTGCCTGGTCCAGAAGTCTTTTTCTGGATGCTGGTGACTGTGGAGCCACCGCCGCTCATGCAGCACTTGTCAGGGCATTGTCCCTGCACAGAAATTGCCTGTGGACAACTTCCCTTCATCCCCAAATGTTCCCCATCCCAGCTATCTTCCAGCTACCCTAAAGAGGATCCCAAGCGACTGCCTAAATACTGTGCCAATGCCAACTACATCCTCACACTCCTCCTCGATGCCTACAAGTTCAATGAGACCAGCTGGAAAAACATCTTCTTCCAGATGAAGGTGGGCAGCACTCTCAGCCTGTGAGGGGGAGATCCAGCCCCTGTGTTGTGATTCAGGGGGAGCCATGGTCCAGAGAACCCTGCCTGTCTCTGTCCTGGTGTGGCAGTGGTGTGGGGGCAGCTACTGCACCCTGCTTGGGCTGAGCAGAAATAGTGGCCCTGTGATATCAGTGGCTTTCCTGCAGGGCTAACACTGTTCCCTCTCTCCCTGGGCAGGCAGGGAGTGCTGACGTTGGCTGGACACTGGGGTACATGCTGAACCTCACCAACATGATCCCGGCGGAGGCTCCAACCAGGGTGAAGGGGCACATGCCTTCTCTGTGGGCTGCAGCCATCACCTTCATCATCCTCACCCTTGTCTTGGGGCTCACTGCCCTGCTGCTGCTCCTGTGGATGTAGAAGCCCGACTGTGCTTCGGAGCCCAGGAGGTATAAATTGTGCTGGGGCCCCTGTGCTCCTGCCTACAGGACTGGCACCAAAGAACTGGGGTCTGGCCTCTCATGGGACTGGCCCCCAACATGCAGACAGGCACTATGTGAGCTTTCCAGAGGAGTTCTGCTCCCGTGGACACCTGATGGGATCAGCCTACAGAAGCCTCAGCCATGCCTTCTCACATTGCTGCCTGTTGCAGATACAGCTCCATCCCCCTGGAATGTGGGCCCATGAGAGCCAACCTGGCTCTGGAAGAGCTCCCCAGTGTCAGACTGTTGGTGCTCGGCTGCAGGCACCTGGTGTTGGGGTGCTCCGAGCCATTCTGGGTATGACCTCGGTCCCTGCCAGGAGTGCCAGGCATGGCACTTGTCTCCAGGTGTGCAGGCATGCAGGGCTCTGAAGGACCCCATCTGCTCAGGGTCTGTCACTTGGGCTTATGTGGAGATGGTCTTGGAGAGAAAAGGAAAACTGAGCATCCAAAGTCAGAAGCGTGGTCTGTGCCCCTCCAGAGGGTCCATCTCATCTCGTCGTCATGTCATGTCATGTCATGTCATGTCATGATGTCATGTCATGTCATGTCATGTCATGTCATGTCATGTCATCATATCTCACCATCTCATCTCATCATCTTCCTTTGTGTGGGATAAAGGGATTGATGTTCCTGAGTGCCTTAGTGGAGGCAACACTGTCCCACCAGCAGAAGGCCTGGGCTCTGTGAGTGTCAGGCTGAGACTCCAGCAGGCTGTGGGTCCTGACCTGCACATGGCTCAGCTGGGCCCTGCCCACGGCTGTGTCCTAGTTAGAACAGCTGGGACCAGTTCATCACTGTGTGGGTGTTACACAAACTGTGTATTCTACACCCTCCATGCCATTTCCCAGGAACTGTTAACAATAGACCATCTGCAGCAGCTGCCCAGAGCACACCTGACCCCTCAGCCTGTAGTTATGGGTGATGTTAACTCCCCTCCAGGGAGTCATTAGCACCTCCACACCCAGCCTGAGGGGTCATGTCTGCTACTGGGCCACCAAGGATTCCAAAAATATCTCACCCATTGTGGAACTCCCCACCCTGGGGGAGGTACTAGGCATTCCTGCCTGAACCTGAGGGTATATAATCTTGGGGTCTTGGGACTTCTGGTACCATTTGTTGGATCCAAAGGAGGACCAGAACCTTGACCGGACTGCGAGCACCACTTTGAACCAGACTGAGATCACCCCTCTCGACCAGACTGCGACCACCACTCTCACCAACAGGTTTTTCCCTCTCCTTTTACTTTGGACTCAGGGGGACCCAATGAACATCATTCTGTTCATGCCCCAGGGTGCTGGGTTATACATCTGGGTTTTGTGGGTTAAACCAATTGTTCGTCTGTATAATTGTATTTATTGTATTATTTTTATTAACTTGTTATTCTGACTTATAATCTCTTTTGAGTTGGGTTCATTTCTCCTGCTGATTTACCTTTAAACCAGCATTCTGTGCCCCTGCCTTTGGTTCTGCTTGTTTTTATCTGCCCCGTGGATGACTCATGTTGTTGTTTGCATTCCCACAGCAAGGCGCTGACCTTTGGTGTCCCTGTGGAGTGTCGGACACCTCACAGCTCTTGTGACCCACATAAAGATCATAAAAGGCAGCACATGGGAAAATGTCTGTTCCTTTGCTCCCAAACTGTTATGATTTTATTGCTTCTGTCTTCCAGGTAAAGGCAGGTGATGATGCTGGAAACTCAGGGGAGAGGCAACACTGCTCTAGTCTGTGGGAGACAACCCTGGAGACACTGAGGTGTCTGCTGGACCTCAGAGAGGACCAGCAGGGCACAAGGACAGGCCTTTTTCTTCTGAGAGGAGGGTGTGTCACCTCACTCATCACTGGCTGTCAGTGGGACTCCCCAGAAATGTAAGGGGGACCCTGGTAGCTGCCCCTGACATGTCCCAGCAGCCTTCCCAAATCACCCTGTGCTGGAAAGGGAGGATGAGTGTGGCTGTGTGCCAGGCACAGGGCACAGGGTGCAGCTGGACCGGTGAGGAACCTGGCACAGGAGAGCAGAAGGTTGTGCCATCCCCCACCTCACACGGCTTCCCAGTCCTGGCAGAGTCCAGGCCGGTGTCCCCCCCAGAGCCACGGCCCCTCGGGCTGGCACTGGCCACAGGCAGACCCTCGCCCTGGGATGGGGCAGGACACGTCTGCCCCACACGGGGTATCTCCTGCGGGCTGTAACCAGCCCTGTGATGGCCCCACTGCTGCCAGACCCTCCTTCTCTCCTCCCTGACCCCCAATCTCGAGCCACCCCACATCACTGTGGTCCCCATGCCACAGTGCTGAGCCCCTGCTCTGCATGGCCATACCCTCCCTCCCGGAGCATCTCCAACCAGCAGGCGGGGAAAGGAAAACCAGAGAGCACACAGCTACGGGGAGGATGTCTTACAGCATGTGCCAGTTCCAGCTTTCCAGGACAGGGCTCGGGGCCCCCCACAACATATCCATGGCCCCAGGGCACACAGGAGTGATTCCCTGGTCAGCAGCTCCTTGCACAGGTGTGGCAGTGGAACTTGGTGGCCTCAGCAGCCTCCGGAGCCAGCGCTAGAGACGCTCATAGCCAGAAGAATTCCTCTGGAGGCACATGACTGTGAGCAGGCAGAAGGTGAGGATGAGCATGATGGCCAGTAAAACTGTGACTGCTATCCAGCTCTTTCTCTGGAGCACTATGACTCCTGGAGGAGGCTCCGAGGGAATCATGTTGGTGAGATTGAGCATGTAGCCCAGAGTCCAGCCCACGTCTACATCAGCAACCTGTGCAGACAGAGGAGGAAGAGGAATGTGAAAGGCTGTAAAGTACCAGGCAAGCTGGAGATGTAGAGAAGACCTCTGCTGCTGTACCCCCAGGTCCTGCTCCACAGCCACCGTATCTGTGCCCACCTTTGGGCTGCAGAGGCCCCATTAGTGAGATAAACTGGGGGAGAGCATAAGGGGCCAGGCCAGATGTACCAGCAGGTGCCTGATGTAGCTCTGGGTATGGGCAGTGGGGCTGTGCTGACCTGGCATCCCTTGTCCCCAGTCAGGGCAGGGGCAGCAGCAGGGTAGGCATGAGCCATTTCATGGCCCAAAGTGTGGAAGCTGGGGGCTGCCAGGCACTCTCCTACCTGTCGGATGAAGTGGATGTTAAGCCATGTTTTCTGGTTGAATTTGTAGCCTTGCAAGAGAAGGGTGAGGATGTAGGAGTTGACTGCGCAGGCGTCACGGAGGTGGGTCCTGCTTGTTGTGGGGAACAATTTCTGCACCTGCAGAGGTGGGAGAACAGGGGTGGGCTGCCAGCAGGGAGCAGTGCTCGGTGTGCCCACGCTGGGGAACAGCCCCTCAGTGCAGCTGGGAGCAAAGACTGGGAGAGCAAGGAGGACGTGGGAGGCTACAGGCTGCTCTCCCATCTCTCTCCAGGTTCAGAGACCTTTGTGCTCCTCACAGCTGTCCCCAGCAGAGGATGGACTGTGGATGAGCTTTCAGGCTGCCCAGCACCCAGAAGAAATGTGGGCAGGGGGTGGCACTTCCTGGGCATGATCTCACCTTGTCCCAGGTCCTGGCGCAGAACTGCCTGATGGTGGCATTGACCGAGGCCAGGGACTGCCCTCTTGTCAGGTTCAGCAAGAGAAAGGCGCGATAAAACCCGGAAAAGGCCTGTAGGTGTTTGAGACCAAAGGTGACAGGCTGGTGAAGCACCTGAGCCACTGACACTCCTCGGCCCCCTCCAGGAGGGTCCCTATAAGGCAGCTGAGTGGCTCGGAGGGAGCTGGGAATGTTCCCCACAACAACAAGGATTACAGCTGGGACCACAGAGCTCTGGAGCTCCCTGGCACATGGGTGAGCACCCTGCGTGTCTCCATGTGTCAGGGACATCCCAGCTCCCAGGACTGGCATCATCCAGACTTTCCTACAGAGGTTTTCCTGGGGTTGTGGCCCAAAACCCAACTCCCCCTCCAAACACAGGGACAGAGGCTCCTTACAAAGAACTGTCCCCGCACGGGGGGCTGGTACACCCCGTTGAACCCGCACGGCCTCTGGGCCCCGCAGCTGAAGTTGAAGAGTTTCTGCACGGCCGTGATGCACCTGGCTGGGTCCCCTGTGCCCGTCACCGTCAGCACCTGGGCAGGGCTGGCTGTGCTGGGGGCACGCACACACGGGCTGTCGTAGAGCTCTGCCACGGTGACATTCTCCTGGTACCCCATGGGGTAGCAGGGGTGTGAGATCTGGGCAGTCACGCTGTCCTGGAGAGAGAGGGAGCCATCAGTGGGGCTTGGCGTGGGATGCCAGGGAGACCCCACCCGCAGCCCAGCCCAAAAAGCAGCACCTAGACCCCAGGAGGATCTGAGGAGAAGCAGGATCCCTCCTGTGCACGACTAACCTGCCCACGGCTCTCCCTGTCCCCCCACCACTGAGCCGTGCCGGGGGGACGATGGCACTGCCACCCCCAGCAGTGGCACCTGCTCCCCAGGGCAGTGCTGGTGCTCTGCCCGCACGGAGAGCTTGGTGCTCTGGGCACTCGCTCCGTCCCCACTGCACCCTGCAGGCCCTGGCCCAGCGAGGACCAAGGATGGATCCTGACTCTGTGCTTCCCGAGCATCCCTGCATCCCAGGGCACTGAGCGCTCGGGCCCAGGGCAGGCAGGAGGACACTGCACAGTGCTGGAGCAGCGTGGGAACTGTGTTGGGAATCCTCTCTCGGGCACAAACTGAGCAAGGGGGAGAGAATATGGACAGGGAAAACCTACGGATACAGCTGGGCTTGGGAAATGACAAAAAATGCTATTACACATCAAGATCTGGGGAGAAGGGAGCCCTGGCAGGGAACCACCCCATCTTCCACCCAAAGGAGGGAATTCTTTGGTTCCATAGATAAAATCTCAAGCTCTCCCAGTTCCCTAACACTTTATCCACAGGCATGCCCAACGTTCCTGGGAGACACCTTTCGTGGCAGTGGGGGATGGCTGAGCACATCCTGAGGCCCCAGGCTGTGGTACCTGGTGCAGAGCTGCCAGCAGCATCTTCAGGGCCTGTGTCTTCCCGTAGCACAGGTAGCTGTGGCTGTAGAGAGAGTAGTTGGTGCCGTACAGGCGGAAGAAGACCGAGGTGTTCCTGTCCTCCACGGGCACTCCGGGCTGGAAGGTTATTTGTGTCGAGGCACCTCCAAGGTCCAGAGCTCCCAGAACCTCGGTGTCCTCTGGATGCTCCCATTTCTCTGCAAAGGAAAACTGGCCCAAGAGACAGCACGTGTTAGTCTGAACGGGAGGGACTCCCAGTCCCTGGGAAAACCCTCATGGCTTTTGGGCTCAGAAGCCCCAGAGGGACCTTCCATGTCCTGTCTCCCTGTTTTACCCCCCCTGCCCACATCCTCCTCAGCCCACAGAAACTTCCAGGGAGCTCTGAGGTCTGGCCCCTTGTTTCTGGGAACCAGAGACTTCGAGGAGGGAAAAAGGAACACTTTCATCTGGAACCTGGTACCGCTGCACCCCTGTGGTACCAAAATCCACCCCTGTGTCAGCGGAGAGCACAGGGCTGGGCTGAGCTGGACACAAACATTCTGTTCATCACGTCACTGGGGTTGGATCTGCAGCCCATGACCACAGGTGAGATTTATGGGGGGACCAGTGCCCTAAAACTACATCCTTCTCTCCTCTGGAACAAAGAACCCTGGCTGTCGCTGGGACAGGGGTATTTTCAGCGCTCAGCCCTCCCCTCCCTCTCCCCCAGCTCACACCTTGACGAGTGTCTCCAGCAGGTAGTTGACGGTGATCCAGCCGAAGGAGCCCTCCTCTGTGCCCGTCAGGATCCGAGCTCCACGGAAGTCCACAGGATACTCCCCAATCACCTTGGCCACCTCGGCAAAGACCTGCTCGGCCTTGGTGCCGTTCTGCTCCCTGACAGGGAAGGGATGAACACGGCTGGGGCAGGAGGCCTCAGCTGGGAGCTGTGGGAGCTGGGCTAGCAGCGAGAGGCTGCCGTGCCCTGCCAGGGAGCGGGGCTGCCCAGAGGCAGGCACATCCCCCAGCACTGCCCTGTCTGTGCTGGCTCCTGTGAGCCCCAAATCCCTCACCCGGGCCATCGGGAATCTCCCTACCAACGCTGCCTGCGGGCTCTGCCGCAGCACTGGGAAGGTCAGTGCCCGTCTGGCAGAGGGGCTTCATCCCCCTCTGGGGCTGCAGTGGGCCGGGGGTATCCCCTGGGCACGGCCAGCGGCTGTCCTGGACACCCCGTGGCACCGCAGACAGGGCTGCTCTGCCCACCCGCACGGCCTGCCCGGGCTGCACCCCCTGCCCCCAGCCCGGCCCTGCCCCGGCTGCGATGCAGATGCAGGAGCGCGGGGGGAAGGGGCGGGGGCGGCCCCGGCCCGGCGGTACCTCAGCAGCCGCATGCCGGCCGTGGCCCCCAGGTAGGTGGGGGTCTCCCGCTGCTGCTCCGCCGGCACGATCTTCAAGGCCTGGTCCAGGCAGGGCCTCAGGCTGGCACCAGCCCCCGCGGGGTCGTCTGCGTAGCTGGAGATGCCGGGTCCTGCCAGAGGGCACCAGTGATGGAGAGAGCCCAGCGCACCCCGGAGGGACAGCACAGCAGGGGATATGTCCACCCAGAAAGCTCCCAGGGGTTTTTGGCTGCATAGCCGGGCTAGTCCCACCCTTGCCAGGGGTGTCCCTGAAGTGGGTGCTCCGAGCTGGCCTGCCAGGAGGCAGGACCTGTGTTACAGCCCCACATCCCACGGGAGCCACTGCGAGCGAGCTGCAGCTCTGGATGCTGAGCACACGCTTAACCCCGGGTAGGCTGAACTGCTCGGACATGGCCAGCCAGTCCTGCGACAAACAGAGCCGTTCCGTTCCCCATGTCCCTGAGGAAGGGGCGGGCTCTCCTGCCTCCTGCTGCAATGGCATGCTGGACTGATACGAACACAGAGATGCCCTCTGTGTGCCTGAATTCCTATTTTCAGAGGCTGGCACTGGATCTGAGCATTCGGCATGGTCCTGCCGTGGGCAATGACAGGCTCCGGGGTGCAAATATCACTATTTACCTTCCCGGGAGCTTTGCTCGCAACTACTGCCATTAGCCCATGCACCCCTCTGTTACACTTTGCCCTCGGCCAGACCTTTGCAGTTAACCAGTAACTGCCACCACCACTGAGAGGGACAGGAGGTTGGGGTGAGCCCTGAACCCTCTCATCCCCTGTCCAGACACCTCTGCCCTGGCCTGGTGGCCTTTGCCAGCCCCAGCCCAGCTTCATCTACCATTTATCTGACCCCCACATCCCCCCTCTACCCTGGTCCTTTCCTCTGGAGACATTTGTCCTTGTGCCAAAGCCTGACAGCACCTTTGCAATAGGAATAAACACCCTTGTGGGTGTTTAAAAATGCCCAGTAAATAAATATACCATTTACCACACCTGATGTGAACCAGTTTTGGCATGTGGAACAGCCACCCTGGAGCTGGGCAGCCACAACGTCCCCCAGGTGAGCTGGGCAGGGAGAGGGACAGGCACATCCCAGCACGCTCACCTTCCACGGTGCAAACATCCACCTGGGACACGATGCCGGTGCCGTTCTCCTTGTCCGCGGGCCACCGGTAGGTGTAGAGGGACGTGTGTGTGGAGCCGGCGTCAAACACCAGCCCGTACTGGGGGGACAGAGGGGACACGGGGTCACATCTCTGCCGGGGCTGCACCAAGTGTCATGGGGGTTTCTGAGAGCTGAATGTGAGCAGCGGAGGTCTGCACGTCCAACCTCCCTACAGCAGCCCTGCTCCACCTCTAACAGCCCCGGTTTCGCCATTCCAGCGAGTTACGGCTCAGGAAGGAAGGACACGCAGGTCAGCTGGGGGATTTGCAGGGCAGGGAGGCATCCGGGCATGTCCCAAAAGGCTCAGGCTGCTCCCAGGCCTTTGGCAAATCTCACAAAACCTGACATTTTTTAGCAGACTGGCAGCAGAAAGTAGCAGGGGAGAGAGGTGTAAACCCAACAGGTGAACTGAACGTCTGAAAGCAGGGAAAAGAGTGCAGTCACGGGGAGAGGGCTGTGCTTCTCTTTCCCATCCTTAGCAAGGAGGCAGCACCACAGTTCGGGGGTGATTGATCAGCCCAGTGCCCACCTTGATGAGGTTAAGCTCTGAAAAGCTGGGCTAGTTACAGCTAGTTACACTTGCAAGTGGAGAGGAAGGCACAGCTGATGGAAGAATGAGAGGTGGAAAGGGGCTTGTAGTCACTCCCAGCCTTCCCCAGGTCCCATTGGGCACCTACTTTGTTCCTCATAGGAAGGGCAGCATCCTTTGCCGGGGTCAGGACGAGGAGGAAGACGGCCACCCCCAGCACTCCCAGCAGGGCCGCCGAGCTCCAGCCCACCGCCCTGAGCAGGCGCGTCGGCATCGATGGTCTGTGGGGAAGGAGGGTCTTTGGGAGGGTCTTCGGGAGGATCTGGGGGGAGGGACGGCCTTTGGGAGGGTCTCTGGGGAGGGATGATCTTTAGGAGGCTCATTGGGGAGGGATGGTCTTTGGGAGGGTCTGTGGGAAGCGATGGATTTCGGGGGGTCGTTGGGGAGAGCTGGATCTGGGAGGGATCATTTGGGGGGATGGCCTTTGGGGGGACGGTTTGCGAGGAGGCGGAGTCTTTAGGAGGAGGGTCTACAGGGAGGGACAGCGGGCAGGGATGGCTTTGGGAGGAGGGTCTGCGGGGAGGGAGGGTCTTTAGGAGTAGGATCTGTGGGGAGGGATGGTCTTTGGGAGGGTCTGCGGGGAGGGAGGGTCTTTAGGCGGAGGGTTTGCAGGGTGGAATGGTCTTTGGGAGGAGGGTCTGTGGGCCGGGTTCGTCTCTGGGAGGGTCTGCGGGAGGGAGGATCTTTGGAAGGGTCTGTGGGAATGGATGGTCTGTGGTCTTTGGTCTTTGGGAGAGTCTGCGGGAGGGATGGTCTTTGGGAGGGTGTGCGGAGAGGGAGGGACTTTGCCAGGGCAGTCCAAACCCGCTTGCCCCTGCCCCGAACCTCGAACCCTTCCTGGGGTCCCGTTCTGCCAGCAGCTCGGGATCCCCCACCCCCTGAGTGACCTGAGTGACCCCCTGGGACACGAGGCGGACGGGTGGGGAGACCGTGAACTCGTCTGGCCCCGACCCGCCGGGCAGGGGCAGGGGCGAAGTTCTCTCCTGCCGTGGTCTCGGCCGCCCCTGTACCTGTTCCGGGAGCCCCCTCGGTCCGCGGGCGTGGGGGACGATGGGGTCACAGCCCGTTGCCCGCCGGCTCCCGGGCCCTGCGGGGAAGCGAAAGTGGAGCTGAGCCGCTCTCGGATGTCCGGGTCCGGCCCCGGCCGGGGCGGGCTCTGGGCGCTGCCGCGGGCGGAGAGAGCGGCGAGTTCGGGGCTGCGGCTGCCTGAACCGGGCACCCGGCCTGCCTGCACCCTGCCTGTACTTCTGCCTGCACCGGGCACCCGGCCTGCCTGCACCCTGCCTGTACTTCTGCCTGCATCCTGCCTGGACCTCTGCCTACGCCCTGCCTGGACCTTTCCCTACACCCTGCCTGGACCTCTGCCTGCACCCTGCCTGGATCTCTGCCTGCACCCTACCTAGACTTCTGCCTACACCCTGCCTGTACCTCTGCATGCACCCTGCCTGGACCTCTTCCTGTTCCTTGCCTGCTCCGTGCTTACACCATGCTCCTGTACCTCTGCCTGCACCTATGCCTGTACCCTGCCTGCCCTCTGCCTGCACTGCACCAAAGCCATGGGGACAGACAGGACCCTGGCCGTGGGGGTGGCCCCCTGGCCGTGGAGACGGTTTGGCCCCTGCCTGTGGGGATGGATGCCACGTGGATGGCTCTGGGGACAGCTCTTCACTTGACAGGTCCCTACTATTTTTGTCCCGGGCTCCACTGTCAGCCTGGCTCTGCCTGCAGCGGGGCAGTGGAAGTCCAGCAGAGCCAGGTGACAGCAGGGTGACAGGACAGGCTCTGCCCCTCGCAGTGTGTGCAGCAGGGCTGGGCAGGGATGTCTGTGGGGCTCCCGGAGCTCAGACTCTGCCCCGTCACGGGGCCAGGGGACAGACTCTCCGGGGCCAGGGGCTCCCTGGGGATCTGATCCCCCTCGGGCAGCACAGCCCCGCCCGGGCTGAGCGCTCCGGGCTGTCCCGTTCCTCCGGCAGCGAAGTGGTTAACCCCGGATGCGATTTCCACCCCGGCTCTCCAGCCCCAGCCCCGCTGCCTCCCGGACAAGCGCTCTCCTGGGCAGGTTGCTGGTCCGAGGCCAAGGGGAGGGCCACGCCGGCGGGGCAGCCTTTGTCCCAGGAGCGGGCTCCCGGCTCCAGGTGCGCGCGGACTCCGGGACGAGCGCGGCGGGGCCGGAGCGGCGGCCGGAGCCGGAGGGGTGAGCGGGGGCAGGCGCCGGGGGGAGCGGGGACCGAGGGCTGGTGCCCCGCGATGGAGCTGGGCTGGGAGTGGGCCCTGGGCAGCAGCGGGGCCGGTACGAGGGGAAACATGCTCCGTGGGCTGGAGGGACAGGAGGAGAGGGCTGGGGAGGCCACTCGTGGTGCCCAGGTGCGGAGGGCAGAGGGGCACGGAGAGGACACGGGCAGGGCACGAAGGGCACTGCCGAGCCCCAGCGCTGGTGGGAGGCGGGAGGCAGGGGACCGCTCTGCCTGGCAAAGATGCTCCCGGCATCCACATCCACCCTCTTAGAACCTTCAGAGCCCTCTTGCCTTTCAAATCTGAAACGTGCCCGGTGGAGAAGTCAGCTCCTCGTTTTCCTGAGCAACAGGAGGTTTAGATCCAGCAGCGACTCTGAGCCTTCCCTCCCAAATGCTGAGGCCCTGTTCCCTGTGCACGAGGGGCGCTGCAGACGAGGGATGTCCCACGGGTGTTTGTCAAGCCCTCTGTCGTACATAAACAAGTGCAGCCCTGGCCCAGGTGCTGGGCACAGCTGGGAGCTTTCCCCACGTGGAAGTAGACAGGCACTGCACAGCATCGTGTCTCGTCTGCAGCTCTGGAGGCGTCGCCACCACCTTCCCATCCCTGCTGCTCACTGAGCCTGCAGGGGTGGGAGCAGGTGTCAGAGCTGGCCAGCCCCGGGGTGCCACGGAAAGGCTGGGCAGATCAATCAGCTTCTCATACGCCTCTCGCTGGGCTCCTTCTCTATGCCCTGCTCTCGTCCCTGGGAGAGCTGGCTCTGTGCTGCTTTTGGATGTTGCCTGCTGCCCAGTCAAAATGGGAATTAGTCCCTACCAGAGCAGGGGTAGTCCATTTCCCACCACTCCCGTGTGCAAGATGATGCAGTTTATCACCAATTCCATCGTACAGTGCCTGGGACAGAATTTTCCAGGATATGGGCTGGGCTGGGGACTTTTGCTATTGCTTTGTTTGTTACCTGGAGCAGATGAATCACATCCCAACAGCACAGTTATATCTGGGCACACTCTAGCAGGGCTGATAGGACTGGAGATGTGACAGATGGTTTAGTGGTGATCATGGTGGGGCTGAGTTAATGATTGGACTCTATGACTTCGAATCAATAACAACTTCGATGACTCAAAGAGTTCTTTTCCAACCGTAATGTTTCCCTGTTTCTATGATAGGGGTTCATCAGCTGCTTCCATATAATCTCTTCTGGCCATTGCTATTGTTGAGGGAAGGGCTCCTGGCTGTAGGATAAGGTCCAAAAAGGGATTTCAGTAGTCCCATGTCCCATGAGGCTGCTGTTCATCGTTGTACATCTCATGCCACACAGGAGATTGGTCACTCTTGTTCATCACTGGAGATACTGACTCCAAAACAGGAATCAGCATCTCCTTTGAGCTTACCTTTCTGCTGACCTGGGGAAAAGACAGGGATATTTATCAGAGGTTTTATACGCTCACAGGAGAATTGTGTAGCCAACTGAGAGCTCCAGGTTCCACCCAAAGCACTGGTGTGATTGTGCCCAGGGCTCTCAGGACATCCACCGTTCAGCCAGAGTGTGAAGAGAGGAAAGCCTGGCTCCCTGCAGGCATCCTGCCTGTGCAGCTCATGGCATGGGGCAGGGCAGGGCAGGAAGGAGAGCTGTGCATTTAGAAAAGCCCATCCGGACCAGCTGTGGGGTGCTGAGCATGTGGACGTGTCATTGTCCCTGTGCTGAGCCTGTCACGGAGAACCACTTTGGCTTTGCTTCTCTGCTGCAACTTCTTATGGGTGTCTTGGGGCTGGTTCTGCTGGAGCTGAGCTCTGGCCAGACCAGTGGGAGGTGCAGGCCCTGCTCCTGTTCCCAGGGGCCGTTGCTGCGGCCGTGCCAGCCTGGCTGTGGGCTGTGTGCCCATATTGGCAGGAGCTGCCTGCCTCTGCCCTCCTGCCTGCCCTTGGGGCTCCCCCAGCAGAGGCTTGGGGATCACCACAGCGCTGTCCCTGTGTGTCTTACCTGCTGTAGCATCAGCAGGAGTGGAGAAAAGCTGGACCAGGCAGGAGACACATCGCTGGAGGTACTGTTCTCCTGCCTAGAGCAGAGAGGACCCTCTCAGGGACAGGCTGGGCCTGTTGGACAGTGGATGTGACCTGATGGCCCAAGTGTGTGGGTGTTGGAGATGTGCAGCTCTGGCCACACTGGGAACCTGGAAGGGCATGGTCCTCCTTCCAGACTGGGACTCCAGCCAGACACAGCCATGCTTCCCACACTGCTCCTGCTGGGAAGGAAGATGCTGACCTGCCACTCAGCCAGCAGTTTGAGCAGGACAGAGGGCTGGGTCCAGGCACAGAGGGATCTGAGGGGCTACAAGTGAGAAGGAAGGGCTGAAAAAAACGTGCTGAAAATCCTCTGAGGAAGGAGTGCTCAGAAGCACAGGGAGTTCCAGCCCTGAGACTGCCAAGAGCCCTGTTGGAGCAGGTCCAGAGGAGACCACGGAGATGCTCTGAGGGCTGGAGCACCTCTGCTGTGGAGACAGGCTGAGAGAGCTGGGGGTGTTCAGCCTGGAGAAGAGAAGGCTCCAGGGAGAGCTTATTGTGGCTTTTCAGTGCTTAAAGGGTATTTATAAGAAAGACAGGGATAAACCTTTTAGAGAAGCCTCTAGTGATAGGACAAGGGGTGA
Organism: Pipra filicauda; assembly: GCF_003945595.2. Classification (NCBI taxonomy): domain Eukaryota; kingdom Metazoa; phylum Chordata; class Aves; order Passeriformes; family Pipridae; genus Pipra; species Pipra filicauda. Next base: position 78,415 of record NW_024104458.1, on the reverse strand, counting down.
TGGTTTTTATCTAAAAGATTTATTTGCAATAAGGGTGGGGAGGCCCTGGCACAGGTTGCCCAAAGAAGCTGTGGCTGCTCCATCCCTGGAAGTGTCCAAGGCCAGGTTGGACGGGGCTTGGAGCAACCTGGGCTAGTGGAAGGTGTCCATGGCAGGGGGTTTGGACTAGATGGGTTTTAAAGGTTCCTTCTGACACATGTATTTTATGATTCTATGATAAGAGCAGCTGTGCACCACAGAATGGCTTCATTGTTGGGGAAGTGGAAAGGCCCATCTTGACAGGTCCCATATCCGTCCATGGGATTTGCATTTCAAAACTGTCTTTGCAAATGCTGAGGTGTGAGCTGGGGGCTGGGGCTGTCCTTGCAGGTTGGAGGAGGAATGGACACCAAAGCCAAGGCTGTTGCAGGTCTCCTGGCAGCCACCTGTGTCTGCAGCATCATCGCCCTCATTCTGAGCGTCGTGAACGTGAAGGATGTGTTTCTTCCCCCCAGCACCAAGGTGGGTCCTTGGGAGGAGCCCAGCCACCCGCTCTCTCTTGGGTGCTGGCTCCCATTGGGTATCAGACTTTGCCCAGGTTTCAGGCAGACTGTGCTATTTGTCACTAGGGTGGGGCAAAGCCCCACACAGGCTGGGAGGGTCTGGCTGAGTTTGATCACTGTGAGCGGCCCTACAGCACATAAAGCCTTTTCATCACAAAGCACTGCCTGCTCCAAGGGCTTGGGGTGGATCCTTGTCCCCAGCACAGCTGATGACTGCAATATCACCAGAATTTCTCTGTCCTGGTGACAGTCCCCAGCACAGCTGATGACTGCAATATCACCAGAATTTCTCTGTCCTGGTGACAGTCTTGGCTTGGCCACTCGAGGTCCCCCTGCTCACCAGCAGCTCTGCTGGCTCTCCTGGAGCTTCACTCTCTCTACGCGGGTGATGCTGATTGTGATGCTGGTCTGCACCCCTTGACACCCGTGTCCCCTCTGTCCCCCCAGTACGGGCTGGTGTTTGACGCCGGCTCCACACACACGTCCCTCTACACCTACCGGTGGCCCGCGGACAAGGAGAACGGCACCGGCATCGTGTCCCAGGTGGATGTTTGCACCGTGGAAGGTGAGCGTGCTGGGATGTGCCTGTCCCTCTCCCTGCCCAGCTCACCTGGGGGACGTTGTGGCTGCCCAGCTCCAGGGTGGCTGTTCCACATGCCAAAACTGGTTCACATCAGGTGTGGTAAATGGTATATTTATTTACTGGGCATTTTTAAACACCCACAAGGGTGTTTATTCCTATTGCAAAGGTGCTGTCAGGCTTTGGCACAAGGACAAATGTCTCCGGAGGAAAGGACCAGGATAGAGGGGGGATGTGGGGGTCAGATAAATGGTAGATGAAGCTGGGCTGGGGCTGGCAAAGGCCACCAGGCCAGGGCAGAGGTGTCTGGACAGGGGATGAGAGGGTTCAGGGCTCACCCCAACCTCCTGTCCCTCTCAGTGGTGGTGGCAGTTACTGGTTAACTGCAAAGGTCTGGCCGAGGGCAAAGTGTAACAGAGGGGTGCATGGGCTAATGGCAGTAGTTGCGAGCAAAGCTCCCGGGAAGGTAAATAGTGATATTTGCACCCCGGAGCCTGTCATTGCCCACGGCAGGACCATGCCGAATGCTCAGATCCAGTGCCAGCCTCTGAAAATAGGAATTCAGGCACACAGAGGGCATCTCTGTGTTCGTATCAGTCCAGCATGCCATTGCAGCAGGAGGCAGGAGAGCCCGCCCCTTCCTCAGGGACATGGGGAACGGAACGGCTCTGTTTGTCGCAGGACTGGCTGGCCATGTCCGAGCAGTTCAGCCTACCCGGGGTTAAGCGTGTGCTCAGCATCCAGAGCTGCAGCTCGCTCGCAGTGGCTCCCGTGGGATGTGGGGCTGTAACACAGGTCCTGCCTCCTGGCAGGCCAGCTCGGAGCACCCACTTCAGGGACACCCCTGGCAAGGGTGGGACTAGCCCGGCTATGCAGCCAAAAACCCCTGGGAGCTTTCTGGGTGGACATATCCCCTGCTGTGCTGTCCCTCCGGGGTGCGCTGGGCTCTCTCCATCACTGGTGCCCTCTGGCAGGACCCGGCATCTCCAGCTACGCAGACGACCCCGCGGGGGCTGGTGCCAGCCTGAGGCCCTGCCTGGACCAGGCCTTGAAGATCGTGCCGGCGGAGCAGCAGCGGGAGACCCCCACCTACCTGGGGGCCACGGCCGGCATGCGGCTGCTGAGGTACCGCCGGGCCGGGGCCGCCCCCGCCCCTTCTCCCCGCGCTCCTGCATCTGCATCGCAGCCGGGGCAGGGCCGGGCTGGGGGCAGGGGGTGCAGCCCGGGCAGGCCGTGCGGGTGGGCAGAGCAGCCCTGTCTGCGGTGCCACGGGGTGTCCAGGACAGCCGCTGGCCGTGCCCAGGGGATACCCCCGGCCCACTGCAGCCCCAGAGGGGGATGAAGCCCCTCTGCCAGACGGGCACTGACCTTCCCAGTGCTGCGGCAGAGCCCGCAGGCAGCGTTGGTAGGGAGATTCCCGATGGCCCGGGTGAGGGATTTGGGGCTCACAGGAGCCAGCACAGACAGGGCAGTGCTGGGGGATGTGCCTGCCTCTGGGCAGCCCCGCTCCCTGGCAGGGCACGGCAGCCTCTCGCTGCTAGCCCAGCTCCCACAGCTCCCAGCTGAGGCCTCCTGCCCCAGCCGTGTTCATCCCTTCCCTGTCAGGGAGCAGAACGGCACCAAGGCCGAGCAGGTCTTTGCCGAGGTGGCCAAGGTGATTGGGGAGTATCCTGTGGACTTCCGTGGAGCTCGGATCCTGACGGGCACAGAGGAGGGCTCCTTCGGCTGGATCACCGTCAACTACCTGCTGGAGACACTCGTCAAGGTGTGAGCTGGGGGAGAGGGAGGGGAGGGCTGAGCGCTGAAAATACCCCTGTCCCAGCGACAGCCAGGGTTCTTTGTTCCAGAGGAGAGAAGGATGTAGTTTTAGGGCACTGGTCCCCCCATAAATCTCACCTGTGGTCATGGGCTGCAGATCCAACCCCAGTGACGTGATGAACAGAATGTTTGTGTCCAGCTCAGCCCAGCCCTGTGCTCTCCGCTGACACAGGGGTGGATTTTGGTACCACAGGGGTGCAGCGGTACCAGGTTCCAGATGAAAGTGTTCCTTTTTCCCTCCTCGAAGTCTCTGGTTCCCAGAAACAAGGGGCCAGACCTCAGAGCTCCCTGGAAGTTTCTGTGGGCTGAGGAGGATGTGGGCAGGGGGGGTAAAACAGGGAGACAGGACATGGAAGGTCCCTCTGGGGCTTCTGAGCCCAAAAGCCATGAGGGTTTTCCCAGGGACTGGGAGTCCCTCCCGTTCAGACTAACACGTGCTGTCTCTTGGGCCAGTTTTCCTTTGCAGAGAAATGGGAGCATCCAGAGGACACCGAGGTTCTGGGAGCTCTGGACCTTGGAGGTGCCTCGACACAAATAACCTTCCAGCCCGGAGTGCCCGTGGAGGACAGGAACACCTCGGTCTTCTTCCGCCTGTACGGCACCAACTACTCTCTCTACAGCCACAGCTACCTGTGCTACGGGAAGACACAGGCCCTGAAGATGCTGCTGGCAGCTCTGCACCAGGTACCACAGCCTGGGGCCTCAGGATGTGCTCAGCCATCCCCCACTGCCACGAAAGGTGTCTCCCAGGAACGTTGGGCATGCCTGTGGATAAAGTGTTAGGGAACTGGGAGAGCTTGAGATTTTATCTATGGAACCAAAGAATTCCCTCCTTTGGGTGGAAGATGGGGTGGTTCCCTGCCAGGGCTCCCTTCTCCCCAGATCTTGATGTGTAATAGCATTTTTTGTCATTTCCCAAGCCCAGCTGTATCCGTAGGTTTTCCCTGTCCATATTCTCTCCCCCTTGCTCAGTTTGTGCCCGAGAGAGGATTCCCAACACAGTTCCCACGCTGCTCCAGCACTGTGCAGTGTCCTCCTGCCTGCCCTGGGCCCGAGCGCTCAGTGCCCTGGGATGCAGGGATGCTCGGGAAGCACAGAGTCAGGATCCATCCTTGGTCCTCGCTGGGCCAGGGCCTGCAGGGTGCAGTGGGGACGGAGCGAGTGCCCAGAGCACCAAGCTCTCCGTGCGGGCAGAGCACCAGCACTGCCCTGGGGAGCAGGTGCCACTGCTGGGGGTGGCAGTGCCATCGTCCCCCCGGCACGGCTCAGTGGTGGGGGGACAGGGAGAGCCGTGGGCAGGTTAGTCGTGCACAGGAGGGATCCTGCTTCTCCTCAGATCCTCCTGGGGTCTAGGTGCTGCTTTTTGGGCTGGGCTGCGGGTGGGGTCTCCCTGGCATCCCACGCCAAGCCCCACTGATGGCTCCCTCTCTCTCCAGGACAGCGTGACTGCCCAGATCTCACACCCCTGCTACCCCATGGGGTACCAGGAGAATGTCACCGTGGCAGAGCTCTACGACAGCCCGTGTGTGCGTGCCCCCAGCACAGCCAGCCCTGCCCAGGTGCTGACGGTGACGGGCACAGGGGACCCAGCCAGGTGCATCATGGCCGTGCAGAAACTCTTCAACTTCAGCTGCGGGGCCCAGAGGCCGTGCGGGTTCAACGGGGTGTACCAGCCCCCCGTGCGGGGACAGTTCTTTGTAAGGAGCCTCCGTCCCTGTGTTTGCAGGGGAAGGGGGAAGAGAGAGGGTGGGAGCCTCCTCTGCCACCGGTTGTGGGAATGGGTGGGGACAGAGGTGACCCCAGAGCTGGTCCCATCTGCAAACCTCTGCTCCTATACCAGGAGATGGCTTTTGCCTCCTGAGGGAAATGGGAAGGCCTTGTCCAAGGGAAGAAAACTCAGCTAGCTCAGAATGCAAGCACCAGCTCCACGGCTTGTCAGCCAGCTCCAAGACTTTCTGGTCAACCATCAAGTGGGTGCTGGATGCAGAAACCTGGGAATTACATGGAACTCTGTCCATAGGCAAGAGGGGCCCCTGGGTCTTTTCTCAGGTGATGAAGGAGATGTGGTTTTTACCAGCTTCCCTTATCCCCCAGGCCTTTGCTGGGTTCTACTACACCTTCCACTTCCTGAACCTGACCAGCCAGCAGTCTCTGAATGATGTCAACACCACAATCCTGGCCTTCTGCAAGAGGAACTGGTCAGAGGTGAGAGCCCTGTGCAGGGCAGCCAGGAGCCCTGTGCTTGTCCTGTCCCAAATCTGTCCCCAGGGAACACATGTCCCGCTGTTCCCAGGGCTAGGGAGTGTTTCTGAGCATGTGTTTCGTTCCCTGTTGCCCTGTGCCCCACAGCTGGAGCGGACCTTCCCGCAGGACAAGAAGTACCTGCACACGTACTGCTCCGCAGCCATTTACATCCTGACGCTGCTGCTCGATGGCTTCAAGTTCAATGAGCACACCTGGAGCAACATCCACTTCAGCCAGCAGGTAAACACACCTGTGGGCAGCTGCAGCCTCAGCCTTGCCCTGGGCATGTCCAAGAGCAGCATCTCTGGAGTCTCCTGTGCCAGAAATGTGTCCGTTTCATGGCCCCTCCCCAGCGATCCCAGCAGAGCTTCATTCTTTCTTACTGCTTCCAAATCTCTGACCCCATTCCTTTCTCACTTTCTCTGGTGTGAACTTAACCCCCATTTTAAGGGGGTCAGGGAAGTGTAGAGTAGGATTTGCCCACTTTGGTCTCTGATGCTCTCATCACAGAGGTGATGGTGGCCGATGACCCATTTGAACCAGAGTATGGCCAGGCCACGATATTTCCAGGATGAGAGAAAACAGCCTCAGGTTGTGCCAGGGGAGGCTTATGTTAGATATTGGGAATTTTTTTTCACAGAAAGTGTGGTCAGGCATTAGCACAGCTGCCCAGGGCAGTGGTGGAGTCACCATCCCTGGAAGTGTTAAAAAAATTTGTGATGTAGCTCTTGGGGTCATGGCTTAGTGGTGAACGTGGTGGTGGTGCTGGGTCGATGGTTGGACTCGATGACCTTAAAGGTCTTTTCCAACCTTAACAATACTATGGCCAGATCAGGAGGATTATGGGGAAGGAGGATAGCTCAGATCCAAAATCCTGTGCAGGTCACAGAGGCACAGCTGAATCAGAGCCATCATCCATGTTCAACTGTCCCTTATCACTGGGGAAGGGGGGACAGGAAAGCTGCTGGCAGGATCAGGTTCACCATGGGCAGGGCCACCCGTGCAATGGCAGCTGGGGCAGCCCCTGGGAGAGATGCCTGCCAGTCCCCTGCACCAAAGCTACTGGTGCCTGGGACAGGTACTTTAGGGTGGTCCCCTCTGCTCTGTCCCTGCAGGCAGCACACACAGACATCGGCTGGACACTGGGCTTCATGCTGAACTTCACCAACATGATCCCCGCGGAGCCTCTGGAACTTGTCAAGGGCCACCAGCCCGGGCTGTGGGCAGGGGCTGTCTCCTTCATCGTGCTGGCCCTTGTGACAGGCCTGGTGGCTGCTTTCCTCCTGTGTTTCTGGAAAACCAAGTAGCTCCCAGCCTCCTGACTCCAGGCATCCTGCCCACTAACCCAGGCAAGGAAGTGGTGCAGAAGAGGTGGAAGGGGGAGAAGAATGAGGGCATTAGACCCATCTCCATTGCTCCGGAGATCTGACTGGGTCATCTCTGTGAATGTCTAAGATTACAAAGTTGTCTTGATCTCTCTGAACCTCCAAGAGGAAAAGACTCCTTTAATCTGACTGCCAAAAGCTGACTGAGACTTGGTGGCTGGATGAAGCCAGATAAATTCAAACTAGAAATAAAATCTGTTTTGTTTTTCAAATATGAATGTCATTGCCCAGCCTAGCACAGTTTCCTTGGCACTGCCAGTCCTGCTGGGCTGCTCTCTCAACAGCCCTGGGAGGCAAGAGATGGAGAGCCATGGTGGGCATCTAACTCTGAGGAGAGGGATGACATCATCTGTATCCTGCCCTGTGCAAGATGTGCAATATTTTTGTAGTATGTGACAGATGATCATCTCCAAAGACACTGTCAGCTGTCTTTAAAAGTATTTACTGGCCTATCCCAGCAGAAAATCACAAGTGGAAGTTGATTTAAGAGTTGCCAACTCTGGCTCAGGGTTTATTTTATATTCAAGTTACACAGCCCAGCTTTGTCAAACTCCAAATCCAGAACGGGTCCCAGCTCCAGACACTTGAGTGTTTTATTTAGATCAGCAAAGCCCAGCCCAGCTCAGCTGCAGGAACTCGGCAGCCCTTTCAGTCCCTGCAGCACCAGTCAGTGCTGCACTTCCCAGCCCTCTCCCCAGTGCCTCCAGGGCTCTCCCATAGCCTGGAACTGCTCTGAGCAGTGCAGGCTTCTGCAATTCCCTCTCCTCTGTGCTGCAACACCCCACCTTGGACTTGGGGCTTAAGGAAAGAATCAAAGGCATCTGGGCTGAAGAATGGTCAGATCATAAGGTGGAAGCATGGTGATCCTAACCCACGGTGTTATCCCATTAACCCCTCTGCAAACTGGTCCCAAAAGCCTTCTGAAGGAGCAGCGTCTCTGCTGCATCTCTGCTGGTGGAGATAAGGTTGTGTGACCTGAGAGCCCGGGGAACAGGGCTCTGCCTCCTGCTCCCAGGCAGCCATCCTTGGCTTTGTTAGAGTGAGGCTCAGCTTTCCCAGCCCGAATGTGAGCAACAGGGGAGAGGGGATGAAGACCTTCACCCAGAGGAACCTCTTCCCACCCAGAGGAATATCTTCCCAGCCCAGAGGTCTGAGCTGCCACATGGACAACTCCCACAGCCAAACAGCAGATCCCTCTCTCTGCTCTGCACAGACACATCTTTGGCAGTGTAAGCACAAGGTCTGGGGACAGGCTGTAGGAAATGCTGTCAGACTGCTGGAACTGACCCCATGGGATCTGGGAGTGGGAGATATCCCTTGTCCAGGTTCAGCAGAGCCCCTGGCTGGCTGGGGCCTGAATGAGCTGGGATTGGTGTTTCCCATTCCTGGGAGTGCAGTTGAGCAGGAAAAGGCTCCTGTCTGCTATAGGAAGGCAGAACCACAGCTGGTCTGGGTGGCAAAGCATTTGGGGAAGATGCCAGTCTTGCCATTGCAGCATCCTTCCAGCCAGTCCTCGTTCACTGGGAAAACACAAAGGAGCAGGATGAGTCCTGGCCCATACAAGTGGGGTTACTGAGTTTTCATGGCTGGAATTTAACTCTGGACAAAACTCGGTGCAAGCCTGTCACTCCTGAGAGTATGAACCTGAGACAATATGGGAGAGGCCCTGTGCTCCCAGTCCCTCCCTGCAGCAGACTCCAAAAGCCCGTCCCAGGACAACCTGCAGCAGGACTGGAGAGCTACCTTCAGAGAGGATATCCAGCACATCTCCCTTGCTGAACTCCAGGTCTCCTGGTCCCTGTGCCAGGTAAGAGTGTTGAGCCAGCATCCGGTACAGAACAGGTCTGCCTGAGTGGGAGTCTGAGTCCTGCAGGAAAAGCCAGCATGGAGATTGCAAGGCAAAGCAGAGACTGGAGCCCAGCACAGCAGAGACACTTGTCACAGTCCCTGTACCTGGCAGTAGAGTGTCACCCTGCCATCTGTCAGCTGCTGCCACATCCTCCCCAGATCCTCCTCTCCCAAGACTGTCCCCAGCTCCGTGCCATCCGGGTGCCTGTAGCTGCAAGCGTTTGTTAATGTGGCACAAATCATCTCACTTAAATCCAGCCTTTGAGAAAAGCCCAGCCCTCTGCCACCCTCAGCCTTCACAGTCCCCTTTGCAGGCCAGCTCAGAGCTTATCACCTTGCACAGTGACATGGGGCCACCCCACATGCTCAGCAGAAATGGCACTGTGGGGAGTGACACTGTCACCTCCTCACACACTGACTTGAGGGAAAGATCCTAAACTCTCCTGGCTCCACTGACTGTGTCCCAGGGGTGTCACAGTCAGGGAGATTTCACTCCAGGACCTGACTCCCAGATTGCTCTGCACTGATCCCAGTTACTGCAAAGGCTGAGCCGAGCAGGAGAAAATCCGATATACAGTAACTGCATCTACACAGTTTTTCCTTCTGTCCCCCCTTTCTCTTGACATGTACTGTTTTCTGGGAAAGATCCTTTTGGGCGTACAAAGCCCATATATCACAGAGTCATAGAATGGTTTGGGTTGGAAGGGACCTTAAAGACCATTCACTTCCAACCCCCCTGCCATGGGCAGGGAATCTTTCACTATCCCAGGTTGCTCCAAGCCCCATCCAACCTGGCCTTGGACACTTCCAGGGCTGAGGAGTTCACAGCTTTTCTGGGCAACCTGTGCCAGGACCTCACCACCCTTATAGTAAAGAATTTATTCCTAATATCTAATCTAACCCTGCCCTCCTTCATCTTAAGGCCATTCCCCCCCTGTCCTGTCCATCGAGGCCCTTGTCCAAAGTCCCTTTCCAGCTCTCTTGGAGCCCCTTTATGTCCTGGAAGGTGGCTTACAGTAGGAACAGTGTGTTATCCTCCATGGAGCAAGAGCCATGGTAAGGTTTGCGTGCAAGGCAGACTGTGCTCACGCCTTTCCTGGATCCCTGCTGGAATGCCTCAGCCCTGGATAAATGTCCCCGGGAGGCCAGACACAGCGTGGCTGTGTCCTCAGGGGGATGGGTGCCTGCTGCCCCATCTCTGTCTCACACCCCCTGTACCTCGGGGTGCCCCGCTGTGCCTGCTGCCCCATCTCTCACACCCCCCCGTACCTCAGGGTGCCCCGCTGTGCCTGCTGCCCCACCTCTCACCCCCCCATACCTCAGGGTGCCCCGCTGTGCCTGCTGCCCCACCTCTCACCCCCCCATACCTCAGGGTGCCCCGCTGTGCCTGCTGCCCGAAGCGCTCCCACAGCAGTGCCCGCAGGGCCGGCAGGGCCGGTGCCTCGCCCGCCTGCAGCACCACCGAGCACTCGCAGCGCGCCCGCAGCACCACCGGCCTGGCTGAGCCCGGGGAGGCCTCTCCGTGGCTCTGGGGGATCTGCTGAGAGATGTGGCACTGTAGTCAGGCTGGTCAGTCAGACTGCAGAATCACAGAATGTCCTGAGCTGGAAGGGACCCACAAGGACCATCCAGTCCAACCCCTGGCCCTGCACAGACACCCCAACAATCCCACCCTGTCCCTCAGAGCGTTGTCCAAATGCTCCTGGAGCTCTGGAAGCCTTGGGGCCGTGCCCACTGCCCTGGGGAGCCTGTTCAGTGCCCAACCACCCTCTGGAAGAGCCTGGACTGACTGAAGTCCATGGACCAAGAACCTCGACTGACTGTGTCGGCTCTCATATCCAAGAGGTGACACAGACACAACCTCTCGTCTCTGTGCTGCCATGTCATGGTAGAGCATCATTAAAAGGCAGATCTGAATTTCAGAGAGGTAACTATGGATTCAAAGCCTGGAATCAAATGTTCCTCCAATGACTCAGGAAACCTGTTTCTGGGTCTGATTGCACAGGTATCTCCCAACCCAAAAATTATATGAGTAGGATCCAAATTCCTCCAGTCAGCTGGAGAGAAGCAGCCACATTCCCACTTTGTGCTGCCTTCTGGCTGAAGTACAGCTGACAAAGCTACTCCAAATGCCCTTCAAAGAGGGGTGGCAGAGCTGACCTGCAGCTGGGGGACAGAGGTTCTGCCCCCAGGTAGACAGAGGAGCGATTCCAGGGCCATCACACACAGAAGTTGGCAATGACATGGAGGTGCCTCAGAGAACATCATCCCAGAATGCAAATATGAATGAACTGTGGTACCCAGACTGACAGGGACAGAGAATGGCACACGGCAGAAGGGGAAGAGACAGCAGGGAGTTCAAAGACAGCTCTCCCTTGCAAAGAGTGTGTATGACAACAGCAATGTGTCTGGGGCTCTTGGCACCTTGGAGGGTGGCAACAGGTCAGTGCCTTGTAAACCTCAGCCCTGGACTGCCTCACAAAGTAGGATGGTCACAAACTTGGGAGTGGAGGAGCAAAGACCACATGGGAGCCTCTTTTTCGAATGAGAAAGAGGTCAGAGGAAGGACATTTTTTCCATGATTTTGGAGCAGCTCAGGAATTTTGGAGGGTCTGGGCAGGAATCTTGCCCTTTTTGCAGCCGTAGTGTCTTGAGGCTGCAAGCTGGTGGAACAACTCACCTTGGAGTCCATCTGGGCACCAGCATCACTGGCAAAGGCATTTTCTCCCCCAGGAGGCTCTGCAGAACAGAACAAGAGCAGAGGAACAGCCCTGCAGTCAGCAGAGGCTGCTGGAAGCTTCAGCACACAGACAGGGGATCCTCAGCCTCCCCACGACCCCCTGAAGGGTGGGTTTGGGCACAGTTTCACCCACTAAGGTGGCCCAGGGACTACCTGGCTTCTGCTTCACATGCAGGCGGCTGGGAGGCACCTGGGCAGGAGGAAGGGGGATCCCATTGCTGATCTTCTGCAACAGAACAACACCAGAGAGGAGTGAGAAGACACTGGAGCCTGGACAAGGTTGATGCGTGACGGCTGCAGCCAGTTACAATTTGTGGGTGTAACCCCAGGGAGACCAGTTCACTAAATGGTTGGATGATGTGGATCACTCAGGCTCTTGTGGGCAGCAGGAGTGAGGAGAGGTTTGTGGGACACTTCCTTGGCCCCCTGGCCCTGCCTGGGTTGGTGCTGGAGCGTGGGGAGGCTGCTCACACTGTGCTGAGGGCTCTCCCCAGCTTGGGCTGGTTCACAGTGAGTCATCCATGGAGCAAATGCCCAAGAGTGTGCTATGCTCAGGGATTCACTTGGAGGGGAAAAAATAATAGTAAAAAAACCCATAGCAACATCTGAACAACAACGTGCTTCAAAAATCCCTCACAGGAAACAGGGGTCTGAATCGCACCTTTCCACCCTGGGTTCAGACGGAAAACGATTGGGATAATGTGTGGATGTGCCTGTGGTGGAGATGGGAGATGAAGTTTTCCAAAGTCAAAGGTGAGGTGCATGATCTCAGGGCAGAAAGCAGGGCTTGCTTAAGGCATTCCTGTCCCACTGCAGGAGATTCACCTGCTCCCACTGTGCTGGTGAACTGGAACATGTGAGCACTCACCACCCTCTTCCCTGCTGCCTCTGGTGGCTGTAGCCATCTTGGGAGCAGGCTGGATAAACCTGTGCCTCAGGCCCTCAAATTCCTCAGCCTATTCCAGTGGCTCAACTAATTACAGTGGGGCAGGAGAGCTGGGGCAGCTCCTTTTGTGTGTTCTGTCAGCCCATGGCAGGTAAGGGAGAACAACACCTAGACCAGGTTGTGATACAAGCTTGGCTACATGTCCAAGCCCACAGATTTTGCTGTAAAGAGATCCAGTGCACTAAAAAAAAAAAAAAAAGTCCCTTGCTCTTGACTGTTCTGTTTTTCTTGTTTAAGAAAACTTGGTCTTCAGTCAAGGGTCTCAGTGCTTCACACCCTACGTTTCTCTTACACAGTTGTTCCATCCTGTGATTATCTTACAAATAAATGTCCCAAATGCATCTCTTGGTCCCCCCCCTCACCCCTACTGCAAGGTTGCCAGCTCACCCATTTATCCATCCTTGAGACAGGCTCCAGGAGAGAGCTTGGGATGTGCAGCTTCTGTGGGACACAGAGCAGAGCAAAGTGAAACAGGAGCTGCTGCTGTGGCAGCCACAGCCCCAACCCCTCCAGTCCCTGTCACTGCCTGTCCCCCTACAGCCACACAAATGTGCCTGGGGGGCCTGGGGTGACACACAGCCCCCCATGTGCCTTGTGCTCAGACACTGCTGAACAAAATCCAAGGGTCCTTTTGCACCTTTCCCACTGCTGATGGAGTGCCTGTAACACATCAGACACTCACCAATCCACAGCCCCTGCTCCCAGGACAGATGCTTAGGCAGAGCATCTGTCCTGGAGCCAAGGACACCCAGGGACACCAGTCCAGCAGCATATCTGTGTCTTCTGACAATCGCTGCTATTGATTTCAACTGATCATTGTGAGTAATTGTTTGCTTACAATGCTTTTTTTTTTGGTCCAGAGTCTATTATTTTACTTTTCTTGACTTTGAATTTCACCTGACACTTCACTGAGTGGTCAACCAGCACATCCAAATACTTGTATGACTCTTCACTCTTAGCTGCAGATGCCTCAGGCTCTGCTGAATGGTTTGATTGTCTGTCATGGAACATGGCCAGCTTAAGAAGCACCATATTACCACACCTGTTACTGTAGCACTTAGGAATTTGCTAAAAGTTTATGTCACAGCAGATTCACTGTGGGTACATAATTACTTTGAAAAAAAAAAAAGAAAAAAACCAACCCTGTTCATTTATACCCACTATTTATTCTGTATTTTAACCTGTTACCAGTCCTCAGAACGCTGCGTCCCTTGCTCAGGCACCTCACTGATTTACAGTAGTCTTGTGAAGAATCTTTTGACTGTTTTGGAAAGACAGGCAGGTAATACATTCACTGGCTGAACCTAATCCAGGTATGCAATGGCTCTTTCAAAGAACTGAAGTAGACATGTGAGAAAAGGCTTCTGCCAACAAAAGATTTTTCATGTTGCTGTGTTTATCTACTTCTATTCAGTCTGTTTACCCTACAGTTCCCCAGTCTGCAGGAAGATGTCAGATTTTCTGGGCTTTAATTCCTTAGTTCTTTTCTAGAGCCCTTTATAAAACCTGCCTGCATAGCTGAAACCCTCCCCAAACCTCCCCAAAGTTAATTTAACAGAGGCATCAGGGTAAAGAATGACCCATCTCCTCAGCTCCCTTAGAGCTCTCAGGTGACAAAAACTGCTCTAGTTGGTGGTCCTTGGTGAGGTCTGATGTCCCACATGATTCAGCAGTAGGATCCTGGATGACGGAGAGCACGAGAGCCCAAAAGGTGCCCACATGGAACTGCAGAGGTGAATGGCAGAGGCTGGTGGGAGCCAAGTGTCAGGAAATCTCTGGTATGTGGAAATGAGCTCCTGAACTCACCTCCTGCTCTGCAGGGCTGCAGGTGACCCCGAGGGCTGTGCTCAGAGGGCCGTGGGCTCTGCTGGGGGCTGGGCTGTGCAGCCCCCTTTCTCTCACCTGTCCATCGTGGATGGCTGTGGCCCAGCCCTCTGCTCCCCTGCTCAGCACAAACACCAAACTGCCGCCCTTCACCACCGGCTCCTCCGACTGCTCGGGGCAATACTGGGACAGGACTCGATGGTATCCTGCCTCACTGTCCCTGTGGAGAAAGAGTGGGAGCACCCTTACTAACCCCAGAGTGCTGGTCCAGAACACTGCACCAATCCCAACTGCCATGTGCCAGAAGTTTCAGGGGTTGGGAAATCATGATTTCCATTGCTACGCTTTGGTCCAACTGTGAACAAAAGGAGCTTGGAAAACACTGATTTCCCAAATGTAGCTGCATTTTCATTGTACTGATAAACATTCTCCAGATCAAAACAATTATTAAACTCAGGCCCGAAGTACTGCTGGTACAATATCACCAAAACAAATTACTTTCATGGGTTTTGAACCTGATTTTGGCACAGCACAGCAGGGCTGGGAGTATTTGGAAGCCTTGTCCTGGGAACCAGGATGGGACAGCTGAGCATCCTCTGTCACAGACCTGGGCATGTCCCACAACCTGCTCTTTCATTCCTCAGCCATAGCATGATCCATGCCTGCCTCCCAAGACTGCTGAATCAACCCCTGCAAATTGCCCAGAGATTCTTGCATGAAGGATTCCAGGGACCCACAGTGTCCTTTACATCCACACAAGTCTTTGCATGCTTGTCATTCACCCCACCCTTGGTGAGAAGTGGGTGTGGATCTCTCAGTCTTCACCCAAAGACACCAGAGAACAAAGCATGACTTTCTGAACAGAAATAGTGAGAGAAGAGTTAGACCAAGGTGGACAACACTCACCGCAGAGCATCAGCACTGGGTTCATAAAAGCCCTGTTTCTGTGGGAGAAACAACAGTACCTGTTTATAACAGTGCCTCGTCCAGCAGCAGTGCCACCTTATCTCCTGTCCCTCTGAACACCACACTGAGGTATTTTGTCTTTACTCTTGACCCCTTTTGTCACTCCACACCACCCAGACCCAGAAGTCTGCTGCTCCACACCTTAGCAGGATGTACCTTCTGTTTCTTCCCCTCCCTCTTTACCTCATCAGGAAGCAAGTAACAAAATCTCCTCCCCCTCCCTTGGTTCGAGGAACTCCTGTCACAGTGCAAAGCAGCCTCTCTGAGCTCATGCTCACAGATTTAATGAAGTGCTGGGCAAAGGCATGTTGAGCCCAGCAAAGTCTCCACTGCTGGTGAAGAGTCAAAAATGTATCTTCATGGGGCTGGAGACTCCCATCACTGAGTCCCTTCCAGCTAGTACTGAGCCCACTGCTTGGCTCTGAACATCCCCATGGAGCCAGGCTGACAGTGCGCTGGTTCTTTCAACAATACACTCTTCCCCTGATGTGTTAGGGACTGAGCCCCTGCCTGGAGCTCCATGACAAGCTCCATTCCTCCTTTCACAGCTATGTCCTGCTCACCTGAGGCCTGAGAGGCTCAAAGCCAATGTACTCATCATTGGGAATGATGGACGAGATCACCTGTTGGAGGACAAAGTAACGAGTGAGTCGAGGCTGGATGAAGAGACTCTCAAACTTCATCCAAGATTATCTACTCAGACTCATTTCCTTCTGGCATCCAAAGGTTAATAGAGCAATGTACACAGTGGAAAAGGCAGAGCTGGATTCCCAAATCAGACCACATTTTTTTAAAGTCTTTTCAAGCTTTCTTTAAAAGCACATTGAATGAATTACTTTCCCTTTTCTTGATTCCTGTTAGAGCTCCTTGGCCTGTGACACTTCTGCTGACTGCACTGGTCACAGAAGGGATCAGAGAAATTCTCTGCTGGCTTGTGTTAAGGGATGTGACAAAGCATTTGTCTCCTAAGTGCCCACCTGTCACACTGGGAATGCAGGACTGAGCTGGAAAAATGTGCTCGTCTTCAAAACGTCATTGTCAGCAAGAAGGGAACCATGGGTTCCCTGAGTACCTGCTTGGCCCTTTCAGACTTTAAAGTGACCAAAATTGGGAAGGGTTTTTAGTCCCAAAATGCATTTTTGATAGAAGAGGTGGCAATTCTAACGAATTTTGGCTTCTGTGTCCCAGGTGCCTGGACTGGCTGCAAGCACTGACCACCCTGCTCCGGGGTCACCCCCAGCACAGTGGCCAGTAGCACTGCGCTCTGGAGTTGGCAGAGGTGGGATTTTAATCTGCTGCTGTTAATCTTAATGATTATGTGCCTGTTACCTTGGGTTTACCCAGGAAATCTTTGGAATCCAACTGTTCAACTTCCTTCTTCCGTGGTCTGAAAAGTTCCCCAAGAGGAACCTGCATGGGCTCTAAAAACAGGCGGTCCTAGGGCAGGGAAAGCAGATAAGGGAAAAGCCATCATCAATTGATATTAAATGAAACTTCAGAGCAGTGAAAAGCAAATCCAGCTTCCCCAGGTGTGCAAGAGCAGCTCCAGGAAGACATTGGGGCAAAAATTACGGCTATGAACTTGCCAAAGGCACTCAGGGTCAACAAGCACATGCAAACTGAGAGCTCAGCAGCCACTCCCCAGTGTGGAGTCAAGGGCTAACATGTCCATGGGATGGGTGGGAAGGGAGGCAGTGCAGGAAGGTTTATTGAACAATTTTCTAGACAGTTTTTTTATTTGACTTCAAATGTTTTCTCTGTTCAGCCACTGAGTAGCATGCTAATAGCAAATATAAATAATACGCTGTTGTAAAGTACAAATATGATGCTAAAGAGATGACTAGATTAAAAACAAAGTGATCATCTCTTGAAAAGTATGCAAATAAGGAAGTATGAAGGTAGCAAACTAATGAACTGCCCAGGAAGAGTTAAATCAGAGATCTGCAAATGTTTCCTGATCATAAAGGAGTCTAACAGGAAACTATTACTTAGAAGCAGCCCTAGAAACCCTTTCACACCCTCCTTAAGCTCTACATGAGATTGGCATTAATATCTGAGCTGCCACCTGAGGCAGCTGTTCCTGAGGCCAAAGGGACTGAAAGGAGTCAGCCACTGTCACCTGAAGGGAGACTCTCCAGATCTGCACTTGTAGGGGTTCTGCACTTAAAACACTGCACAAGGCAACTAAGTGCCTGAACAGGAGAGACCAGGAAGAAACTTCCACAGCCTGACAAGTCACCCTAGAAGTCTCCACTGTGGTGTTTCTGGGCCATGAAGCACCTGGGGGTGATGGAGTTCTTCGATTAGCACTGGTCTGGCAGAGCATCACCAGCAAAAGGCTGGGACTGGGTTAGCAGGTGGATAGACAAGAACATCCAAATGTACAAGGATCAGCACACTCCCATCTCACAGTTCTTTGCTGAAGCCCAAAGCACATACCCAGGAACTCAGAAGTGGTCTTACCTGCACCCGCTCAAGGGCCAGGTCCAAGATTGCTGTTCTTCTCTCAGGTCTCCACACAACAGCCTTCTCTAGGGTGACTCTGGCCTCCTGCCACTGCTGCAGGCAGCACTGCACTGCTGCAGTGCTGTACAGCACCTGGAGTGGGCACAGGGGGAGGGCTCAGAGGGCTGGGAGCACGACACCCCCAACATGACCTACTGAACTCAGCCAAGAAATAGGGACCAGGCACTGAAACACCACAAAAACAGCAACGAGAAAGGCACTCTGAGCAGCACAGCTGAAAAAACGTCATAATCAGAGTGGAAAAAGATAGAGGTGTGGGTGTGCTGGAGCTGCTGGCTCTGGCCAAAGCAAGGAGAGACACGGGGGCACCAGGTAAAGAGTCTGGTGCCACACAGTTTAAATATGATCCTTCCTGCATCTGAAAGGTCAGAAAGCTTTTCTTGTGTTTCCTTCTGCATGCAACTAGGTGATATTTTTTTGTAATTCTGACTGCCTGTCATTGCAAAATAACTTAACTGACACTATTTCATGTTGTAGTGGGCTGTGAATGTGCAAATTGTCACTCGTTACCCTTCAGCAGCATGTCAGTCTGTTCAGTGCTGAAGTGCAGGGTGTGGGAGTCTTGCAGACAAGGTGTTGGGGGCCTTGGTCTGTGTGCTGAATTAGGAGTGGGAGATCTCTCCTTGTCACTGGCCAGCAGTCAGTGTGTGGGAAACTTGCTGGGCTACAGGCAGAAGAGAGGCCCAGGAGCCACAGCTCGTTATTGTCTGAGATAAGGTTATCAGCCTGTGAGCTGCTCTGTGTGTCTGGCTGCAAGCCCTGCTCGGGACAGAGCTGCAGCCAACGGGATGCTTTTCTTCACTCCTTAATCATGACAGCAGGCACTGTTTGGGGGTGTGGGGAATGACAATCCTGAGCATGCACAAGAACTGCAGAGGTGCTCCCTCTTGGAGAGGCAAGGCAGCAGTTCTCACTCAGTCAGAAGTGTCACAGCCTTGCAAGAGGCAAATATTTCTGGATTTTCACAGCATACATGTATCTCCCACGAGAAGAGCGGCTGCAGCGTGAGAGGCCAGGCACGGGGAAAGTTGATGGCACAGTTCTGCTGGAGGATTATGTTTGTGTAGTTTGAAAAATGAGCTGCAGGTAGATGTAGGAGCCAGATACAGTTAAATCAGGACGCTAATCCTGAGTCTGGAGGGCCAGCACATGTCCTGGTGATGTCTGGAGTGAGGGACTGTGTGTTCACATCATGAAGGGCACAAGCCTGCCCTGGATGGCCTCAGGGCACTCCTGCAGCCCTGGCCCTTTCAAAGGCAACCTGTCACCTCTAAGTTAGCTCGGAGAAGGCAGCGCTGGCATTGAAACTGTTAAAACCAGGGGGGTTTGGGTAATCTCACAGATGCCAAGGAGAGCTTCTTCCTGCCAGGTATAAGGTGCATGAAAATTGCTGATATGCTTGACTGGAGTTACACAATAACTCCTCACTCCCACGGAATTAAGGAGTTAAATACTCTTTCCTGTATCTGCTTTTCAACCTCTGTGTGTGGACTCAGGACAGAAGAAGACAGAATGAGCTCTCGCAGTAAAGGACACTTTCTAGGAGTCTTTTACTTTCCAAATATTACAAATATTTACAATCAATTCAGACTTAGAGCTCTCTGAAACAGGATGGGGCAGGTTGACTCTGTGTAACAGTAAGAGCTGCAGGGTGAAGTGTCACAGAAGCAAACTCAGCCTGCAGCCCAGGGGGTAAGTCCAGGCACAGATGGAATATTAAGATCAGTTGCTGCAGTTGGAAAGTCAGGCTTTCATGCACCTGGATTTCCTAGACTCTGCATTATGACAAGTTTTGTTCTCATCTGTCTGTATTTTAACCTATTTCAGCTCTTAGGGTTGAGGAGTTCACCAAACTGACTGTAAATATTACACAGAATCCAGACTGGTTTGGCTTGGGAGGGACCTTAAAGCTCATCCAGCTCCCATCCCCCTGCCATGGGCAGGGACACCTTCCACTATCCCAGGATGCTCCAAACCCTGTCCAACCTGGCCTTGGACACTTCTGGGGATGGGGCAGCCACTACTTTTTTCCATGTGTAGAGAAGATAAAAACCCTCAGTATACAAATTCTTGTGCACTTGCTCTGAACAATTTCATTTTCCAAACTGTGTAATTTTGCCAAAATCTCCAAAGATGACATTGTTTTATGACTTTTATGATTAAGTTACTTAAACAAAAAGTGCAAGCAGAAATTTTTTACTGTTCTTAGGTATGGTCTTAAAAAACTCTTGGGTTAGTAATGCCTACTGCTGAATCCTCCAGCAGAAGGGCAGGATTGCTGAGACAGGCTGACTCTTACCTCCCAGGCATAGAGGATGTGCCTCAGCCCCAGCTGCTTGTAATCGATGAAGGGATTCTGTCTTAAGTGACCGAAGGCCATGTGATAATCAGAGAGAGCATCTTCAAACCTGCAGCGCAGAGGTGACAGAAGAAACTGAGGCTAAAAAAGCTGAAGACTGTTTAAGGAGTTCAAAAATAAAGCAGATAACGTCTTCTGCTCTGTAAGCCTGGGTGGGGAGAGCTGCACCAGAGCTGTATCATCTTGTGACCAGTCCTCTCCCTGTTGGTAGACAGCACACAATGAACATGGTGTGTCTCTCCTCTGGGATTACCTGCACTGCTTTACTCACTGGGATGAACAGGAGGCTTCGATCCCTGGAACAGTCACAATTCCAAGGAGGAGAAAATGTAAAGAACAAAGACTAACCACTGCTGTGAGCTCCTTGCCCAGGCAGTGCTGTCCCAGCACGTGTCTGGGAGGAGTGAGGGCTGTGGGAATGCTGTGGGAACCCCACTGATGGTGAGCAGTGAGGGCATGGCCAGAGAAGTAAGAGCAGAAATTTAGAACAACTCCAAGGATAAGGAGGGAATTAGTCTGCATTTACACCAGCCACACGTCTGAAATCCAAACAGGTTCCCACTGAGGCTGCAGGTGGGGAAAGGAAGGGTCCAGGAAGGGCTGTGCAGTGGGTACCTGACCAAGGGCCAGGGAGCACAGACAGGAGAAGGTGCCCAGGTGAGTGGGGGGGTGGGAGCAGCATCTGGTGAGGGAAGGAGCCACGGGGTGCTGGTGGCCACCAGCTCTTTGGGCAGGAGGCAGGTCTGCCAGCTGTGCTGCCCCTGCAGTGTGTGTGTCCTTGGGGCACAATGCTCTGCTTCTTCTGGCTGTAGAGCAGCTCCAGTGAGCCAGACAGGGCTCCACCAGCCTGGACTGGGGCTCTGTGGGCAGAGGCACAGAGCCTGGAGCTGCCTGACAGCACAGCTGTGAGTGCAGAACTGCTCACTTTAACTCCCTCCCAGAAATTAAGGTCTGGAAAATACAGGGGAAATAGCAGGAAAGAGAATAACTGAAGCTCAAAGGTAAGAAGAGATCTTCAAACCTGAAGAAAATACTTCACCCACTTCTCTGAGCAGGATGCCACTGTGATTTAACCACGGAAACAATGAGTAATCAATCCCATGACACTACTGGAGCAATCTCAATCTTTTATCAGCTGTCAGCAGAGAGTGGCAATCAGACACTGTGGGCAGACTACATTTTTAGGAAGGCCAGACTCATGTGTGTCATGTGAAGACACACCAAGCAGCCCAATTATATTTTTTTAATTCCTAAAGAAAATCTGAATGGCAACATAACAACCTGGCAGCCCCAGGAGTCTCTGTGTGTACAGGACAGCAACGTCATGTGTTAGCCACCCCTGGGGCCCCAGAGTTGTGCAGCTCTTACCAGAGATAGGACTTGCTGTGACACGGTTTGCAAGGCCAAAGCAGACCCTGTGAACTATTTAAGATTGCTGGAAGAAGTGAATTTTAGAATCATAGATCATTTAGGTTTAGTAATAAAGCACGGCTGGAAGGAGAGAACCAAAGACTGCCCTGGCTGTGCACCTCACTCACATTTCCAGCTGCAGGTGGACCAACCCTCTCTGGAAGTAGCCCACAGCCAGGGAATTGTCCTTCGCCACGGTCTGATCGAAGGCCTAAGGAGGAAAACACAGGCACATCCCCAGGCTCAGCTGGGATCTCCCCTGTCCGTGCCTGGGCACACACACTCAGCCAGCCCTGCCCCGGCTGCCCTGGCAGAGGCAGTCCCTGTGTCCAGCTCCCAGGGGCCGCACACGGCCATCTTTCAGGTCTTGGCTCCCTACGAGCTGAGCCTCAGGTTTTTATCCCTCCTTGCTACGATGGACTGGACATTCATGAGCTACACTGGCCACTTGGCATCTTGTAATGGGAAGACTGTGTAGCCCGGAGCAGTTTGCTGGGACAGGGGGAGCAGTGGGATGGGTCAGGCTGGGGAAGGCTGCGTGAAGCACACGATGGGAGCACACGAAAGGGACGGAGCTGCAGGGCTGCACACAATGGCCTCTAAGTCAGTATTTCTGGTTCAGTTCCATGTCTAAATACAGGCAAGCACTAGCAGAGCTGGCAGCAGCTCGTGGCTGCTGGTTCAGAGTAACTCTGAGCTGGGAAAGCTGTGTGTCATCCTGAGACACTGAGGAGGTGTCCTCCTTCCCTTATCACTGCAGAGACTGCATGGAGATAACAGCTCCTGAAACCCAGACTTCCCTGACACTGCCTGGACAGGGATAGCACTGCAGGATGAAGATATGCAGCAGGAGGTCAGAGAGTGACCGTGTCTCCTGATGAGGTGGTGCCTGGTTTCCGTGACTCCAGAGCACACCTTACTGGCACTGTCTGCCTGACTGTGCTATAAATGAAATAACCAACAACCAACCATTGAGCTACACGGAAGTAGAGCTGAGCTTTTTCCCAGGCAGTGCCCATTGATTGGGGCTGAAAAGTCTCTCTTGGGCATTCCTATGACATGCTCAGTGTGTCCCCAGTAGCAACTGCCCTGCCCGGGGCCCCACGGCTCTGCCCCAGCTCCTACAGCACAGACTTAGCTCCTCTTTCTGCTGTTTAAGGAAAGGCTTATCTGTACCTCCTTACTGGGCCCTGACAGACAGACACACAGACAGATGGATGTGCAGACATGCCAGGTGCTGTCACAAAAAGGCTTTTCCTCAGGGCAGCTGCTCTTGCTTCCCAAAGGTAGCAGTTTTCCAGCACAGCAGCTTCATTTTGTCAGTCTCCACTGCAAAGCAGCACACTTATTTTTTCAAAATACACCTATCTCATTTCTAAATCCGTGCCTATGTAACAGCTATTGGACACCTTCTGCCTGCTTTGATTTAAAGCTACAATGCAGTAGAGGTGTGGTTTTCACATTATAATGAGCTAAGCTCATCTAAAGCTGATTTAGCTTTAGTAAAACTTTAGGTACATTGCCAAATGTGGTTTCTAGTATCTAATTTAAGGTTTCTGTGTTCCTATTATCTCTTCACTTCCAAAACTATTCTGCAACACCTTGAAATTTCCCATTTACCTGGGTTTTCATAATATCTATAGAACCATGGAATCACAGAATCATTAAGGCTGGAAAAGACCTCAAAGCTCATCAAGTCCAACCATTAACCCAGCACCATGGACTCACAACTAATCCACATCCCAAAGTACCACAACCTCTTTAACTTCAATCTTTCTAAGTTTTCTACGATTCACTCTGCAAAATCTTTTCCTTAAATCACTCGTCTCAAACCTTAAACCCTCGCTGTCCACATTCCTGCCGGGCACGCAGGACATGGAATGCTGGATTAACTCGAGTTGCAGCATCGTCCCCTCAAAGATGGACCTGGGGGAGCCGCGCTGCACATCGCTGTGACCGCCTGTCCCCCTGCCCGTGCCCTCCGACCCCTGGGATCCCTCGTCCCGGTCCCTCACCCTCAGAGCCGCCTCTGGCCGCCGGGCAAGCAGCTGTACGCAGCCCATGTTGAAGCAGATCCGCGCCGGAGGGTCGGGGATGGCGCCGAAGCTCTCCAGGGCCGCGTCCCAGTGCCCGCGGTCCGCCGCCCGCACCCCCTCGTGCCAGCGCCGCACCAGCTCCCGGTACGCCATGGACGGGGCTCACCTGAGCCTCCCTCACCTGAACCCCACCTGGGGCTCACCTGCCGGGCGGGGCGGGGACGGGCGGCCCCTCCGCCCCCTCCGCTCCTCCCCCGGGCGGCGGAGCCCGCCCGTGCCCGGGGACACGGACACGGAGGGGAAAAGGACACGGGGATGGGACACGGACCCCTTGGGGGGACACGGATCGCGTGGGGGCACAGGGACCCGGGGAGTGGTCACGGACCCTGGGAAGGGAAACGGACCCAGGGATGGGACACGGACCCCGGGAGGGGACACAGGACCTCGTGAAGGACAACGGCCCCCGGAATGAGTCATGGACTCCAGGAGCGGACACAGAACCCCGGGAAGGGACACCGACTCTGGGAGGGACACACGGACCCCGGGAGAGGACACGGACACAGGGATGGGACACGGACTCCAGTAGGGGACGCGGACACAGGGATGGGACACGGACCCCGCGAGCCGTCGGGGTAGAGCGGCGAGGGCGGCGGCTACACCTGAGCGGGCAGCGGTGGGATGCTGCTCGCTGAGGGCAGCGGAGGGCACCTGAAGAGCCAGCAGAAGCGATCCTGGCCCGTGTCCCCGCCCTGCCGCGGCCAGAGCGCCGGTTTGGGGCTGTTTAGACTAAATGTTACGGCCACGTAGCTGTGCGCGTCAACTACAGTAAGCACGGTAGGCGCTCAGGTAAATACGGTAGCTCCCCTGCCCCGCCCCTCGCCCTCGCGCTGCCGCGGGCTACAGCGCCCCCTGCCGGCGCTGCACATCGGCGCCGCCGGAAAAGGAGACCGGTGGGGACGCGAGGGCTGCGCACGGGGAGTTCCGGGGCCGCTCGGGTTTCCCGCGCGGAGGGGGGGACAGGGGGAAGGGTTTGAGCGGCGGCCCGTTGGCTGAGGGCGCTTCCGGGCGGCGCAGGTGAGTCCCGGGGCGGCCTCGGCAGGGCCCGGGCAGGGCCGGGCCGGGCACCGCGCTGGGAGCGGGGGAGCGGGGGAGCGGCCCCGCACGGGGAGCCTCGCACGGGGTCACGCCGGGGGGTTCGCTCGACAAAAGCCTCCAAGTGTCCCTGGTCCTCCCGGGGCCGTGCCGGGGTCGGAGGGGGCTGGGAGGGAGCAGGGAGCCCGTGTGTGCAGAATCACAGTTACAGTAGTTAATTACACACCTTGCAGCCCCAGAGCGGCCTGGCAGGTCACAGTGAGTTAGTGACAGATGTCAGGGGAGCCAAAGGAATCCCCGCTGTCCTGTGAGTGGGGGCTTTCAGACAGCTCAGATTTAGACAAATGGGTTGAGCTCCCCGTCGGCAATTTTTAAATGTTGTGGAAAACGGGAAAGTAAAGTCAGAATCACAGAATCGGCAAGGTTGGAAAAGACCTCTGAGGCCATCGAGTCCAATCTGTGACCCAGCACCACCTTGTCACCCAGACCATGGCACTGATGCCACCTCCAGTCTGTCCTTAAACACCTCCAGGGACGGGGACTCCACCACCTCCCTGGGCAGCCCATTCCAATGTCTCATCACTCTCTCTGGAAAGTCCAACCTAAACCTCCCCTGGTGCAGCTCAAGACTGTGCCCTCTTGTCCTTGAGGGGCTGGAAATCCACACCTGGAAAGATAACGTGTTTTAGGAAAATACAGTTTGTTGACCTTATGTCAGTAGCAGGAATAAAATAAAATGAGCAGGTGAAGCCTTGCAAATAATTAGATGCTTCAAATACAACAAATGTAGAGATTAAAAGCTGAACAACATGTGCTTGGCAAAGAGATTCCCCCAGTGTTCCTTCTTGAGAGGGGTTTGCAGCATCTGGCTGAGTCAGCTGATGACACACTTAGTGTCACATACTTGGAATTTTCTGAGGAATTGTACTCTAATGTGACCTGACAGTTTAATTAAATAAAGGTGGTGTGGCAAGGCGAAGTTAAATATTACCTTAAGAGCAAATCCCACATCATTTGTTAATTGTGAGCCATAAATGAGTGGGATTCAGCTCCTTCACTTCCCAGATCCATGTTCAGGTGGGGCCTGAGCCCAGAGCAGGTTTGTCACCTCTGCTGACACAGAGGCAGGTGGGCAGTGAGAGATGTTCATGCTGTGCCTGGGTGGTTCCAAGTGGCAGAGGGGTCTTGGTGCCACATAAAGTCTCCAGCCCGCAACAGCTTCCACCACAGACAGAGGGGACTGGCAGGGTGGACGTGCACCAGTGACACAGTTGGAAGTTCACTGTTGTGTGTTTTTTTCTTTTTCTAGAGAAAATGGAGCTACAGTGATCATGTGTGTGCATGTGGTTGTTAGATCAGGCTGCCAGAGCATCTCCAGTTACAGGAGCTCTCCAGTGAGATAGGAAAATACTGGAGAGCTCAGAGGAGGCCACAAAAATGCTCCAGTTCTGGAAAACAAACCCTTAATGAGCTCAGTTTATTCAGGCACATCCAAGAGAAGGGAGTTCAGGAGTGACTCAGCCACTCTGGAAATCTATGCCTATGGGAAAGTTATCCCAGAGCTGGGTCCTGTCAGCCTTTCCAACAGTGGGATCCAGTAACTGAGAGGCAAAGCTGCACAAATTCTTTTAAATGTGACCCAATTTCCCAGCAGTGCTGGTGGTTCATTACAGGAATAGTTCAGGGGGAGGTTAAAGGCCTGTCAGTGTCTGGGGCTCTTCAGCTCAACCATAACAGTGTTGAGGATGTTTAAAGCAGAACCTTGGGCAAGTCCCTGGGGCCAGGCTGGGCCAGGGCTCTGGGGAACTCGGGGGGATCCTCACTGAGGCACCTCCTGGGCTCTGCTCGGGCTGCTGGGCTGCAGGAATAGCAGGGGGGTATTTTTGATGTTGCTGAAGGGCTGGTGGTCTAAAGACAGGTTTAAGCAATCTCAGGCTTTTGGATGAAGCTCTTCAGGGGGGAATTCCACAGGCTGTTCTTCCAGAGGAAAGTGAGATTAAGGAGTGTTTCTTCTCCACTGTTTAAATCAGAGGTTGGGCACAGCAGAGAGCTGTGCTACCCCAGTGCAGGGAATCCCCTCCCACATTTATTCTCTTTTCCCCATCTGTTTGCAGTTGATCCAGGTGGGAGATCAGGAAGGGATTCCCAGCAATGGCTGCTTTTTAAGTCACATACAAGTGTTTCATGCTTAGCAAAAGCAGAGTTTTCCTGATGGGACATTCTGCTGTTATTGTTTACCTCATCAGGTTCTTGTAAAGGGATTTTGGGAGTTTGTCTCAAACTTGGAATGGTTTGAGTGGGAAGGACCTTTAAAGCCCATCTGTTCTAACCCTCTGCAGTGAGCAAGGACATCTTCAGCTGGATCAGGCTCCATGTACTTCAGTAGGACAAGGGTGCTTTGAGGGCAGGAGGATTTATAAAAGGTGTTGGATGACAGGGTCAGGTAGAGGATCCACTGACTCACTCTGAAATTATTACTTTTTGGTTAAAATAAATCAATAAATCTCCCTGTGCTCCCATGGGCAGTGAAACTGCCTGTTACACAGCACTGTGCACTTTGGTGCTCTCTGAGGGCTTGCTGCCTCCCTGGTTTTACATGGAAACAGGCACCTGCCCGTGGCTGGGGGCAGCCTTTTGGCACAGCCATCACTGATAGCCAGGACTTCTGATATCATGGTTTTTCTCATGGTATCTGCAAGCAATAGAGCAGCAATAATCAAATTTTAGCATGTGGAGCAGAGCCAGCAAAATGCATCTTCTGGAATGTAAATGCTCCTTCAGAAAAGCTGTCTGGAGTTTTTAAGGCAGAAGTGCTCTCTGGGAGAAATCCTGACACTCCCCTGCACAGTTTTGGGGTGGTGACAGTTCAGCAGTTGCATGAAACTTCTCATCTTTCTTTGTAGTGTTGAACATGCTGCTCATCTGAAACCACATCAGATCAGTGCCTGGGGCACGTGCAAAGGGTCGGGGCTCAACTGAACACTACAAATTGCTCCTTTCCATGGCAAACACGAATTGGCAGAGCTGGAACAAGGGTAATTCCTGTTGTTCTCCAAAGGCAGCTTGGAGAGAGGTGAGGGCCAGCAGGGAGTGGGCCCTGTGTTGTGAGTTCTCAGCCCCGTGGTGGGACAGCTGGGGTCCTCATGCACAGGGAGATCCCAGTTCACAGAGGGTCAGGTCTGTGCACTCAGACAACCAAAGTAGTTGCTCCTGTGAATAAATAATTTATCCAAACATGCACTAAATAACTTGCTGATGTGTGATATAGCCTGGGAGGAGAGGGAATGAAGGGGCACAGCCACCTCTGGTCTAATGACAGAGACATTTTGTTGGAATTGAGGGTGTCCTTCTGAACCAAGTTTTAATAATTTGATTGAAAAGCTAATTACTGGGTTTGTATGTATAATATACCTCTAGGTAAAAATTTTTTTGTAGCTCTCTGAGGATTCATGGTGCTTTGGCAGCCTCCTCAGCAGCTCCCTTGGTAACCAGGGACACTGGCTGGCCACAGAGGAACTGAGCAGTGTGTGAGGAACAGAAATACATGAACAGAAACAGGGCATGTGCTGGGGGCTGAACATCCTGCTGGTCCACATTTTCACCTCTTAATTGAATGAATGTGTAATCAATTGATAGAGTGTTGGAGGAACTATGGTAGATGTCAGTGATAAAAGTCTGAAAAAATCTTGCAGAAAAATGAAACAGGGGAGTCTGTATATGTGGGATGTCAGAACTCTGGAAGGCTGTTTTCCCAGAGGATAAAAGTATTCATTCTTTTGGAATCCATGTGGAGGTTTAGTTGCACTGTGACCAAATGGCTTAACTTGGGCCTGGAAGGTGAGAGTCTTGTCCAGGTGTTTTAGCTCAGGAGTAGGGAGTCCTTTTCCAGCTGTTCTCACTGCCTGCTGGGTGATTCATGGCAAATAGTGCTTGGTGGACTGCAGGTCAAAATCAAGCAATAAACCCTGCTTCTGTCATTTACAGCTTATTTAGTCTCAGCGTTGCCACTCACTTGGGCTGTTGCTCTGGGCACAGCCCGTGGTGCTGGCTCTAAGGAGGGATAGGCCTGTTTGAGGGTTGAGGCAATTGCTACTGCCAAAGACATTTCTATGGCAGAAAAAACTCGTGTTGCTAATTTTTACAGAATAATCCTCCTTGCAGTGTCTTCTCCAAGGAGTAGGTGGCCTGATGAAGCTAAAGAAAGATGAAGTGTTTTGGAATCTGATCAGACCAGGAACAGTTAAAAATTCTTCAACTTCTGTCTGATCACCTGTAAAAGCTGAGAGTCCTGTTCCTTCACTGACCAATATCCCACTGGACAAGGTTGTGTATTCCCTGTACTTACCACATTGTGGATCTTGAAGAAGGAAGTTGCCAATAAAGAAAAAGTATATATAAATAATGGAAGAATTAAGCAAAGGAATAAAGTTCTGATTTATATTGTATAAACATTTGAACAGTAACAGCACTGGAACCAGTCTTAAACTGCCCTATCAGGAGTGGTTGGTGTTGGTGTCCTGGGCAGGAGCTGCTGTTCCTGCAGCCTTACCTGCCCTTACTCCTGGTGGTACTGACATAAAAAGTGCATCAAAGCCTGTTTTTTCTGTTGTAGTGGAGCAGTCAGATTGTCTGCCCAGTGCTTCATCCCTCCAAGTCTGTCTGTGAGAACAGGAGAGACTCGGGCTCTACATGGATTTCATGCATTTCAATAATTTCCTCTTTATTACATCTCCAGCTCTGCCAAGGATACAGTCACACTTCTTGTTAGGTCTAAACGTGTGGCTGCTGTCATTTTAGACTCCTTTGATTAATATAAAACTTTTTTTTCCTCATTCCATGGCTATTGGTACCCACACAATGTGATTTATTCTTGGCCGTTGCTTATCTTGCCTTCAAAAGCAGAATAACTTGCAAGGGCTCACCCTTAAAGCTCTGCACATAACTGCACTTCAGTTACTCATTTCAGAAGTTAGTTTGCTCTTGCATTTTTCTGCACTTTTTAATCTGCGCTGAAACTTCCTGTTCTATGGTTCAAAAGACACTTTCTGGTAATTTTTGATTTTCACAGGAATTCATTGAGCCTTGTTTGGGTTACATGTTCATGGAGGAAAAGTCTCATTTTCAAAATGGCCAGGACACTGTCTGTCCACTGCTAATCTTTGTAATGTTAAACTCTGCCTGAACCTCCTCAAGGAATAAGCTGTTGTGTCAGGAAAAGAGTTGGCTGGAACGTGGCAGTGCTGTGAGGAGTGTTTGAACACGTGAGCACAGGAGGGGATCTGCACTGCTGGGAAATCCTGGCTATACCAAACTGCTCCACGTGGCTTTTCTTGGGTTATACAATTGCCTGTACATTTTTGGAAAATACTCCTTGGGAACTAAAATCTCCCACTGTTACAAACTTAAGGGAGATGGGTTTGGGTGTTTGAGGAGGGCAGTGCAGCTGTGCTGGACAGGCCAAAGCTTCTGTGTCAGCCGGGGCAGGGCAGGTTTTGTCAGCCAAGAGTGTCACTGTCTGGGGCTTCTTTGTGAGCAGTGGTGGCCACTGGGTCAGTGGATGGAGGGAGGGGAGGTGTCCTGGTGGGGCTGTGTTTGTAGAGGTGGAGAACCTGTGTGGCTCAGGACAACTGGTTCTGTGAATGGTTCATCACATCAGCACAGTGTTCTGCCTAGTCTTTAGTGACTCTTACCCACATAAAATCACAGAACAACTTGAGTTGGAAGAGACCCACAGAGACCATCCAGTCCAACTCCTGGCCCTGCACAGACACCCCAGCAATCCCACCCTATCCCTCAGAGTGTTGTCCAAACCCTCCTGGAGCTCTGGCAGCCTTGGGGCCGTGCCCACTGCCCTGGGGAGCCTGGTCAGTGCCCAACCACCCTCTGGGGGAGGAACCTTTTCCTGAGATCCAACCTGAGCCTGCCCTGACACAGCTCCAGCCGTTCCTTTGGGTCCTGTCCCTGCTCACAGAGAGCAGAGAGTTGTAAACTGCTCTGGGGTCTCCCTTCAAAGCACCTCATGATCTTAACTTTACTGTAAAGGTGTTTAGCAAGATGTAAAAAGTTTTCAAGTGTGTAAGACAGGTTCAAGGAAGCATTTGCTGCCTACCAGTCTGCCTTCTCAAGTTTACACTGACCCAGGTGCTGGTTGGGGCCATGGGGCTGAGGGGTTGTGTGGTCAGGTGCACAAACAATGTGCTCAGAGGCCTCTTTGCTTCCCTGCAGCTCCGTGGTGGCAGTGGGACCCCCCAGGCATCCCTCAGCAGTTAATGCCTTCACCGTCCTTTGGGGTGAGCTTGCTGGTCTGGGGGCACACCCCACATCTGGTGGGATTGGGGCAGCACAGCTTCAGGAACTCCTGCCCCTTTCCAGTCTGTCTTGCAGGAGCTTGGGAAAGGATCGTTTTCACCTTGTGCTCCCAGCTTGGGTGTTGGGGACAGCTGAGAGTGTCCTTGGTGCAGGACAGAGCAGGAGGGAGGGGGCAGGAGCTGCACAGACTGCTCTGGCTGTTCTGAACCCACACTGAGCTGCTGTGCTCTCATGGCATATCAATGGGTAGATCTTTAGGGGGAAGGAATGGTCCTATTCTGACAGTGTGATGTTGAGATTATTAAAATGAATGTCTATTCTGAGGATCAATGTGGAGTTTGTTTCTCAAAGTACTATGAACTTCCTTGGTTTGCACGATGGTTCACATAGATGGGTGAAAGGGAACTGGACTATAAACCAAGGAGTGGACAATAAACCAAGTGCCTGTCATACAAACATAACTAGTCCTGTTTCATCACTGTAGCTTGTGTGACCACTCTTAGGTGCAGACATCCTTCAAATAATCAATATTTTATGGTACAGTGGTGTATTAGGGAATAGATTTATGAGGATTCCATTTTGATTTGTGAACTTCATTCGTGATATTCACTTATTTTTGTAAAGATTGATTTAACTACATTCTATGTTGAAAAGTTACCCAGAAGTTCCTTACAGATAAAGCGGATTGTGTAGAGCTCAGTTTAATTTAAAAAGTTGTAGTGGGTTAACTGTTGTCTGATTCAGTGTCATTTCTTCTCATGGAGTGGGAGAACTGTGAATTTTCCTATCTTTAGTACTGATATTCCTTGGTGATGATTTACATAATACAGGGCACTATGAAATGTCTGTGCAGGAGCAGTCTCCAGTTACTGTGTATCATCTGCTTTTCCCTTTTCAAATGGAAACAAAGCTTGGTGTTTAACGAGAAATTTCTGGAAAGGCTCATTTTGGGTTTTTCTGCTGTCCTGTGTGTGTGAAATGCAGCCACAGCCTCGTTAGAGGGCACTCTGGCCTCACCCACGGGGAGGCTGAGCAGCCACATTCCCAAACCAGCTCTCTGGGGAAAAATCCTGATGCAAATGTTCTTTACCCCCCAGAGCAGTGAGAGAAGCCCGAGCTGGATTGCCCTGGGTACTAATGATCCAAGGCAAGATTACCTGTGCTGTGGGCTGATTTCATGCTTGTGCTCTGTGTGGAACCTGGCAACAATCTATTAGAGAATTCACTGTAGTTTTCCAAAGGTGAATTAATTAGAGTAACTTGCTTTTCTTGTCGCCTTTACCCATAAACTGCCCTGATCTTAAATGTATATCCATTTTGGAATTTCTTTGGGTTGCTATCAAGTTCAAAAAAGTCAGTCTGTTATAAAAAATAAGTTGCTTCAGAAACTCTTGGTTTTTAATACCAGCCCTTATATCAGTTCCGTCTGTGCCTTTGTCATGTCTCCTTTCACTTTCCTTCTGAAAAAAGAGGATAATGATTTTTAAGTTGGAATAATTAATCGAGTTTATAAATGTGCTTTGAAATCTGAAGTGTTTTAGAATTTTTTAAAAATATAATTAAAATATTGAACAAAGCAGGAGTCAGAGAAGTCAAATTTAAGACCATGATTATTGCTCAACTGCTTTGGTGGTGCTTCTGTTCTGGCAAGATTATAGAGCCAGATCATTTGCATTACTTTTGATTTCTTGATGTTTTTAGTTTTTTGTCCAAGCAGAAGCATTTTTCATATGGAGGAGTCAGATTGTCTGTAAACATAAACACAATCTTACCTTTGTCCAAACATACCTTGTTTTGCTTTCACAAAACCAAACCAAACTGGTGGGACCCGAAACAATTTCTGAGCAATTAGCACTGACTCATAGCCACACTGGGGAGGCTTGGCAAACCCCAGGGCATGTTTCCTAGGCTGGAGCCATCCCTACAGAGCATAAACCTCAGCTTTAAGGTACGGCTTTATTCAGCCTGTGAATTCCCCCTCTGTGAGAGCAGTTCAGGTATGAGCTGGGTTCTGCGTCACCGCTCCTTGGGGTGCTCGTGTGGCTCTCTAAGGTGGGAGAGGAGGCACAACGAGGGGCCATGGTGTGGCAGGGCCAGCCAGGGCCAGCTGACTGACCAGCTCCTTCCTGGGAAGGATTCCTTCCAGCTGGGACTGGCACATCTGCCTTGCCAGGGAGCTTTACTCCAAGATGCAGCTTTGTTATCCATGGGGTAAGGACAATAAACACTGATAATAGGAGGTTCTGTGCTCCAGCCAGGAGACAGCACTTTGCTTGGATTTCTGAATCACTCTGTAGGGCTTCCATGAACTCTGTTGGCCACGAGACTCCATTCTCCACAATCAAAGCAGAATAATAAGAAAAAGTACTGGTCAGGCCATCTTTTTCCTCTCCTAGTTTTTAATCTCCTCTTGCACCTTCCCTTTCTGTCCCACTAGAACAGCTCCTTAGCTTTTTGGCAAAGAGGGGTTGCCTGCAGTAGAAGGAAAGCTGAGATGTTCCCGCTCCGAGGTTCTCCAGCGTCTGTCCCAGCTGGAGAGGCAGGAGGAGGCAGCAGCAGCTGAGCTGAGTGGAGCCATGTGGGTGGCTGCAGGTGTGTGGGAAGCAGCGCTGTGGAGACGCTCCTGCAGTCTAGGAGGCACCTGATGGCACAGGGGGAACAGCCCTTACAGTCACATCTGGGGGAGGTATCCTGGCAAACCAGCCCTTGGGATAAATGCAGGCACTTGTGTGATTCCCAGCTCCCACCACTCTCCTGGGAGGGTGGCAACAGCTTCTCTGGGCAAAGGGAGCGGGCCAGGGAGAGGGAGCAGCCCAGACCTGACCCGGGGCTGTTGTGTGGCCCCTGGATTGTTTCAGGGAGTTGGGAATACGGCAGCGAACAAGGCAGGCTGGGATGGCTTCCCAGTGACTGCATCATCTGGAGTTTCTGAGGAACCTTTTATTTGTCTGCCTGGCAAATGGATTTTAAGGTGGAATGGAATATACAGGGACTCCTCTGGCAGAGAAAAAACAGTTACTGAGCTTAAAGCATTTCGTCTGTGGGACTGGGGATTGTGTTTTTCATGGTTTTCAAGAGTGTTTCTTGTACTCTTGTGATTTAAGTTAATGACACTGGGATTCACACTGTGAATGACAGAGGCTTCAAGCCAAAGTCTTCACCCCCTTGGTGTTGTTCTCCATCCCATATTCAGATCCCTCTCATGTTTTACCACAGTCTGGGTGTTCTAAAAAAGGCTGGAAATCCAGGAGCTAGTGACATTACAGAACATACTTAAGAGGAGCTCCAGCCTGCTTGTATAAAACACTTTCCTTCAGTTTTGAGTAACATCTCCTAGAAATATTTTCTCACAGAACATTTCTGTGGAACTGAAAGTTTCATTTGATGATGTTTCGGTCTTTGTCATTGTTTGAAGAGCAGCTGGTGTTCTGTGGGGACGAGTTTGCCTGGGTTAGCCAACGCCATCTCCCCAGCACAGTGTACTGAAGGGTGTAATAAGTGATGTGCTGGTGTCATCTCTGCTTTAGCTCTGAAATCGGTCCCAGGTACAATCTAATCTTTATTAAAGAAGCTGGTTGCAGTTCTTGGTCCCATCTCTGGTTACAATCAGTGTTGCACTTTAAAGGTTTCTGCCCAGTGCTGATTTTCCCCCTCAGCAGCACAGTGTCTGTGGGGATCTGGGGGCCCAGTGCTGGTTCTGGGCAGTTGTTTTGAGGCTGGTGATGTGACTGAGCTTTCTTGAGCCCGTTCCTGCTGTTCACTTACCCTCAGACTGACGTTCTCACGGGGCAGGTTCTTGTGCTGGCACAAATTGCTGTGTGATGGCAGTAGGCAGCAAGAGCTGCAGAGTGTTTCCTGCTTAAAAAAAACAGTGAAAAAGCCACTGCTAACAGAGGTTAAGGGAAGAAGTACAACTGTGTTTATAAAAACACAGGAGAGGAGCATAATGGGGAAAGCTTAAATTGAGGGCAGTCTTCTGCCTGATGTGATGATGTAATGGAACAAGCACCATTTTTTCCTTCCTTTTTTTCTCTTGTTTCAGCAGGAGCAGTTTAGCTAAGAGCCCAGTGGTGCTGTCTGGCTGACTTGTCATAGGTTTAAGCATCAGAAAGTATATATTTTTATGTAGTGCAAAGGCAAAACTTTGGGGATATGCTTAAAACACAAAAGAAAACAAAAACAAAAGAACAAAACCAAAGAAAGTCTTTGGTGTACAGTGTCCGGAGTGATTTTAAAATGCTCTTTTGCCATGCCTAAATAAATGGTGATTTCAGCCAAAGAGAAATCTTTCCTCGTGATTTATTACACTAATATAGATATAAGCCCTCTGAGCAGGATTGTCAGTTTACTAGAACAGCCTTCTTTCTCCTTTCAGATTTAATCCACATGTTGTTGTATCAACAGAGCCTTTGTCTCTGCTCAGTTATGAGTTATCCTTTTTTAATAATAATATTAAAAAAAAGTGAAAACACATGTTTTTTACAGCTGTATTACAAAGAAACATGGGATGACATAGGGAGAGGAGACCATCAACTGGTGACTCTGATTTGTAAGTAACTTCAAAGTGATGCTGCTTATAAAAGGGTGAAAAATGGCCCTCTCCCTTCTCCCTGGGCAGGGACTGTGGAAGCCCAGCAGTGAAAAGAGGAGGCAGCATTTTCTTTAGCCAGGATTTCCGAGTTTTTTTCCCCCCAGCTTGTGCAGTGATGCTAAACGTGCTCTTTTTAGTTAACTCTAATTTCCTTCCTTTTTTGTTTTTTTTAAGGAGAACTTATCCAGAGGTGTATGTAATTCACATTTCCTTCCTTCCTGCCTTCCTCCCCTGCAGAGAAGGAGTTCTTTCTTGGACCCCTCCTGTTTTCTAAATGGAGAGGAATTACTCTCAGGAAACTCATGAGTGTGGTATTATTTCTACACTTGGTTTTGTGAGAAAACATTTATTTTGAGTATAAATGCTTACTTGATACCTGCATGAGGGTTCAGAAGCGCATGTGAGAGCTGCTCAATAAAGCAACTCACTACATCATTGGATTATAACCTTTTCTTGGCCCTTATGACCCCACTGACTCCTGCAGCATCAAGAATTAGTGCTCAAGAGTTACCTCAGCACCTCCTGAACGGGCAGCTCAGGGGGCTGAATGCAGCCAAGGGCAGAACAGTTGCCCTGTTGATGTCTTTGGTGCCAGCCTGGTTTCTTGCAGCTTTTGCTGGACTCCTGGCCACTCATCACAGCCTCCTGTAATTCTCTTTCAGATGTCAGCACAGCAGTTCCCACCTCAAGTGTCAATATAATTATTTTCAGTGGTGTGATATTAAAAGAAGCTGCTAATAACCTGTCTTCAAGCAGCAGGAATTTGTCTGACATTTAAAAAATGGGCATGATCCTATTCTACTTCTCAAAGTTACAGAAGAGAGTAAGAAAAGATTCACCTTAAAGGCTTAAATAGTGGTGGGAAAAAGAAGGTTGTGTCCTTGCTGCCTGAGGCAGGTGCAGGGATAGCCTGGCAGGGATATTGGAGCTCTGGGGAAGGAGGGATCTTCCTCTATCCCTTGATCCACCAAGCTCTTGAATCACAGAATCCCAGACTGGCTTGAGTTGGAAGGGACCTTAAAGTTCATCCTGTCCCACCCCCTGCCATGGGCAGGGACACCTTCCACCAGACCAAATTGCTCCAACCTGGTCTTGAACACTTCCAGGGATGGGGCAGCCACAGCTTCTCTGGGCAACCTGTGTCAGTGTCTCACCCCCCTCACAAGAAATGATTTCTTCCCAGTATTTAACCCTGTCCTCTGTCAGTGGGAAGCCATTCCCTCGTCCATCTCTGCCTGTATAAAAAGTCCCTCTCCCTCCTTTTACAAGCCCCTTTAGGCACTGCCAGGGTCTCTCAGGTCTCCCTGGAGCCTTCTCTTCTCCAGGTGAACCTCCCCAGCTCTCCCAGCCTGGCTCCAGAGCAGAGGGGCTCCAGCCCTTGGAGTATCTCCGTGGCCTCTGGACTCGCTCCAACAGCTCCACATCTTTCCTATGCTGGGGCTCTCAAAGCTGGACACAGCACTGCAGGTGAGATCTCACAAGGGCAGAACAGAAGGGGGAAAAAAAAAAGGCAAAAAGGAGACAAGAATCCTCAATGGTGTGTGCAGGCCCTGGGAACTGGCAGCACCTTTTTGCAGAAGTCAAACTGGCCTGGCTTTGTCAGTGGCCAGGTGAGGCAAGGCAGGGCTGGCAGAGGGCAGGCCAGGCAGTGCTGCCAGTGTGTGCAGGCTGTTCATGTGGAGGCATCAACCCCCCTGGATGATAACTCTGCAAATGTTCCTTGCACAAGGAGGAAGAACGCAGCCCTTTGAGCACAGCTGTGGAATGCAGACGTGCTGTGGGTTGGGTTTGTTTTCATGCAGACTGGCCTCATGTCAGTGCTGCCTTTTTCTCACGGGCTGAGCATACCTTTCCAATGGGAGATAAAACATGGATCTTGGGAGGATTGGACTTTCCAAGCTCTCCCAGGCAGTCTCCTGTGCTCAGGTCTGAATTCTACCAGTTGAAGTTCTCCAAACCCTGGTCCTAATGCATACTTAGATTAGGTTTGTTTCCTTTTCAGTCTCACTGTTCTTGGTGGCAGCTGGCCATATTGCTTCTCAAAACAGCTTGGAACTGAATCATTTCCAGAGCAGTGGTAAATGAAGGGGGGATTTGGCTTGCAGGAACAATTTCTTTATAGGTGGATTTTGTAGGGCACTGCACTATGTTGCTCTTTCATCTAAAATATCCTCGGGCAACCTCATCCCACTTTGAAGTTGGCCATTCTTTGAGCAGCTGATTGGATTGGAAACCTCCAGTGGTACCTCCCAAACTAACTGACTCTGTGATTCTGTTTTCTGGTAGACTTATGGCAAAGATGCTTCTTTTGGCTTCATTTCTATCTCCCCTTGTGCTCAACAGCTTTCATCATGTTCCCATCATAAGCAGTTCTTTAAACTGAAATGATGTGTAAACAGTTTCTAAACTGTGACGTAAGTTTCCTTCCTTCATAGTTTAGACTTTTTTTATTCTGCCATATTCAGATGATATGAAAAATCAATTTTCCTTTATTGATATATATTGAGAGCTAACAACTTTTTTTTTTGTCCTCAGACAGAAACATTTTACCATGAGGCAACACAAAGGATAATTCTCTAAAAGTAATGGGTCTTGTTCCTGGGTCAGCTTTGGTCCTGTGTACTCTTTGTTGGGAAGCTGCAGAAGAAGGAAACACAAAGAGAAAAGAGCCTAGTTATTTGGGGTTTATAAGACTATATCATTACTGCCTTTTGGGGGAGTGTTGCATTTTTGAGTTAAAAACTGGAGTTAAGAGGAAGATACTGTTTTTATGCATATTGGTACCTATTAACCAAACACTTTAGCTCATACTTAAGCAAAATACTGTACAGCATAAACTTAAAATGTAAGCAGTTGTTTAAGTCGCTTTGACTAGTAATGGACTTAATAATGTGTCTTACTGCTTCAGGAACTGTGTGCTGGACAAGGGAATGCTGGCAGTGTGCTGGCTTGCTTGGATTTATGGTTTTATTCTGAGGGCGGGAAAGGATGGCGGGGCAATTAAATAGAGTTACATATACCAAATGCTTAATTTATCACATATGTCCTCAAAACTGAAGCTGCCTAATCTCGTAGTTGGTGCCTGCTGTGTGCTCAGACCTTAACCCCTGTGTTTGGATTGCCAACGTGGTGCCAATTAGTGGGACTGGGCTGCGGACACGGAGGAATATAACTCACTTCACATGGGCTGCCAAACAGCTCGCAGATGTTCAGCTAATGGTTCTTGGCTACTACCAGCCTGACTTGGATTTCAACTCAGAGGTGAAAGAATTTATTTCTCTCCCGTTACCATCTCCCTTGGGCCATGTTGTCCCAAGCATCGGGAATTCCTTCAGCTTGCTCTGGAAGATGATGTAAAACGTTTCCCCTCCCCCTCAAACCTGTTCTCACGGTGTCTCGGATGTTGTTCTATTTTGATGTTCATTTGCTGCCTTGGGTATTTGTTATCCTCCTGGTAGGTCTGATGATCCCTGCTGAGTGACAGTGTGAGCCCAAACATGCAGCTCCCTCCTGAGCAGGACAGCTCTGTTGGGAGTGTGTGGGGTGGGTCCTGCCCTGTCCCTGCAGCCCCGGCTCAGAGCTGTGATGGAAAGTCTGTGGAATTACTGTTACTCCTCTGAGGAACAGAGGCCATAGAAAGTGGTGGGTCTGGGTTGCTGGGATCCTGCCTTTCTGTGTTCTCATGGCTGCATATTGTACTCTCAAACCCTGAAAAATGTGTAACTGCAG
This sequence comes from Pipra filicauda, assembly GCF_003945595.2. Lineage (NCBI taxonomy): Eukaryota > Metazoa > Chordata > Aves > Passeriformes > Pipridae > Pipra > Pipra filicauda. The sequence goes on along the minus strand of NW_024104458.1, from coordinate 39,470 downwards.
GCCCCAGAGTTTTCCTCCTGGTGCTGAGTCAATGCTGAACAACTGCCTGGCAGGTTCTGTGGCTTCTCTGGTGGTGATTTAGAGGAGCAGGTAGTAGTTCTGACTCACGACAATTTAAAAATACAGTTTGATAATGGGGTCTTTGCCTCAGCAGCTTCAGGAACAGAGGCTGAGAAATGGAGCTCAGCTGAAGGAGCACTGAAATACTGATTGATGCCTGAATGCCATTTCATACCTCTCTCTACAGTCATCTGACATGTTAAATCAGTGTGTGCAATATTAGGGCTGATGCTTTTTATTCTCTCTCCAGTAACTTTGTCTTTCCTTCTGTGAGGCTTTAGCCTTTGACCTAAAAATGTGGGCGGTACCATTCTGGCCAGCATTCAATTCCTCAGCAATTTCTTTCCCTTGCTCATTTCACACTTCAGTAAAAGACAGTGTTATTCAGATAACAGGTGTTTGAAAAGCAAAATTGTACTTAATGAGAAGCTTTCAGCTATAGCTTATTTTCTTAGTGACATGCTAGTTCGAGGTGTCAAACATGATCAGCATCAATACCAACAGGAAGAGCTGAGCGAGGGTTAAAAAACTGTCATAGTTATTTTTCAGTGAGCAATGAAAATAAACCACTTGCAAGGTCCTGTCATTTCTTGGTTTTCTTTGAGGTTCTAAAGAAAATGTTTGGTTCGGTGATGTATTTGATTCTGAACTTCCAAAGAGAGCAATTATTTTCAATTTCTTGGTATGAGCAGAACTGTATCTGTCCTATGGATTCATCTTCCTGGATGTTTATGCATGTATTAATGCGAACATAACAGAAGCAATGCAATTATTCTGTACTTACATGATGAATAATAGCTAAATACGAATTACCTTTCTTGAAGCATAATTAACTTTCACATTTTCTGTAGAACAAACAGAGAAAACTCAACATGATAAACCAAGGAATAAGCTGAAATACCTGCTTTTCAATGGCAGATTTTGGGTGATAGGAAACAAAATGCAACAGCAATTTGTAACTACATTGGCTCCTCTCTTTCTCAGTATCCAAATAAGTTGTTCAGTTCAACAGATGCAGCCTCTCTCTAGTGATTTCTCTGGCTGTTTGCCCCCTGAGTTTTCCATCCAACTCTGTAGCATAAATTGGATCTTCTTGGTTTCTTTTCCTTCTAAGAGACTTAAGAAGCACTGACAGTCAGGCCTGTTCTTGTGCACATTGAAATTATAATAAATATGGAAAAAGTTCAGAGTACATTGTTTAACCCCAAAATCAAGACACTAGAAGATTTCCCTCCTCCCACGGGGGTTGCTGGCTTGATTAGTAGAGGTTTAGTCTCCCATCTCTAGTGACTAGTGGAAAATACTCTTGCTGGTTCTTTTTCTTCTATTTTTGGCAAATAATAGCAGAAAAACTGTAGAAATCCAGGAGACACTGAAATGCTCAATGCAAGAATTTATTAGATAACAGAGATGTTTTGGTCTGTCTCTGAGACTTAAACCCACCATGTTCACTTTGTCATTGAGAATTTTCATTGTACAACACACAGGTTTTCCCCTTGGATTGGCACTGACAGAACATGAAAAAAGGAAGCAAATTGGACCAATCGTGTCTATTTCTAGACAGACTCTGAAATCTTAAGGTAGATGACCTGGGGAGTTTGTGACACTTGAATAGGGCTGTAAGAAAGTTGGTGGAAAGTAAACTTCAATTGGAAAACCCATGTACTGAGTTAAAGGTTACATAAAAATGAGAGAGTGGTTCGTACCCACAGGGGAGTAGTGTGGTGTGGTAAAGCTGAACATCATATCAGGAAAATAACTGTATTAGTAACAGAATCCTTCAGATTAGAAATTCTTGGGACTTGTAGATAGGAAAAGTATAGAATAATGCTGGGTATGGAGCTGTAATGTAGGAAACACTGTGGGAGAAAACTGGCACCCCAGTCCAAGAATGACATCCTTGGGAAACATCTGGTGAAGGAATCCAGAGAGGGGAAGATACTTTTGGCTTGCTCCTGGGAATTGCTCTGTCAGTGTGACCACAAGTGCACTTACAGATCCCACAGAAGGAAGCCAAGCCAAAAGCTTCAGTGAAGCCAGATCCCTTGGTTTCCAAAGGGCAAGTACATCAGAATGAGGCAGCAGGTTAAAAAGAAACTGAAAGGAGCAGTGACAGGGGTTTGTAGGTAGTTGAAGCGGATTTAAAGGCACTGTGCTGCAGAGGAGGTGCCCCGACTCTATCAAAGGCAGTGTTGAGAGAGCAGAGTTCTGATGTGAAGCAATAGGGAAGGAAGGCTGGAGAGGCAGGGGCATCCTTCCAAAAGCTGAAGTCATGACCAAGCCAGGAAGATAGAAAAGAACAAACACTGTCAAAGGCAAAAAACTTAGAGGAACAGCTTTCAGAAAGTATAAAAAGTAACACTTCTTTTCCAAATAGGTTGGGATTAAGAAGCTTGTGTAAAAGTTTGCAAAAGCCCTTGAAATACCAGGGTGTGAAAAATCACTTGCAGAAGGTGAAGCAGAAAGAAACATTGAATTTCTGAGGCATCTACACTCCTCCTGGTTTCCTTACCAGAACCCATGTCAAACCCAACTGTTAACTGAAGAATTTAAGAATGCAGGGAGCAATACCTGCCTGCAGGGACCAGGACGTTGGAGCCCAGGAGGGATTAGCAACCTTCTGGTATCTGAAGTGGCTTACAGGGAAGCCAGGGAGGGGCTCTTCATCAGGAACTGTAGTGGTAGGACAAGGAGTAATGGGTACAAACTGAAAGAGGGGAAATTTAGGTTAGGTATTAGGAAGAATTCTTTACTGTGAGGATGGTCAGACACTGGCACAAGGAGGTTGTGGATGCCCCAACGCTGGCAGTGTTCGAGGCCAGATTGGATAAGACCTTGAGCAGCTTGGTCAGTTGGAAGTTGTCTTTGCCCATGGCAGGGCAGGTTGAGACTAGATGATCTTTAAAGTCCCTTCCAACCCTTAACATTCTATGATTCTGATTCAAGAGAGAAACTGTTGAATAATTAACACTTGTATCACCTTTCAATTAAAACCTCCTCACTCCTATTAGAGAACAGATGGGGCTGATACGATGCCAACTTGCAAGAGAATTCCAGGAGCCTGGGGAGCAGCAGACAGAAATCTGACTTTGTGTTGTGCAGCATCATCAAAAGAATAATATAGATTAGAATTAGTTGGCACATGATTTTATGTGAGTGTGGAGCAGTCTGCATGTCTTTTGTGAAAGGACTTGCACTTGAGGAGTCTTCAAGGACGAGCATCTGGGTTCAGGTGTTCTGGTGTGTGTGGTATCCTCAGATTTTCAAACAGCTTCTGACATGGTCCTTTGTTGCAGCATCTTAGAGGGGCTGATCTTCCTGAGGATAAGAGAATGTTCTCTAGTAAACCAGGGACAGGTTAAAGGGTGAGAATATGTGTAACAGTGATGGTTGTTATAACAGAAAGTGGTTACCATGAGAGTGACACGGGAGCCTTAGGAGACCGGTGACCTGAGGGAGGCAATGGATGGAGAAATAACAAAGTCCAAGAGAATTCAAAGCACTTTGGCATAGTCAACTCTAAGGCTGCAAAAGTACCTACTTTTTGGTCCTGTGTGAGTGGAAAATAAACCAGCAGGTTAAACTTTATATTAGTAAATGCGCAGTAACGTGGGCTGAAGCAGGTACTGCCTCCCCCAGTAACAGATTCTGGAACCGTTTGCAAATGTAGAACATCTGGGCCTGAAGAAAGGAGTGGGATAGAAGATAAGCAGTCATTCCCCATTTCCCTTTACAAAAAGTAGGGATGTCAAAAGGACATAGGATGTTCAGTAAAAAGGAAACACTACTTTGCCTGCGGATTACAATGTGGCAGCTGGTGCAACAAGACTCGGGCTGAGAGTTTTCAGGAAAGTGGTTGGATGCATTCTTGGAAGAAAGATAACAAAGTCTATTTCTTACCTATACAGGAGACCTGGCATTTGGAAATCTTAAACTGCAGGTTGTTGTAGAGTCAGGGAACTGTTGGGGATAGAGCTGCTCAGTTCTGGGCACTGGCCCCTGACTGCTGGGCACTGGCCAGGACAAGGTGTGATCGGACTTGGCAATGCTCGTCTTTGGGGCCTTATTCCCTTGAATTGTATTTTGCTATTTCTGTGCTTGCCTGTTCCAGCTACTCCCTCCTCTATCAGATGCTTCTCCTACAAAAAAACCCCAAAGTTTGTTTCTTCTCAAAACACACTTTTTTTGTATTTTTTTTTTTTTTTGTGTAGTACATTGAGTTGTCATGTGTGTAACTTCAGTTTATTGTGTTTCTCTGTAGACTTCTTGGATGGAAAACAGAGCTGCTGCTTAAGCATTTCCATATGTGTTCAGCCATATTGTTCAGCTATATTCTTCACCTAATGTAACTTGTAAAAATAAACATCTTTAAAGTGTTATTTTTATGTGTTGGTGAAGAGTTAATGGAACTAGAAAATGTTTCAGACCAGTGTTTGTCCCCACTGTGGATTGTAAAGCTGCGTTGTGTCCTGCTAGTTTTTAAGTAACCTACAACTTCATGTCTATGAATTTGAAGGCCAATTAGTTGATCCCTTCTGAAGGAGACTTCACTGAATACAGTCCTCCAGACATTTGAACACAGCACAAGACTTGAACGCTCGCAAGTTTTCCATTTATGAGTGAGTTGCTTGTTAAAAGTGGAGAGAACAATCCAGACCCTGCCAAGTACATGCTAGGCTTACGCAGCCCTGCTGGCCTCAGACAGAATGCGTTGTCAATTTTGGTTTATTTAGGGCAGATTTGCAGAGCTGGTGTGCTGATATGACATGAGGGAGCGTGTGATATGTCCCATCTGTGTCAGCTCCATTTCTTATAGGCTGCCTTGCACAGATGGCCTGCTCACGGGTGGTTTTCATTTCACACTTGAAGCTGAAGCAGTCAGGTTTGAGGACATGTGTTATCTGTTGATTTAGTCACTTGTAAACTTGAGATAGATAAAAGTGTTGGCGAAGGGGTAAGTGGCATGAAGGAGTAGCCACCTCTGTCTCCTGAGTCAGCCAGTGGCCCCCACCTTTTTGCATGGAGCAGGTAAAATTCTGCCTTCTGTTTTGATTCTGTCTGTGGAATTGAACCATTTATCACAGCAGGAAGAAGTTAATGGGAGTTCTGACATGGAGCATATTCGCTCCTTGTCTTCTGTGTGAAAACATGCTTATGTGGGAATGAAAATTGGGGTGGGTCTAATTTTGTCTGCTTTCTAGTTCCCAGCTTTTCCATCACTGGTAGAACTGAATGAAACAGGAACAGTGGGATGAGGTTAGAGGAGCCCATTATTGAGGCAAAGTCTGTGGCCTTTATGTACCACAAGAAATTCTAGAATCCTGCAGAGTGTGGGAAGAAACTTCAGATGCTCCAGAAGGCTGATCATTCCTGGCTAAAGTTGGCCATCATCTCCTTAGCGTGACTGTGTGAAGTGCTGAAAACAGGATGGAGACAAGGCTTTGCTTGTCTCTTACTGCTCTCTACAACTCCTTGCAAAGAGGGTGGAGCCAGGTGGGGGTCAGTCTCTTCTCCCAGGTAACAAGTGACAGGACAAGGGGAAACTCAAGTTGTGCCAGGGGAGATTTACATTGGGTATTAGGAAAAAGTTTTTCATGGGAAGGATTGTCAAGCATTGGAACAGGCTCAAAGGTTCTTTTCCCACCTTAACAATTCTATGGGTTGTAACATTGAGGCAAGGGGATGCTCCAGAAGGATCTTGTGGGTTTTGGTGATGCTGGATGACAGTGTGTCAGGGGCACACGTGACTTTGTTTAGGTTGAACTCAGAGGTGAAACCAGAAGATGGTCATCAAAATGAGAAAGAACTTGGACGAGAATTCGAGTTGGTTTTGGAGATTATTTTTGGCACTTCCTTCATGGGTAGCTGCACAGAGTGCCCAACAGAATCAGAGATGCTCAGGAGCAAGGGAATCTGGGTTACTTGGAAGCATCTCCTCAAAGGAAATATTACTAAAAGCACGGTTTATTAGTAATGGGAGGAGAAGACTGGCCACGTTAGTGTGCCAGGCTCTGCAGAGGAGGTGCTGGTGCAGTTCTGCTTTGTGCAACAGAGGGAGGGAGTTGGGTCACATGTGATCTGCCACCCCTTGGCTGAGGTCTCAGCTGGAGACTGAGAACCTGGTGCTCAATCACCAAAGAGAGCAGGGTGGCAGAAGGAGCAAGGATTTAGATTCTCTGCCCTGACCTATGTTCAGGTTTTATGATGAGTGCAGCAGTGTTCTGTGGTAGCTGCTGAGGACAGGAATGACCTTCAAATGTCACCCCATGGTCAATATTTGATGCTGCATTTGGGCATTTTGGCATACACTGCAGAACTGAGAGGAAGGAAATCTCCTGGTCAGTAGTACCTTGTGACAGCAATAGTCATGGCTGCAAGAGAAATTTAGGACTCTTAAAGAATTTTAAGTTTGTCCTTCTAGCTGTTCTTCACTGAGCATTTGCAAATGAAGGTTTTTCTGGGCTCTCAACGTGGCCTGATTTGCAGAGATTTTAATGAGAATGGCAAAGCTACATCTGGGTGCGGAAAACATACGTGTTTCAGAAATGGAGGAAATGCTTATGAAGGAATTTTCTCAAGTAATTTAGTCTGCAATTTCCATCAAGGAAATATCCATCCAGATAAAGCTTTTTAAAATTATGAGCAATTTCAAATTACAAGGACATTACAGTGCTGTTGTTGGGGTTCTGTAAGTCTGGTCTGTAATGATTTATGCCTTTTCTAGACTGGAAAATAGCTTGGGATCAACTAGTGGTGTGCCCAGACAACATTCACATATTTCATTATTAGCCTCCTGCTGTTGTGCTGTGTGTGTGCTGTGGTGTTTCGTTGGTTTTTTAATCTCTTTTGGGTCCTGTTTTGAATGACCCCTCTCCTGGGTGTTCCCGTCCAGGAGAACTTCAGTGCTTATGGGCCTCCCTGGTGAGTTCAGTGGTGCCCTGAGTCCTGCATCTCTTCCCACTGCCTGGAGTGCGACCTGGCACTATATTTTTGGATTAAGGGGGGTGAGAAGTCCCTGAGAGGGAGTGAGTGTTGACATCTACTGTGGCTCTGTGCCCTGCAGAGCTGGTCACCTCAGTATCTGTACAGTCAGCGGGGAGAAGTGTCTAGGCATGAGTCTGAAAGGGCATGAGTTTTATCCTAAAATGAATGGTCTCCTAGAACTGTGTGTCCCTTGACAACAGGACTAACTGTAGGAGATACAGATCTCTTGCACGAGGTGATACAGAACCTGCAGCTGGTATCTCACAGTGCTATGAGAGAACTAGAGGAGAAAACAAGGTAACATACCCTGCCAGAAAAGGAGCCTGGCTAAAACCAAATCAGTCAATTCAAATGTTGCTGTTGAGTAATCAGTGGGAAATTGCTTTCAGAGCAAAATCTTTGAGAGCACTTTCCCCTTTTCCTGTCTGTTGTGGTGTTGGTTTCCATGCCCTGTATCGTTGTGACAGCCCTTGTCACGGAGCTGCCGTGGTTTAACCATGGACAAGTCCAACTCTGCCACGTGTGTAGAGGTTTGCCAGGACCCCCCAGACAGAATGGGGTGCAAAGCAAAATATGCTTCATTTTTTCCTTCCATCTCCCATGTGTGCTAACACCAAACTCCACAGGGATGCAGTTGGATAACCCTGGACAGTGGGAGCTGGGTGGGATCCCTGGTGACTCTGCTGCCCTGTGGGAGGGCTGGGGGGCTGTGCAGTGCAGCAGGAGGCTGTAAGGAGGTGGTGACAGTCTGTTCCAGCTGACCAAACATGCATTGTCTTTTAGCCAGCATTGGCTGAAATGGTTCAGTAGATGCATATCCTGGATCTGTTTCAATGGGTCCAGGGTGGGTTTTGAGCCAAAGGGAACATCCTTCCCTGGTCACCAGTGAATGTGTCAGTGTGATGTTCAAGACCTGACCATGCCTGTGTTGTGGAAATGATGGCTGAAGTGCTCTGTGTTAGTGAACTGAGATCTGAAAGGGCATTTCTTGAGAGTTTTGGACCTGTCCTTGCCAAAGATAATGGAGTAAGGAGATGTACACTAGTGCTCCTAAAGCTTCCTTGATTCTTTCTGCTCCTCTTATTGCCAAAAAGGAGCTGGCAGGTATCCAAGTGCCACTGAACCATCTGGAGATGGAAACTCCATTTCATCCTCTGGAAGATGGATATCTTCTACTTCCTGTTAGCCTGTCCAGATTCTTCACATTACTGGGAAATATTTGTGTCATTTATAAGCATTCATAAAATGCAGTCTTGGATTATGGAGAATTCATGAATATAAAAAATATAAAGGAATGGGAAGCATAAAAAGATGAGAGTGGTATAGAGTCCCTCTTCCATTGGTCTCTGACTGATAAGAGAAGTGTTACCTGTCTTCCCAAGTGTTCCTGAGTGCATCCTGTCTTCTGGAGCTGCAGCCACAGCTGTAAGTGTGCAGCAACACCAGAGCTTCTAAATCATTCCATTACTTCATGTAGTGATTGGAATATGGAGTAAATGCAGGATAGAAATAAGGTGCATTTTTCAAATACCCAGTTCTATTGAACAGAGCAAAAGGAAAGGAAAACACAATGTTTTAGTGAACTCTTTACTTTTTAAGGTGGAATATCAGCTAGATTTGAGGCTGACCTAATAGTGCCCCTAAACCTGTGTTTCATTTCAGGTATTTCTTAACTTCAAACTTCAAAAATAAATTTTGCAAATTGATGTGAGGTGCTTTGTTGGGACCTTAAGGAGCATATTGGAATCAGTGGGGCATGAAAATTGTGTAAAGGGTTTGTGTGACTTTCCTTTTTCGCTCAGTGACAGTTGCACAGGCAATACTGGAAAGCTGCTGTGTGTGGTTAATACAGGCTAAAATGGAGACCACAATCCTCCTTTCTTAACTCCCTGTTGCTGAAGATTAAGCACATTCTTGGAATAAGGCCTGTCTGTGAGTTCTGGAAGCGTTCCTGCCTTTCTCCCTGGTGTGGCGGGTGCAGCCAACCTGCCGCCCCCCTGCCCAGTTCCCAGGAGAGCCCTTGACCAAATAGCTGTGGGAGGTTAAAAGGATATGGACTCCCTGAAGTCCTTTCCAGGCACATGCTCTCATTGTTCTTACAATTGGAAAGGATTTAAATGACAATCCATGCTGGTGGCAGACTAGCAGCTCTTCTATTCATCTAAATTTATTAACTCCTTGAGAAACAGCAGCATTAAATGAAGAGGAATGTACACTGTTCTGTTTCTCCAGCGCTGAGGACTCCTTTTCCATCATTTTGGGCAACAGGTTAAAATACTGATAAAAAGGCATTGAGGGCCTCAGCAGATTTATTTAACTGAATCCTTACTCTTTTTTGCCTTTGAGCAGATGAACTAGAGAAGTTTATTAGTAGATGCTACAATTAGTGCCTGATGATTCTACTATCTTAATGATTTGAGGATTTATCCCATTGTCTCACTACTGCTGAAATTCATGGAAAGGAGAGCAAGAACTGTCTTACAGTGCCCAGCAGAACTGAGCAGTCATCTCTCAAAGTCCTTCAGAGGTACCAGTAACTGTGGTGAGCTGTGTGCCTGGGATACTGGAAATCCATGTGCTTCCCAAAGTTTTCCAGAATGATCCGTGTTCAAATTCTGCTTAATCACAGAAGTGGATTAATTTGGTGTGCTTGTGTCCAGTTCTTTTTGTGAAAACATAAAAACAAAAGAAATTGCTGGAGTCTTTCATCCGATGTAACAGCCAAAAGAAAATAAAGGAAACTTCCCCAGAGCCTTATATTCATAAAACCTGATCTTTCAGCATTCCTGAAATATCTGCTGATGAAAACTTTGTTCCTCTGAAAAATGGCTCAAATATAGAAGCCTGTTCATTCTCATCATGTAATTCTGTATTTTGTTTCTTTGTTCTCAGCTGCTTTCCAGCTCTTGAGACAATTCAGGGGCTGGGTTTGATACTGAGGCTCCCATCTGCACTCTGTATAGAGTTGATTATTAGTGAAATAAAGAACAGGAGATGGGAGAGATTGAGAACAATCTCTTCTAATACCAGAGTTGTGGAGCTTCAAAATAACAGTGGAAAGGTCTAGATCTTTTTAGATCTATCAAAAGGAGATACTTTTTCATACACCATGGAGGAGTTATGGAAAGCTTTGATGCAGCGTGGTATGAATGCTAAAGCTCATGTGAATTCAAGAAACAATTGAACAAATTGTTGGAATAAAATTCTATCAAATACTTTTACAAGCACAGTCTCCATCTCTGTCTCAAATCCTCTGTGAAGCAGATTTCTAGAGGCTGGGAGAGAGTCAGGGAAGTATCTCTTCACACCTACTCCATTTTAGCACTATTCCCTTGGCATCTCCTATTGCCCAACTTTGGAGACAGGACATGGCTCAAGGATCCTTCATCCTAGAAGGATCATGGGAAGGCAGGAAATGCACTGCTGTCCTGTGAAGCACCTTCAAGGTCCTTCTCTGCAGTAACCCAGCCAGGAGCTCCTTTGTGGAGCACAAAAAAATCCCAATGAGATGACAGAAAAATAAAGACATGACAAAACACTTGTCAAAGAGAGTCTTAAGCTTTATCTCTAGGCAAGAAGATGGTATTACTAACCAAAGCGTTAAATATTCAGTAAAATATTGTCGCAGGCTCCTGTGAACCCTTGGTCTGAAGACCAGGGCCTTGTTCTATATAGCACCAGTGTAAAGCTGTCCTGGTATGCTGACAGAAACTTGGGATATTGAGATGAGGTTTGTGTGTTTGAGTCCTGGTTTAACATGAAGCCAGTCCTCTGCTCCAAAGGCCAACTTTATCAGCTCCATCATTTTCTGGGGTGCTTCACTGGGGTGTCAATAAATTCAACATGTAAAGGTGCCCCACGGGGAACAATTCCTTCATACAAGAGGGGAAGGATGTTTAATGGCACAGTGTGTGTTTACAGCTGACTAGTCCTTGGATTAAACAGTTTATCCCTTTGGTAAGTGCCTGTTTATTTGGATGTTGTGGCCAACCCCCATTAGTCAAGCAGGGAAAGGGAAGCTCTGGCTTTTGGTTTCTTCCACAGCTGCATCTGAAGTGCCTGCTCTGATTTAGGTGTGCAGATGGAGGGTGCACAGAGAACTGATGGGATCCTGGTAGGTGCTGAAATGGATTCTGTGCCTGTTACAGTGGTGGGAACCCTCCCCAAGGAAAAGCTGCTGGTGTTCCTGCTGTGCTCCAGTTAACTGGAATGAACTGGAAAGGATGAAGCAAACACAGAGAAGCAGTTTGGCCAGCCAGCCATTTTCCGTGTTTCCACTGCTGCCATCTGTCCTTGGAAAAGAGTTGCTTCTCCCACATATGTGTCTTTAAATATTATGTTCTTCTGGCTTTTTTTTTTCTTTTAATCAAGTTCAGACCTCTTGTTTCCCCCAAAAGCTTTATTCTGTGTCTCAGTTTTCCCCTCCTCCGTATCCCTGGTGAATTCTGCCTTACAAAATCTGCGGACATAAATTGACCCATCATTAATACGAGAATAAAGTAACAATGAAGAGACACTCCCAGATCCCTTTCAATCTTTGGTGTGGTCTGTCTTAAGACCATACCCATGGTAGTGAGGGACTTGGGGCTCGTGAATGGGGCAGTACTAATGCTAACACCACAGATCCAGTGGTGAGGTCATGGTCTTCTTTTCACAGAAATCGGATCTGGAAATTGTCTTGCTAACACGTTTAATCCATTTCCTTGCCATTGTCTGATTCTTTCCTGCAGTACATTTGTTGGTGGAATGCCCAGTCTCTCATAAAATACCCACGCAAAAGCGCTTCCACTGTTTCCCTGAGGACTAATTCCTTAGACTGATTCTCACTCTCTCAGATTTTTTTTTCCCAGATACTCAGCTTACCTTTTGCTCTTCCTTCATTTCTGTGCTGCTGTGCCTGCTGGTGTGGTTCTTGGTATAGTCTGGAAATTCTTCTACTCCCAAAGCTTGCACTGTTTAGATGGGTCTCCTGTTGCTGTGACTGAGCTCAGATGCTGCCTCCACCTTGTCTCCTGATCCTGTAGCAACCTGCAGCTTCCTCCCAAGGGGCAGCTCCGATCTCTGCTCTGTGTGAGCAGGGACAGCACCCAGGGAATGGCTGGAGCTGTGTCAGGGCAGGGTCAGGTTGGATCTCAGGGAAAGGTTCTTCCCCCAGAGGGTGGTTGGCACTGCCCAGGCTCCCCAGGGCAGTGGGCACAGCCCCAAGGCTGCCAGAGCTCCAGGAGGGTTTGGACAACGCTCTGAGGGACAGAGTGGGATTGTTGGGGTGTCTGTGCAGGGCTGAGGGGTTGGACTTGTGAGTCCCTTCCAGCTCAGGATACTCTGTGATTCTGTGACAGTGTTGGCTCAAGCACATGGTGCAGCAATGTTTGCCTGGTGAGATGCCAAGATTTCAGGAGATGCATTGTTGTGTAGGACAGTGAACTCGAACCCAGAGCCGAGATCTGCTTCTGGAGCACTTGTGCATGCGCAGCCCAGAGGACACGTTTCCATGGATCCTGTGTCACCCCATGTTCTAGGAACTCCGCTGGATGCTGTTACATTGCCGTGCTCTTGGTTGTCCACTTATTTAAGAATATTTCACTGCAGCACATTTAGTTTAGTTTTTCCTCAGACTTCCTTTATTTTTCATTCACAAGCTTGAGGTTACGCAGGGTTTCTTTGGTGGCCTTTTGCCAAAACTTTTGAATAAGGATCATCTGCTCAATTTTTTAACATACAGTTGTTTAGAGTTGTCGAAGAGAGATGGAGCCAAACAAAAGCATCTTTCCAAGGGAATCTAAATAAATATTTACTACAAGATTTTGTACAATGATGGTGTTGTGAGTTTTACCTGAATTTGCAGTTTTATCAAAAATCCAAGGTAGTCCTCTCAATTAGTCTGCTAAGATTTATTTTTCAGGAACCTGTCTATGGTTCACTGATCACTTTAAAAAAAATTCTAAATTTATTGAAGCCAATCAGAGACCATAAAGAATTAAGTAGTTGGTACCATTTGAGTTTTTCTCAGCATCCAATTTCCAATGTAAATCTCTTGTTAATACCAAGAAAAATTATGAAAGTAAGTGTTATGTCACAAACACTAGTATGAAGTGTGTTTCAGGATTAAAAAGAAGTGTTACTTTTGACACCCCAGTGTTACACTGACATCTAAAAGCAGATTACTGGGGAACATGGAGGAGGTGAGTGTGTAACTCATTTATTTGTATGTCTCCATCAGAGTGTTTCTGCCCACAGGTGTGGACAGAAGCAACCAGCAAATGCTTGCTAAGACAAAACATCCCAACTTTATTTTTAGCGAAGAGCATTGGTGGTGTCTGAGCCTTGAGACATGGGGCCTTTAGCTGCCTCCAGAATATTTCTTTCACTTTTCTAACAAGGTTAAATAGTGAAATAAATTTTCCCTTTCAGTTTATTTTATTTTTGCTGGTCTATTTTATTTCTTCTTTATACAGTAATATTCCTTCGTAAGTGATAGTGGTTGGCTGAGTTATCAGCATAAGCTGTGTGGCAGATGGGAACTGAAATTAAGTTTACTACTCTGTGGAGCTAAAATTTTGCCCCTGTAAAAGGTCTTGAAAGAACCAGAGGGAAGCAAGACGATTCAGTCCATGTCCTCACTGGAAAAGTGTGTGATGGGGAATGCTCATCACCTGAGAACTCCTGTTCAGCAGGTGCCCTCTGCAAGGGAGGGGAAGCACATGGAACAGATGCACATGGAGCAAGGAAGGTTAACTCCCTTCTCTCTCCTGGGAATCACCTTGCTCAGGGTGGTACAGAGGCTCATTCTCACTAGCTTTGTGCTCAGATGAGATCTGATGTGCATGCTCAGTGAAAATACATATTTTTTAGAAAGGAATACAAAGCCTGTGTCATGTCAGTGACCTTGAAGTGCCCAATTTGAAAAGAGTGATGCAACAATCCTTAACATGGCTGTGCCAGATTTCCAAAAGCTCCCAGCAGCCATCCAGTGCCATTGTTCCCAACCGGAGGTGCTGGCACTGAGGGCTTTGGGAGATCTGGCTCCAGCAGTGTCCCCAGTACCCTGCACCCTCGAAGTGCCAGGGGAAAGGAGGTGGAGAACACCATTCCCATTTGACAGGTGGGAAATGGGACTTGTGGTTCTTTGCCCAAGTTAATTAAGTGAGCCAGGTGCAGATAACTGCAGGTTTTGATGGCACACTCAGTAAGATATTCCTTAGAACCAATGAACTAATGAACGGTGGTGACTGGGATTCTGCTGGCAGTCAGACTGCCTGCCCTGCTCATTGCCATCACTTCACTTGTGTCACTGCTGCAAGGCTGTAAGTACAGCAGTTTGAAGTAAACTAAGCTATTGCTTTTCTTTAAGTGATCCCTTGTGTGCAGGAGGTGTAGCTGTTCATACCTGTCCTGTGCTTGGAAGCACTGCTGTCGTCCCTGGGAGTCTCCAGCACCGATGGCAGGCAGCGTCCAGGAAGAGGGAACTTTCCTGTCATTTGAGGCCATGTGAGACTCCACTAATCCACAGACAGTAGGAATTATGCTTTGTAAAGGGCCAGTCAGGAGGGCTCCTGACTTTTCTTCTGCTTGGCTGTAAATGCAAGGAGGGAATTTGTGGGATGGAAGCTCTCCAGTCGAGATGCTCCTGAAAATGGGTGTTCTTTTCTAACTGTCCTTTGGCTGCAGGAGCTGCTGCATCACCACCACTGCAGCTGACGTGCAAACCAGAAAGGTTTTGTGCCTCTCACATACCCCCTCTTTCTTAAAACAGTCATACTGTTAATTCCTACTGGAAGAAGATATGTTGAAACTTGGTTAAGATCCATTTTTAAAACCTTTTACTTGATTGCAAGATAATGCTGTTTACTGTCCACCCAGGAGCATTTCCAGTCCTGCCCAGGTAGGATCCATTTTATTTACTACATATTTGTTCTGTCAAACAAGTGGAAGTGAAATGTATTCAGCAGTACCATTCTGAGTTGGAGTTTGGGTAACCATTCCAAGAGTCACATGAAGATTGTGAGAGTTGGTAAGAATAAATGGTATCACAGAATCCCAGACTGGTTTGGGTTGGAAGGGACCTTAACCATCACCTCATTCCAACCCCCTGCCATGGACAGGGATACCTTCCACTAGGTATCAGAGTGCACTTTCAGTGAAGTTGTGTTGATCAGATTTCCATCACGTTGTAGTTCCTGTAATCCTCCTAAACTCGGATCTGTAAGTATTTTTCTAGGGGTCTCAGGTTTTACTCTCTGTGTGCAGTGATAATCTAATATTGGAATTTTGGAAAAGCGTTACATGTGAGATGCTTCCCAAGTCTGGAAGTAGTTTTTTAGAATGATCCTGGGACACAGTCCTTACAGAAATAAAAGCCAGTCACATGCAGTATTCTTAGAGGCTGGAAAAATGTGTTGTTGCAGTTTTTAGAAACAGTCTATGAGTGAGATCCAGAAAAGTCCATTCTTGGCTGAGACGTTCATGTTAACTGAAGGCTTTTCAAAGAATGCTCTGGGAAGTCATTTCAGGATACATAAAAGTTGTAGCCTGGAAGGGGGCTTACATGCATGTGGTTTTAGCAGGGGCAAAACTCCTGGCTCCTGCTGAAGGAACATGATGTTCTCTTTAGAAGGAGGGCACTTAAAGCACAGCTGCGCCCCAGCACCGCAGAGCTCAGACCATGCTGTGCAGCTGCAAATAGATGAGAAGGGGAGGTTGTTGTTGGTTTGGGTTTTTTCTTTTAATTTTCACAATTAATTAAGCTGTGTTCTAAACTTCTTCACATCAGTGTTTGTACAGTCTTGTAGTTACAGTCAGTGTACACAGGCAGCACAAAAACTCCACGGGACTTGCAGACCAACTTAACACTTTTACTTTTTGCAGTCACCTTTGCTTTGGAGTAAGGGGGTTTGACCTAAAAACTCTTCCTCCTCTCAGCCCTGGCGTGGGTTATTGAGCAGTGGTCACTGGCACTTGCAACCCTGGTGTGATAATCAGCCAGGGGTGAGAGCTGGCCCTGGCAGAAGGTGGGTGACAAACTCCTGCCCGTTTCCACGTGTTGGGCAATAGCAGCTGTTGCTGACAGAATTTTGCTCCCTTGGAGCTTTTCTTCCTCCTCCCAGATCATGTTGAATGGAAACGTGGGAATAAAGTGTGTGGAGCATGTGCACTCCCATGTGATGTACCTGGGGAGGAGGGAAGCAGTCTGGGAGCTCAAACTGTATGCAGATGATTCCTTGGGAATCCTTCTGTAATATACTTTAAAAAAAAATCTTTTAAGCTTTCAAACAGTCTGTCTTTAATTTAAGAAAACAAGTCTGGCCGTCTAGTTTAATTTGGGGGTTTTAGGTTGGCACTATAAATTCTCCGCTATTTCCTCCTCTTAATTACCATAACAATTCTCTGCATGTTTGGGTTACCTTAATGCCTTCACTTAATGCTTTACTTTCTTCACTTAGTCTGTGCATCTCTAATGCTCAGGACCCTGTGTGTTTGCTGAGGAGGAGAAGTGCCACACAACACCCTATCGACCAGTTTGGTAAGGGCTTAGAACTAGATGAGCGTTAAGGTCCCTTCCAACCCAAACCATTTGGTGAGGATGATGAACTCTGGACAGAGATGCTTTTATTTACCTCTGGGTGTTGGTATAATAATAATAAGTGGGGTTGAGTTATGATTTATAAACCGGTCTGTAGCAACCCAAGGGAGTGGCAGATACGTGAATGTTTTGCTGATATGACCTGCCTATTTCCCAGGGGTTGTTCTCTCCCTTCAATTTTTGCTATAAGTACACGAGTAATCTCTTATTCTTGGCCAAAAAAACACCTGTTGTGTTATTGTGACTTTTCTATTCATTTATAAAGGTGAAGGACCATGGCTGGTTTTGTGCTGGTTTCCAGACTGATCAGGACAATAATGTAACACCATCTTGTTGCTGCAGAACCATTTGAATTTGGAATTGGATATCTATCTACTCAATATTTCTTTAAGCTTTTAGGCTCTTTTAAATTGAAATTCTGTAGGAGTAGGTATAATGCTGGCCTGGTGCAATAGGGAACTGTCACAATTTGTGCTTTGCTCAGTGATTATCAACCAGCCTTCTGAGGCTGTTCAAACATTTCAGAGGACCACTGCTTCAGTTACATGCAAGAAAACATTGCCAGATGCATACTGCTTAATTATAGGATTATAGAGTCGCAGAATGCTTTGGGTGGGAAGGGACTTTAAAGCTCATCCAGTTCCACCCCCTGCCATGGGGGGACACCTTCCACTATCACAGGTTGCTCCAAGCCCTGTCCAACCTGGCCTTGGACACTTCCAGGGATGGGGAATCCACAATTGTTGCAAAGCAGATAAATGTCATGTTTTGCATTTCTGATATGTGGCCCTTCTTACTGAAGGATAAATAAAAAGGTCAGTCAACACATATTTCCATTCTTTGCCTGTTGCTAAAGCTTTTATCCTTGTTTTTGGTAACCTGACTGGCTTTATTGCCCTGTAGACACCAGCACAAACCTCTTCCTTTGATTGGCACCATTATGGAGATGCTTCCTGCTTATCCACCTCTGGGCTTTGGAGGTGTGATCCTGTGGTTTATTGGGACCTGCACAGGGCACAGCTTCCCAAAGCTCCACTGACTGCAGCCTCACTGCATTCAATGGGATCCAGGCTGGCTGAGTGCTCTGTGCTGCTTTCAAACGTTCCCACATTGCTGATACACCATCCACCCTCACAGGGCAGGGCCATTTTTACCTTCATTAATGCTTACTTGTATTGTTAAGTCCAGTTGGCAAAAAGGAGGGCCCAAGGCTGCCAGAGCTCAAGGAGTGTTTGGACAATGCTCTCAGGGACAGGGTGGGATTGCTGGAGTGTCTGTGCAGGGCCAGGGCTTGGACTGGATGGTCCTGGTGGGTCCCTTCCAGCTCAGGAGATTCTATTATTATATATGATTCTATGAGCTAATATAACATATTATTTATGGTGATCTCTTAGAAGCATGTTTGCTGCTGGGTGGCAGAATCTGAGTTTCCTGTTTGTTTTTTTCCTTTATTTCTAATTACTTTGTTTCTATTCCTATCCAATTAATAACATGAGCTCAAGTAGGTTCTGAGTCATGCTTTATTTAGCAAAGTATTCTGCCTCTGTATTCTTGGAGAAATTAGATAAGAATTATACAGAATGGCTCTTTAATGCAAAGTGGGTCTTGATAAATCTTGTAATTGCTTTACATACTGATTTTTCTTTGGTGAATTTTGCCCCAATACCTCTGTGATCCCAGCTCTGTGGAGCTGTTTTGCACCTTCACTGCCATAACTGATTTAATCATGGGCAGCTAAACTCTATCATCTGATAAACCACAGTGGTAAAATTTGTCACAAGCCATGAGAAACCTTTTGCAGGCAGGATCTTTGCACTAAGATTTAATCTGAAGTGCACTAGAAATTAATTTACCACACCACTGCTAGTCAAGCACACAGGATGATAAAGTTACTCCAAACTGCCAATTAACTCTTCTGAATTGTTTTGGAAACTGTGTCAAGTCTTGTACCTTCTTCCCTAGCACTCTAAAAATACACCCCCCAGCTGCCTCAGCTGCTCCTCGTCAGACTTGTGCGACCCTGCCCAGTGAAAGACTGGGACAGAGTCCCTTGGTGAGCTATTGAGTCTCAGTGTTGGAAAGGTTTGGAGACTGGATTGAGTCTGTTGAAAATGGAGGAGCTACAGCTGACTCTGCCTGGAGGCATGAGAGAAAGACTAGGTGAGCTCTTAAGGGCCTTTCCAGCTCTGCTCTTCTCCAGTTCTCTAATACAGCTCTATGTTTTCATGCCATTCATTACTGTCCTCACAAGTGCAGCTCCCTGAAAATGTGCCACTGTACATGCAATGCCCAGCAAATTCAGTGACATACTGTATACTCAACACAAGCTTGTTGCCAAGAATCTTCCAACTTTTCCAGCATGGAAAAAAAAAAAAAAAAAGAAGCTAGAGAAAGCAATTATATCGGTATTTCATTTTAAATTTGGTCAAACTTGGATTCATCAGAATTTGAGAGTGTAAAGGATGTGGAAAGAAGGTTATTGTCCACCCAGCCATCTGAAGGAGAACATCAAAGGTCCCTAGGGATGTTGCATTGTGCAACAGTGCAAGCTCATGATTTACCTTCAGGAGCTGTAGATAAGAAACATTTGGAGGGTGAAGGCAGGATGTAAACAGTACAGCATGAAAGAAACACTAACACTGGCCTGGGTGCAGGCTGAGATCAGACAGCCAGGATTGTGTTACTCAAACAGGAAGCCGGAGGGACGTTCCTCCAGTGGCTGTCTTTCCATTATCAGCTAATAGTTCGGCTGGGCTGATAAGGAGGAGACATTTGTCCTCTGGCTACAGTTTTGCCATTCCTGGCACAGTCAGTAAGAACCACAAACACACAGTTTGTGTTCCCTCAGCAGTGCCACTTCAGTAGGAGCTCCTGCCCACTCTCCTGTCTGGTCCCGTAGGACCACCTCTCAACCACTGGTTTGGTCTCGTGAAACCTGAAAGGCAGCCTGTACTTCAGCTCCAAGAAAGGGAAATCTTTACCATTTGGGCTGATGGATCTCCTCATCAGAGCCAGATGCGACTCGAGGAAGTCAACAAAGAGCAATAATAGATGCCCAATGATGACACTGTGTCAGTCGTCTGGGCTATGCAGAGAAACAGGAGGTTCTGACTAATTTTTTTCCAAAGGTCTCTTAATTGTAATAACTTGAACAGAATTGAATAGAAACTCATAAAGGCAGAAACAGAATGTTAGTCTTTGGCTGTTTTGCCCCACAACAGTCTTCATCCATTTTCTCGCCAGTGTTCTCATTTCTCTGCCTGAGCTCTGGGGGTTCCTGTGCAGTGGTGATGAGGGATGGACCAACAGCTCCCTAGTGCAGTATTTATGTTGTATATGTTGTATCAACATCGCTACACATTGATGCCTTTGTGGTGTATCCAGCATGAATCCTGTTCCTATTCCCACTCTGTAGGAACAGTCCCACAGAGAGTCTTTCCCTTCTTCTGCCCCCTTCAGTTTGGGGGTTTGCTGCAGTAGGGCTAAAGGCTGAAGGTTCCTCTTGCAGAGTTGGATGAGAGCTGTTGAGTGGGAGACATCCAGTATCCACTAGCCCTTTCTGGAGACAGTGGGTGAAAGAGAGGTCTGCTCTGAGGTGGAAGATGTTCTAACCCAGGATGGATGGGGAGGAGGAGTGAGGTTGTAGCCCTGCCCTGCAATGCACCCGCTGCTCTGGGATGGAGTCCCCAGAGAGGGACCTGTTTCTCCTACCCAGAGAGATTTGCTGTGGAGTGATGTATTAACAATTACTGCTGGTTTCCATCTTCTGAACCTCAGTGCCCTGTCCAGCAGGATTTTGTGGTATCACAACAGGATGGGGTGTTTGAAGGGACCTGCCCATGAGCACTGTGATCCTGGTGGGCAGCTGAGGGTCTGGGCATTCCTCCTCCAGGAGCAGCGAGCGGTGGACCAGGGTCCTTCAGGGAGCTGAACACCACCTAACCCACAGCACCAGCCACTCCAGCTGTGACTGAACTGCTCCCTCCCAGGTATGGGGCTGGGTGCTCACCCCCTCTGAGGGCTGCTCTGTACCTGTTCTGCAGCTCTGGCTGCCTCCCACTGCACCGGGGCCTGTTTGGCTGCTGTGCTTTTTCTGCTGAAAGATGTGCAGAATTGTGGCTGATTTGAAGAGCTGAAGTTTCTGCTGTGGTACTGAGAGTGTGCTGGAAATGTGAATATTTAACTTTGATTAAAACTACTTCTGCCCTGAAAGCCTGAGCCATTTCTGTTGGAATCTCTGAAGGAGACTCCTTGCTTTTGAAGACAGTAAAGAATGACAATTCCCAACAGTGGTGCCACCTTTATCACGATCTTGGGCACAATCCCACTGGCCTTTCCGGTGGACTCTGACCCTTTTACCTTTCAGAGTAATGCAGTACGTGGACTCCCACTCATGCATCTCCCCACTTCTTGCTCCTACTTTCCTTTATCTTGGCCAGTGGGTCATTGAACCATTATTAATGCATTTGACAAGGGGGATGTTCCTGTACAGAGAGATGCCATTTTAGGATGGTAACTTTTGAATATCAGTATGAAAAGCCATTAGAAAAGTCATTATAAATATTATTAAAAAATCAAAATCGGTTTAGAAGAGTCAGAAAATTTTGTTCCAACCCAGTTACAGCGGATTTCAATCTGTTTAATAACCATAAAGACATAGTCAAACCCCCAGTGCATTAGGTGGCAAACATTGTCTCTTTCTGTCCATTTGCTTATACTCTGGCATGGGGAAATGTGTATCTGCAAAAAGGTTAAATGAGTTGTAACCATTTTGCTTCGGAAGATGATGTGAATATAAAAGAATTATGTTCTTTCCTCCTGATGACTTACACTTATTTGTTTTGCTACCATGCATCCTGCCTTACATACATCCTTTCTTCTTCTTGGGAAAGATTCCATCACTGAAGTACTTCGATCCAGTGCTGCCATGGTTGTTGTTGTTATTATTTTATACTCTGGATTTTTTCCAGAGTATTTTAATGCCACACTGGTGATGGCTTTGTTTATCTTTCTGTCTCAGCCTTTGGAATGACAACAGTGTTCCCTCAGTGCCTTCAGGTCTTGGTGGGACCTGACATTTGGATAATGGGAAGAAAACTCCTTCAGGAGATTTTGGCTTGGGTGAAGGGATGAGCATCTGGAGACACAGGGAGATGATTTCCTTGAAGAGGACTCCTTGGAGGAGGCTTCCTGGTGAAGAATACATCTCCTGGTGCTTCACCTTTGAGGAACATTTAAAACCACCCGGGTAAGCCTAAAACCTACAGGGCTTACAACCAAGAGTGCTCCATGGGTAATTAAAATAAAAAATGCAAAATAAGCTTATAATGCTAATAGTTCTTGAGGCTCAGCAAGCAAATGAATCAAAGCTGCAAATGATCTTTATAGCCCTCTCATACCAAAATTAACTTTTTTGCCTGCTCTTAGCACTATGAGTGTTTCTGTTGCACACAGAGAAGTCAGAGGCTTCATGAGGTTGTACAGTCTGTGTTGGCTTTGGACAGCCTCTATATGCAGTCTGTATTTTATGAGAAGCAGGAGTTCTGTAAAAGAAGAATGGCATCCTTTGAACTCAGGTACAGATATCTGTGTGCTGGGGTCCCACTGAGAGGGTATTTTTGTGATGTACTCAATGTTTATTTTCTGTCACTCAAGAAGAGGATTGAGTTGCATTTTAGGTGGCCAAAATGGCTTTAACACCAAACTGAAGTGAGTTAAACAGCTGAGGAGAGGAGAGGCCACACAAAGGAGAGTTGTGGATAACTCCTCCTTAGTGCTGTGGAAAGAGGGATTTCTCTGAGTCCACCTGTAGCAGACATGTAGGTACAGGATCACTCTGACTCCAGGTGAGTGAGGAACCTACTGCTGGGAGATCCATAGTTACCTTGGAATTGACCTGTGGAGATCCAGTCCACCATGAGGGATGGCAGTGCAACCTTCACCAACATCTCTCTGTCTTTAAACCTGCAATTTTCCTCTTTGTCTTGCCTGGCTTGAGTTTGGCCACCTTCCCTTACCTGGAGCTCAGCTCAAAATGAGGATGAGCTGCTGGGTGTTAATAATCTCTGTGTTGCAAAGACTGCATCCTGCCCATCCAGTGAGCCCTCGTGGGAAGTATGGGGAGTCAGAAATTAAGATCATGATTTAGACAGGAAGGGACCTGGTGATTACCCTTGCCTTGTCTTCTCAAGGCTGGACCAACTTCAGTTACACCAGGTTCCCTGGGGCCTTGTTCCCTCTTGGATCTGTAAGGATGGATGCTGGTGCCAGAGTCTCGCCAGACACCCGTTCCAATGTTTGGCTACTCCTGGGAATTTTATTTTCCCTAGCATCTAAGCAGAATTTCCCTGTTTGAAACTTGTTTTTATCTTTGCACAGGCTTCATCATGGGTGTACGGTGGGAAGACAAGCAGTTGAGATTTTCAAACCAAAAGATTAAAAACTGAAGAAAGCAGCCCTGTCCCTTCCCTGGTCAGCCTTAGATCCTCTGGCTGATGGTGCCAGGGTGTGTAGTGATGCCAGCAAAGTTTCATTTGCATCCACCAGCAGCAGGAGAACATTTATGAGCAAAACCCTTCTAATTTCCTTCTCCCCAGGTCTGCAGCTCACCACCAACATTGAAGGAAATGGCAGGGAGCTGGAGGCTGTTCCAGGGTGGGTGATGACAGGCTAACTGGAACCCTGGGAACTTCATTGTGTTTGTGTGACTGCAGTTCTCTATTATATTCAGCAAACCTTGTTGTGAAAGCCAAGAGCAGGAATTACCCTATACCTGTGGGGTCATCTGCACTGGAGTGAGGAAGAGGTGCTTCAGCCTCCCACTTGTGATGTGCTGCCCCTCCAGTGGGGTGTCCCCAGCGTGAGACAGTGTGTGGCTGTGCTGCTTCTTACAGGGTTGTGTACAGGTTCTTACAGGTTGGTGCTGCAGAGGGGTCTCAGTTCAGGCCATCTGTGTTTTAAACAGGAGAACAGGGAAGTAGGTGATTGTATTGTGCATTTCCCAAATTGCTGCTGAGAGTGGCGGCCCTCACCTGCCGTGTCTGCAGCATTTCATCCCACAGAGATGATGTCCAGGGGCCAAATATCAACGGTCTGATTTTTGGCATGCTTCCATTAAAGGTTTTAACTCAGTGGTGTTTCTCAAATGGGAATTCCTTCCATACAGCTGGATGAAAAATTCTCCCAGTTTTCCCCAAAGCCGCTTGAAATGCCCTTCTCCAAAGTGAGAAATTAGTCCTGTTAGTAGAGGAGTCACCTTCGATTTAATGTGGTGAGATGGTGGAAGAGGAGAGGTGTAGGAAATGGTTAGTGCTGTGTGTTAGAAGTTTTCTGTGCCTTGTAATCATGCATTAAGCACTCCAAACAGTGTTATTTTGTCAGGTAGTTGCTGTTGTTTCTGGCGAGTTGGAGCTGATGAAATGCACAGCTTTGGCTCCCCATGCAAAGGGAGCCCTTCTGAGGGACTCCTGCACCAGGAGGGACTGATTAGTACCGGATTGCGAGAACTCATAAAATGATTTGGAGTTGGTTGGAGAAGTAAGAAATAAAATAAGAAACTAGAATGAATTGCAGATGTGTGTTGTAGATTTTAAACTGGGAATCCTAAAACTGCTTGCCTAAGTTGAACCACATTAAGGGCTTGAGAAACACCAGGTCCATGGGAATCCTGTGCTGTTGGCATCGTGTCCACAAGCCTCTGTTTTTCAGGCTAGACACCACATTTTCAGCTAGAGACTGTTTGGGTTCCAAGCAGATTTTTTTAATTTTGTTTTAAGCTAAATTAAAAAAAAAATGCAGCCAGCAGCCAGGAGAATATTTGGCTTTTGTTTCTTTACCAGCTGTTTTTGTTCTCGGAAACTCATTTTAGCTCCTGGTGTGTTTCTGCAATTTGTAGCTCACGACTTGCAGGAGCAGATGATCTGCTGCCGAATGCAGCCTGTGCACGGAGCCATGAGGGAACCAGTGTGAGTGAGGGCAGAAGTTTTTGTCAGTAATTCCTAGAAAGAAGGAGATTTGGGGTGAAGGTCGCTAGACAGGATCTTGTGACAGATAAGTTGGCTGCTTCCAAGAAATCTTGCTTTGTAAGAGGGCTTTAATGAGCTCCTTCCAGATCTTGAAGCTTTTCCTTTAATTGGGCTGATTTCCACAATTCACATGAAGCAAAGGCTGGGAAAAGTCTGTATATGGAACTTTTAGATAGGAAGAGTTTTATATAGCGGGCTGGAGCACCTCTCGTAGGAGGAAAGGATGGGAGAATTGGGATTAATTCTGGAGAAAAGAAAGCTCCAGGGAGACCTCAGAATGCCTTCCAGTGCCTAAAGGGGTTCCAGGAGAGCTGGAGAGGGACTTGGGACAAGGGCCTGGAGGGATAGGACAAGGGGGAATGGCTTCCCACTGCCAGAGGGCAGGGCTAGATGGGATTTTGGGAAGGAATTGTTGTCTGTGAGGGTGGTGAGGCCCTGGCACAGGTTGCCCAGTGAAGCTGTGGCTGCCCCTGGATCCTGGGAAGGCCAGGTTGGACAGGGCTTGGAGCAACCTGTTCTAGTGGAAGGTGTCCCTGCCCATGGCAGGGGGTGGGACTGGATAAGCTTTAACGTTCCTTCCAACCCAAACCAGCCTTGGATTCTGCGATTTACCCTTTCCTCCTCTTTCTTGTTTGGAAGCTGCTGGGCCCCTCTCGCCCAGGGTTCTGTCTGGAGAGCCCCATCCCGGCTGGCAGCCGGTCCCTCGGCGGGCAGCCCTGCCCTGCCCTGCCCTGCCCTGCCCGCCCTGGGTGGGCTCCGGCCGCCCCCAGCCCTGCTCTCCCCCCGGGCCGGGGTCCTGCAGCGCTTCCTTTGATCTCCTGCTGCTCGGCCTTGGCAGTGACGCCTCGCTCGGGCGGGGGCCAAACTCCTGCCTCCTGCAGCAGAAGCCCGAAGTCTGGTGCATATTTGTTGAGATGCTTCTTATCGCAGCCATTGTTTCACCTTTCCTGCTTGTTCCCTTAACAACCACCCTTGCTCCAGCTCCATAGTTACTGCCCACGCTCCCCCCAGCCGGCCGCGCGCCCCAGCCCAGGGAACAATGCCGTTATCTCCCGCTCCGCGCTGATGGCGTCAATATTATTCTTCATTTGTCTGCTCTAAGAATGAGAAAGACAAAGGCCGTTGGAGTCTGTACTGCCCTGAATGCCGGCCTTGTCAGCCCCAGTCCTTTCGGAATCCATTTACTGTCCAGTTTCTCTCTTTGATCTCAGCCCGTGTGCTCTCTCTCTGGGCTGTGGTTTGTGGTGCTCCATCGTGTGCTGCGTTTCAGGCACAGTGAGAGTGCTCATGTGCTCGGGCTTGTTCTCAGAGGTGTGTCTGTCCCAGGGCTGGGGTGTGAATGAGAAGCCAGGGATCGTGGCTTAATTCTAGCAAGGGATCGAGTGGGGCTTTCATGCTGAAGAATTGATTTTTAGGGATGTTACTTTTTTTTGCACAATTAATTTACAGTGCGGTATGATAAAAACAGTATTTAGATTTCTAATGCAAGGAACCTAAACTGAGGAAATGCCAGAGCTAAGGATGCCTGCACACCACCAACCTACCACAATGTGGGTGTGAGTTATGACAGGCTTTAATTACATGACCACATACCAACTTTTTTTCGCCCAAGAACTGTTGCTTTTCCCAGTGTTGAAGATGGATGTGCTCTCGAGTGGGTGGTTAAGAAAGCTCTTGTCTGTCACAGCTCTGCCTCACTTGTCACCCCAGCCAGGGGGTGCAGAGGGCACAGAGCAGTGTATTCCAGGAGAAAAGGAAATTCTGCATTCCTACAAAAACCTGGCTTCTATTCTGATTTCCTCCATAGAGCTCTCAGACAGAGGCAGCTGTCTGGAAGCTAAGCACACTCAGAGCAATTGTTCAGAGTGTCAATTAAATTGTCCCTGAAAGGAAAAGCGATGGGACTTGTAGAATAGGGAAGAGTAAGGATAGTGTCAGGGAGTGCTGAAGGAGAGCTGTGATGAGGGGATCCTTTTTTGGTAAATAGTTTATAACCTGTAGAACATCAGTGGATAGAGGGGGAGGTTTAAATGACACAAAATCCCTCCTTAATTCAGCTCTGTTACCTACAATGTGCTGCTCTGCCTAAAATATTTCACAATTTTTCCCACCAATCTGGTTGGGGTAATTTAGTAAAGATATTCACTGACAAACATAAAACAACACACCCGTAACAGCACCCCTTGGGTGGTCAGGCTGAATGCTTAAAAAAAAAAAAATAACCTCCAGTTCCTGAGCCCTCGAGGTGTGTGTGCACCTCAGGACAGTGGAATAGTCTCCCCCTGTGTTTCAGGTTCATCTGCTAGTAGAGCTAACACTGCCTGGCTCACTCACTTTCTCATCCCATGGCTTCCAGTCTCAGTGTGCTGTGTTTTGGGGCATCCCCCTCTATTTTGAAGGTGGTGACACTGGAGAAGGAGGTTTCAATTCTACAATTCAGGTACAATTCTGCAGAATTGTAGTTATTCTTCATCTGATTTCATTCTGTACAGAAAACTCCAAATGGAGTTGTATTTTCAAGAAAAATTATCCTGCTTAATTTTCTTTTTTCTTTTATCCTGATTGTAGTCCCACCACCACTCCCATTCCTGTATCTTCAAGGTAGGAGCACTGAGAGCACAGCAGGGCAGTGCTGCTGGTGGGATGAGCCATGAGCTGGCTGTTAGCAGAGCTGGGGATGTGTTCAGCCTGGAGGTTCCTCCTGTGCACAAGCTGGGAGGTGGCAGAGATCTGGAACAGCTCTCTTTGTCTAAAGGTCAATTTAGGGAGGCTGAGACAGCTGAGGGTGTTCACCTGGAGAAGAGAGGGCTCCAAGGAGACCTTGGAGCACCTTCCAGTGCCTAAAGGGGCTGCAGAAGAGCTGGAGAGGGACTTTGGACAAGGGATGGAGGGACAGGACAAGGGGGAATGGCTTCCCACTGCCAGAGGGCAGGGCTAGATGGGATATTGGGAAGGAATTGTTCCCTGTGAGGGTGGGGAGGCCCTGGCACAGGGTGCCCAGAGAAGCTGTGGCTGCCCCTGGATCCCTGGAAGTGTCCAAGGCCAGGTTGGACAGGGCTTGGAGCAACCTGTTCTAGTGGAAGGTGTCCCTGCCTATGGCAGGTTTGTGGAATGAGGAGCTTTAAGGTCCCTTCCAACCCAAGCAAGTGTGTGATTCTATGAAATGATGATTACCCAAAGCTTTAAATGAGGATGCTTTTGTCCCGAGCATCCAGTCCTGCTCTCTGAGCTGGGCAGGTGATGAGTGTGGGTGCGGGTTGTCTCACTACAGGGTTGAAAGTTATCCTCAATGCTTCTGTCCCCCCCAGCACTGCCTCTGGAATCACAGCTAACACAGCCCTGCAATTACCGTGCCACGGATAAAGTTGGTATTTATTATACAGTATTTCATGCCATGTTTCTGTATTGTTTTAAATTAAATATTTTCACAGGACCAAAAGAACCCAAACCCCACAGATGTAAGGTTGGAAGAGGATTGCATGTTTCCAGAATTTTTGGCAGTGCTTTTAGTTCAGTTGGTTCTCAGTTTCCATCATCTCCTTGTGCCATCTTACTGCAGGTGTGCTGCATCCTCAGCTGTGCCTGCTTCACCTGATGTTTAGAACTCGATAAATGTAACAGCTAAGAATGAGAAGTATTTTTTCAGAGTCAGTATACTTTTAAAAAGGAAAATCCAATAGGGTGGCTCATTTAAGCCTCTTAAAACTGTTGCAAAAACTCTTGTTAGCTGTTGCAAAAACTGTGATTTCCTCATTTGTATTAATTTGGTAAATTTGTTGGATTTGGAGTTGGATAATTGCTTAGCAGCATAAGGATGTGTGTAATTCCCAAGTAGTTCAGCATATTACCTCTTCAGCAAGACTGTTATATTCTGTCCTCCTTTGTCTCACAAAATTCCTTTGCTCCATAGTGAATCCCACAGCACCAAAAGGGGGGGAGACTTTTTGGTGGTGAACAGCAGCTTGTTGCAATCTTTTAAGTTCAAATTCTCTTCTGTCCAAAACATGTTCTTACTGAGGTTTGGGCAGTTTGAAAAAAACTGATGAACAATTTACTTTTAATTTTTGTCTTACTAAGCTTGATTATTGTTTTAATTATCCATTGTTATTGTTTGTGACCTTCTACTAGAATTGTTCAGTGTGAGTTTAGAAAGATTCCTGCTTTTATGTGCAGAGGGTGTGACTGGGAGGAAATGTTTGTTCAGATGGGTGGAACCACTTATCTTTCTTGTGCTTGCTTTGTGGGACATTCATCTTCAGTGAATGCTGCAGGATCACTTACTGAATTGTTTATCGCCTCCAAAAAGATTTAGCAAATTGAAATGGCTGCTCCCCTAAAACCCCCGGGTGATCCCCTTTACTGGGGTGAGGTGCTTGAAGGACACAGAGATGTTTTAGTACCCAACTTTTGGCATATAGGAAAAGAAGGAATCAAAAAATCCTGGAATGCTTTGGGTTGGAAAGGACATTAAAGCTCATCCCATCCCACCCCCTGCCATGGGCAGGGACACCTTCCACTAGCCCAGGTTGCTCCAAGCCCCGTCCAACCTGGCCTTGGACGCTCCCAGGGATGGGGCAGCCACAGCTTCTCTGGGCAACCTGTGCCAGGGCCTCCCCACCCTCACAGGGAACAATTCCTTCCCAATATCCCATCTAACCCTGCCCTCTGGCACTGGAAGCCATTCCCCCTTGTCCTGTCCCTCTGTCCCTTGTCCCCAGTCCCTCTCCAGCTCTCCTGGAGCCCCTTTAGGCACTGGAAGGTGCTCCAAGGTCTCCTTGGAGCCTTCTCTTCTCCACGTGAACCCCCCCAGCTCTCCCAGCCCAGCTCCGTAGGAGAGACCGGAAGAAACTGGAGGGAAGGGACTGGGCAAACCTAAGTTCCAGAGAAGCTTCCCTCTGGAATCAAAATCCTTTACATTTGGATTGTGCGGTGTAGCCATGAGGCAGGAACTGAATGTGTTTTAATGAATGAAGTATTAAAATTGTCACTCTCTAATTTGTAGTTGCTTCATTTCTGGTTTGTGTCTGGAGGAGTTAAATTCCTGCCTGGTGGAGTCGAGGTTGGTGTGATGTTGGAAAGCCAATGCTGCCAACTTTGAGTCCCTGACTTCAGTAACTGGGGGGCCCACTGTCTTATCCATAACGAATGGGCACTTAAATGCTTTGTGTTTATTGAGCTAATTTCCTAATTTAAATGGCTGTTTAAAAGCTCTGGTTCAGTGTTTTATTTCTCAGTGTTGTATGGAGAACCTGAGTTTCAGATCAGTGTCCTTCAGGATGTGACACAGGGTTTTGGAGCACTGCACCATCTGAACTGCACCAGACATGGAAGAGAGCGATGGAAAACACTCTTAGTTCCATGCAAATTGTGTGAGGTTCACTGGTGATTAGGGAATGTGAAGTATATGGCTGAGTAACAATTATTTTGGAGAGCTTTACAGATGTGAAGCTTAACCATTGTGCCACAGTCCTGTGTGTCAGTAATTAAATTATTTTCAAAGGGGTGCCTTAGTCTAGTGCTGATATTTAGTGGGTACACTTCGAAAAGTATCTGACAACTGAGGTTGTACTTCCAACTCCTTCAGTAAGGAGAACAATATAGATCCATATTGTTAATGATCTATGCACCTATTTAGTTTCTCAATATTAAGTACCATTCAATTTTTAAAAACCAGTTGCAAACAGTTTTATATTTTACTCAGTATTTATGTTTGAGTGATTTGTTTGGGGCAGCAAAGAAGTAAAATACGCAGAGGGTCGACTTCTTTAAAAATAATTATTTCAGTGCAATTGCTTGATATACAGATTAGATGTTTATTATTTATGGAGAAGTGACCAGTAAAAAAATATATGTATCTATTTGAACAAAATAACTTAGATAAAGGCAGTAAAATTGTAAACTACAGAAACCAGTGTGTCATTTCAGACCATGCCCGTTTGGGAACAGGTTTGTGTTCCGGCTCCTTAAAACCATCGCCTCTTGTTTTAATCAGTAGCACGATCGTTGGAAATAAACTGAACCCCCTGGGGGTGAGCCAAATGAATAATGTCCCACTTTTCATTAAAATCTCATTAGTTTTGCAGTTATGAGGTATAAATCAAAAAATAGAAGCAAAACCAGCAGTTCCCAAAACACAGGGCTGTTCAGATTCCCGCTCGTGGATGTTTGGCTCTCTGTGTTTCATGTCAGTCTGTGATTATAAATCAACAGGTTTTTAGGCTTGGGCTGGTTAGTGTAGGTAATTTCTGATTCACAGGGATGTGGATAGGTAGGAATTCTGCTCCCCAGCATATTCCTGGGGCTTTGCATCCGCAGCCTCTTTGAGCACGTTTAACTTGGCCTGAGGAAGATGCAGTTTTAAAGAATTTCTGCCATGATTGTGAAAAACAGCTTTTAAAAGGCTTAATTGAAACTTCTTGTCTCAAATGTGTTTTGCAACACAGCGATTTTAATTTTAATGAAATATGGACATTGTGAAACTGCAGAGATCTGAAAGTGGGCATGAAAATAAAGGAAACTTTCAATGTGTTTCCATCACACACAGTTTTTGCAAGATTATGTTAAACCAGATTGTTGCAAACACAGAGAGTGAGGGTTCATGTAACTGGCTGAGATGCCCATTCCTTTTCATTCCACAGAGTTAAGTCTTCTCTGGATATTTGGAAAGTCTGGATTATTTGGCCTTCTTTTCCTGTTGTGTTTTTTAAGATGGTTGGAAGCTGGAAGAACTCACCATCTTCACTGCAGACCCTGGTTTTATGGGACAGCTGATTAGTCACTGGACTATTGTGCCAAAGGTGCTTCTGTAAGAAGAAGGGCCTGGCAATTGTATCAAACATCAGTAGCAGCCTCATTTCCCAGCTCCCCGTAACTGCTTTAGTGGTCTTGAGGGAAAAAAAATCTACTATAATAGAAAGTTTGGATTTATTTCCGAGGCTGTGGTACTGTGTCTGCAGTTGAGTCATCATGCACAAGAGCTTTTCTTTGGCCTGTCCCAACATTGCTGCCCCCTCAGCATGTATTTGTTCTTGATCAACCGATTTTCTGTTGCTGAGCTGCAAATCCCAAAGGAGAAGAGCAGGGTGTGATCTGGGGTCCCTCAGCACAGTCTCATTTACTGTGAGTACAGTAATGAATGAGGCAGCATAGGGAGCAAATCATAGAATTGAGCACAGAATCAGAGACAAGTTTGGGTGGGAAGGGACCTTAAAGATCATCTCATTCCATCCCCTGCTATGGGCAGGGACACCTTCCACTAGCCCAGGTTGCTCCAAGCCCCGTCCAACCTGGCCTTGGACACTTCCAGGGATCCAGGGGCAGCCACAGCTTCTCTGGGCACCCTGTGCCAGGGCCTCCCCACCCTCACAGGGAACAATTTCTCCCCAAGATCCCATCTCACCCTGCCCTCTGGCAGTGGGAAACCATTCCCCCTTGTCCTGTCCCTCCATTCCTTGTCCCCAGTCCCTCTCCAGCTCTCTTGGAGCCCATTCAGGCACTGGAAGGAGCTCTGAGCTCTCCCTGGAGCCTTCTCTTCTCCAGGGAAACATCCCCAGCTCTCCCAGCCTGGCTCCAGACCAGAGGGGCTCCAGCCCTTGGAGCATCTTTGTGGCCCTAAGTACCAGGGAAGAAGGTTGGATGATACAGTCAGATCACTGTTATTAATGCCATGGGTTCAGAGGGAGCTTTGCTTTGATGTCATTAGTCACCTGTGCAGTGTTGTGCTGGCTGAGGGCTGGAATCACTGCAGCCATCATTCCCAGTGTGTGGAGTCAGGGCCAGAAACACTGTTTGATCTCCCACTGTGAGTCCGAGTATTCCCAGAGCAGGGAAGGTGGCCCGGAGCACGAGATGAGTCCGGCGTGGCTGTTGCTGTGCCAGATGTGAAGTGTCTGTCCCCCTGCCTGACCGCTGTCCCTGCTCTGCTCTTCTGAGCTCTGGGTTTGGGGACTCCCAAACCAGTTTGGGCCCCTAGAAACGCTCAGTTGGTTAAAACTTGATGCTGATAATGCCAAGGTCACAGGTTCAATCCGCTATATGGGCCCTTCACTTTGAGTTGGTCTTGATGATCCTTGTGGGTCCTTTCCAACTCAGAACATTCTGTGATGGTGACAAGTTCTGCAGAGCCACCCTCCCGTCTCTGCAGCCTTTTCCTTCGCCTGGCATGGACAAGACTCCTTCCAAAATTCCAAATCCAGGGATGGGCTGCACTCTCAAACAGGGGAAGCATAACCCCGTACAGAAAACAACGAGCCAAGGAGGAGCTGCTGCCTGTGCTGGGGTGAGGAGTGATGCAGGGTAAAGGCTCTCCTTTGGCTGGTGCTGTCACTCGTCTGTTGGTGCTGGCTGTAGGTGCCTGTCTTGTCCTGAGCCCCCAAATGCTTGTTTGCTGTTGCTGTTGTTGACACCAACACCAGGCCCACGCAGGCAGCTCTTGCCTGTGGAGCCGTTTCTAGTCAGGCCTTCAGGACAAAGCTCCACTCGCTTGCTTTTTGTGGTTGTGTCTGCTTAACCACATGGCCTGTGTGATAAATATAGGAGAGGATGTATAGAGCAGTTCAAGGAGAGGAAAATGTCTCTAGCTGAACCAAATCCCAAGGAAAGTCAATTCTCCTGTTTAGTATTAAAACCAAAAGACAAGCTGCCTGCATTCATGTAATACCCGACGTGTCATTTGTGCAAGTGGCACTTTCTCTCACACCAAAAATGCACTCGCTGGGCCCAAACAGATTTAATAGCTGAGATTGGAGGGCACATGCAAGTCTGTTCAAAATCTGCTGTAATTTGACACTAACTTTGATTTCCTGCCAACCTGCAAATGTAGGTCAGGAAAAACAGGTACTTGTTTCTACAACAACTGTCTGATGGCTGTGGTAGAACTCGCAGGAGTGTTCTGTTTGCCTTTTTTTTTTTTTTTAAAGATTTGCATTTATTTATAAATCTTTACATTTAGAAAGGCAAAGTGGTGTTTCACTTTTTCCAGAAGTGCTTCATTCTTTCCACAATATGTGTTTGGAAGTCTGAATGCTCTTTACTTGGGGAGCAGGGGGAGAAGGGAAGGGAAGCGCTGGCCAGTTGGAAATGTTTTACATTTTTGAGAACAGCACAGGCTGCACTAACAAGCAGTGGGAACCCTTCCCTCCGGAGTGCCCTGGGATGCTGCGTGGCCTCATTAACTTGGCTACTCCAGGAACAGATTGAAAGCTGCTACTTTCATAGATATTGTTTAAAACTTGGCTGCATTGATGAGGTGGGGAGGGAAAAAACCAAAAAAAGCGAGAGAGCAAGAAAAAGAGCCGTAAGGCTGATATTGATATTTTTTTGTTACAGATACAGAAAATGTTGCAATTTTGCTAGGATAACATCATTTGGCTTTGATATATTCCATTTGGGATGTTTGCTTTACACTTGCTGAGTTTAACTTGGATTGAGATGAGGAACTTGTTCAGATTTGAGCATGGCTCTATGACGTCTCCCTGGTGGTAGGTTAAAAATAGAGCAGTTTTGCATTATTTTTTTCCCTGCTGTGGCCTAGATGAGGTGCAAAAAGAAACAGCCTTTGCATTGTATGTGCTGTCTCCTGGGTTTCATTCTACCGTGAGCACGGGACGCATCACTATTGTGTCTCCTTTGGAGGAGCTTTAAGCCAACTGGCACCTTGTTCAAGGTAGTGCTGAGGGAAGTCGGGACACCTGGGCACCTCCATGAGTTCCTTGGAAGGGTGTGCACATGGATGAAGTGTATCACACTCTCTCTGTGCCAGTCTCTGTGGATCAGGGATGGAGTGAGGTTGTTTTGTTCTCCCTCTTAGCCAGGAGTAGGCCGTTGTTGAATCACTGCCTGAAGTGGGTGTTGAGTATTCTGTGGAGAAGCACACCTCCAAAGCTGGGCTGTGATGGGGAATGTTGCTCAGGAGAAGATCTGAGTTGTCCTGCTTGTGCTGAGCCCTTTGTCCTCACTGTTCTCTGCGCTGTCAGGTACTGCCCGTGGGGTTAGCGAAGGTTTGGGTAATCAGGGAATTCTGACAATACGACCAAGGATGGATTTGTCTGTGGAGGGCTTTGAGCTTTCTTGTAGAATCACAGAAAACCTTGAGCTGGAAGGGACCCACCAGGATCATCAGTCTAAATCCTGGCCCTGCACAGACACCCCAACAGTTCCACCCTGTGCCTGAGAGTGTTGTCCAAATGCTCTCTGAGCTCTGGCAGCCTTGGGACCGTGACCACTTCACATGTTTGATAGGCACTGAAGGATTTTCACATTTGGGTATTATTCAGCCTTCCTTTCCACTGCCCCCCTCCTCCTTCTCCTCCTCCTCACCTCTTGTACAGAAATACCACCTTTCCTCCTTAGTCAAACCAGCACGTAAGCAATACTCTCCTGAGATCAGTGACAGGATCTGGTCATCACCAGTTCAGGTTGGTGGAACCATGTGTGGCCATTGCCACCAGAGCACACTGAAGGGAGTGCCAGACTGTCCCAGCCATTGTCCCCAGGGCCTGGGGGCCATACATGGGAGGGGAGTGAAGGCTGCCCACCCACCACCTGCTCTCTGCTTCTCTCCTGGGAATGAAAGCCCTGTGAAATCTGCATGTTGTAGAAGTGATTAATTTTGGTTTCAGGTACTGCGTTTTGATTAAAAATTTCAAGTACTGGCTAGTCTGAATTTCCTACAGTAAATCAGTTGAGACTGCTGCTGGTGGTGTGAGTAGAAAAAGAGACACTTTGATGAAGGAAAGCTGGGGCAGGTAATGGCTTTTGTCCTGGTTGTCTCTGGAGTGACAGAGCCGTGCAGCTCTGCTGACAGGGGTGACTGGAGTGGGCTATGGGGAAGACATTCCTCACATCAGGAATACAGCGAGGGGCCGTGCTGGCAAACCTTTGGATTGTGCAACCTGCTGAAATGCTGTCCTTGTTTCACATGAGAAAATAGTTGCCTTCTGTGATTGCTGTTAATCATGACCCATCCACAGACCGAGTTACTGAGAGCTGAGCTGTTCCCCCGGGTACCCCGGGCTGGAGCCACCTCTGGACATGTGACTTTCTGAGTTTCCAACGGTTGATGAACAGCTTTTGCTGCTGTAGCTGTGCAGATGTGAGAGCAAGCCTGGTGTCATCTGACCAAAGCTTTGGTGTTTGCAGGCTCTTTCTTCCCTGGGACCGAAGTCAAAAGAGGGCACTGGAAACGCTTTTGGTTGAGCATCTTTTGCCGTTGTAGATCAATACAGTTTTATTGTCAGTTCTATCCAGGAACGACTCCTGTTTTCCTTCCTGATTGTTTGCCCAGCCCTGTCACAGCCTGGGGACTCTCCAGTGGCACGGTATCAGATGGATTGTTGGTGTGTCTGAGGCTTATTGTCCTAAGCTTGGCTTCTGATGCTGCGTGCGGCAGCGAGGGCAGAGAATGACAGATGAGTGGGGGCTTCCCGGCGAGGGCAGCACATCCCCCAGCTGTTTGGGAGAACTGAGGGAGAAAAAAAGGAGAAAGGCAGATTATCCCATTATGTTTACAGGGCATCGGTCACACAAACAATGACTGTCCTCTTTGACAAGAGGATTGTTTAATTAGTTAAGGGTTTGATAAAGAGATGACTGAACATACAGTGCACTGAAGGCATCTGCCTTTTAGTACAGCAGGCACGTCCTCCCTGTGAGTCCTGGGCTTCTCCTTTCTCCTGAGGAGCGCCAGAGGTGTCCAGAGCTCTGTTCCAAGTCTCAGAGCTGCTTACTTTGAGCATATTAAATTGGGTTTCTGTTATCTGAGAAGCAAAATTATAATTTAGCTGCCCGTTATAATTTAGAACTAGTTCTGAGCATTCAGAAAGGGTGAGGTGATGTGAGTTACACTTGGAAGGACACACTTTTTCATGCGTGTATTCTGGTACCATCGGTCCTCTTATCTATTCTAGCTTTTTCCTTACTCCTGTATTCTTAATTTTAATCTGTGACAAGCATTGCCAGGTTAAATCCCACAGACTCTGAACTGGACTAGAACATGAATCTGTGGGAAGAGTAATTAAATAGGCACAGGTGAGTGGGTGTGAAGCAGTGGAATTCCAAATGCGTGTTGCAGTGGCTCTAAGTACAATGTTACACTGGCTTCACCTTGCTTCTGAATTTGACTATGAAATCCAATTTGAAATACAGAAGTTATGAGTAGAGATTGGATTTGAGTAGTACATTGCAGTATTAGTGTTAGCATTGGTTCTAGTCTGTGGAGCTTCTCAAAAGAAAGGAGCGTACAGAATTAAAATCAATATTCACTACTTCAGAAAGTGTTCCAGCTCAGCCATGAAATAGTTTATGTTTAACATCCTGCTGCACTTGCAATGGTTTGCTTGGGTTTAAATTTGCATCTGCCTTTGTATCTTAAAACTGACAAATAATTACACACAACACATTCTGGGTAGTAAGAAATAATGTTGTAGAAAATGCAACTCTTTTTGTGGACTCTACCTAAAATGTTTTGTTGCTGTATCGTACTTGTA
Organism: Pipra filicauda; assembly: GCF_003945595.2. Taxonomy (NCBI): domain Eukaryota; kingdom Metazoa; phylum Chordata; class Aves; order Passeriformes; family Pipridae; genus Pipra; species Pipra filicauda. The sequence continues at coordinate 2,337 of NW_024104458.1, read as the reverse complement.
AGCCAACATTAGAAGGCACTTAGTGTCTGTATTATTTTTAAGGTTTGAGCCTCCTGTTGGTTTGGGTTTTTTTCTTGGAGACTTTTCATGCTTTGTAGTGTTTTGTGGCCCCAGCACAAATCCTCCTGCTCTATCAGAGCGTGTGTCATCAGCTGTTTAACCACAGCCAGAAGTGGTCTGTATCAAGCCTTTTAAATTCACAAGGGGATTGTGCCTCAGGATTAACTGTCCAGCGTTGGGGACAAACTGTCACTGTGGCTTCCACTTATTGATCTGTCCTTTGCAAGCTTCCTCTTTGTGTTGAGTGGGACAGAGTGGGGAGGCTGTGCCGTGTGTCAGCGTCCTTCCTCCCTGGGCAGGGACAACAATGCCCTCAGCGGCAGGGGACAGTGATGAAGCTGTGGGTGCTGATGGAAGCGGAGATTGGAATTCTTCCCCCTCGGACACTGAGATTTATTCTGTCAGTGCTCCTGTCTGGAAAGGGCTGCAAGTGTGTCCCAGCTCTCAAGAAAACGAGCTGTTACTGCCTTTCTTTAGGTTAACTAAAATGTACAAATGTGGCTGCAGCCTGGAGCTTCAAAGATGTTATGGGGGCACAGAGACTGCTTTTGGGGCCTCCTTCTGCTTGTTCTTTATCCCTCAGAGTGGGGCTTGGTGCTGCAGGGGAGCCAAGCAGGGACTTCACAGCTGACCTCTGCTGCCTGCAAATCTCACACAAGTTTGTGGAGTCCCATGTTGGTGCATCACTTGTTACCCAGAGAGGTTGTGGACTCCCCATCCCTGGAAGGGTCCAAGGCCAGGTTGGATGGGGCTTGAAGCAACCTGGGCTAGTGGAAAGTGTCCCTGCCCATGGCAGGGGGGTGGAATGAGATGATCTTTAAGGTCCCTTCCAATCCAAATCATTCCATGATTCTAAATTCCCAGTATAACTTCCTAGAGCAATGCACAGTATTCACTAAGATGTTTTTTCCTAAGTACAAGCAGCCTTCAATTCCTGTCAATGAGCAGTTTTCCTCCTGCTGCACCCCTGTGCTGTCTCTGGTTCAGGTCGCTGCTGCCCCGGCTGCTTCTCTTTTCCACAAACTTAAGCTAAAAGAGTTGGCAAAAGCACCTTGAAAGAAATTCAGGTAGAATATCTCATCAGCACAGGATGCTGCTTCATGCTTTCATACCAGCAAAGATCAAATTTCTCTTTGGTAGGAGCTGTGCCAACTTCACCACCCACGCTTTGACAAAGGGTATTGTTTCAGCATTTGAGGTGATTAATAATTTTTAGGAGGCTGCAGTTTTCCATTTTCAGCATGTTGCCTCTGATTTCCTTGTCATGTCTCAGAGGCTTTGGAGAAGCTGAGAGGCAAGGAGAGGAATGATTGTGTGACCAGGCTTACCTGCACAGAGCAGGGAACGCTGCAGTTCTTCCTCATCCAGCCCTATATGAGAACCAAGTCGGTGGCTTCCTCAGCCACCGAATAATGTTTTCCTTAATTGCCATAAGGCTGTAAGAAATTTCCTCTCTGATACTGAGTTTAAATAAAAACTTTCCTGCACCTTGTTTCCATTGTTAGCCTGAGAAAAATCCCTGAAGAGGGGCTGGAGCAGCTGGGGTAATACACAGCCTGCAGAAACGATCCCTTGCAGAGATGCAGTCAGGTCATCACTGAGTCCAAGACCAGGAACACACAGGATGGTGACAAGCAGCCGTGCTGGCTGTCTTTTCAGCTCATGCCTTACTTGTTTCTTGCCTGTTTTCTGGAATCTCTCCTCACTGATGCACCGTGCAGGGAGAGCTGTGCTGGGCTTCCTACCCTGCTCTGTGCTGCACCTCTTGCATGGAAACCAGACAGGAGAGACATTGCTCTGCTGCTCACGTTAAGAATCGAGGGGATGAAGATGTGTCAGGGAGGGTCAGGTTGGATCTCAGGAAAAGGTTCTTTCCCCAGAGGGCGGTTGGGCACTGACCAGGCTCCCCAGGGCAGTGGGCACAGCACCAAGGCTGCCAGAGCTCCAGGAGAGTTTGGACAACACTCTGAGGGACAGGGTGGGATTGTTGGGATGTCTGTGCAGGGCCAGGGGTTGGACTGGATGGTCCTTGTGGGTCCCTTCCAGCTCAGAGTCTTGTATAGTTCTATGATTGTAAGTATTCCTGTGCCTTTCCAGCTCCCTGGAGCACTGTGACAGCAGCTCTCAGAGCTGGAGCAAGGCGTTTCAGTGCCTGGGTTATTGTCTTGTTGAGTGTTGCTGCTGCAGCCCTCTGACTGTGATGGCAGCAGTGGGGTTCTGTATATCTGCCCTCATTTATTTTCTTTAAATCCTGACTTGTCAGCTCCAGAATTTGGT